>NW_026136722.1:23115003-23715003 GCF_905237075.1 Dicentrarchus labrax
GTGGTCCTGGATCGTTTCTTTGGCAGATTGTGCAGCCTGTTACCATACGCGCTGACAGTCTGCATACCTTTCTGTTTACATCAGTATGGAGTTGTCCCCGGGTCCCTCTCCCCTTTGTCTCTCTTCGTGTTGCTCCCTCCCTCTCTGCCTCTCAGCCTTCCCCTGTGTGTTTGAGGGTTTGCAGATGCTGGTCACTTTACAGTCCCTCTGATTACTTTATTGGTAAGACTCGGTGTCGGTGTTACCTTTAGTCAGACAGCAGTTGTGTGTTTTTCCTGCCGCCCCAGCCTCTCTGTATAGTGCATAGATATGTGCATTTGCAGCGTAGGGCTTTAAAATTAATCAAAACAGTATTGAAATTGGCCAATATGGCCAAGTAAAATTTGTTTGATAAAGATACAATGTGACAAACAGCGTTATAATGAAGTACTGAAGGGATGTAACAGTTAAGAACAGAACTCTCCTTTGTTTGGTACAGACCAAATTTACATCACCATAGTTTTGATCGAAGTGAAGACTTTTTAATGCAACAATTATCATGTAAGACAAAACTTGTACGCTTTGTACACTGCTGCAACAACAGTTAAATTGAGCAACAGCATACTAAAAGTATTGTTATGACATACTTATTGAGAGCTATTAATACAGATTTCAGAACACAGATATGATATTAATTAGTGCTGTCAAACGATTAAAATATTTAATCGCGATTAATCGTATTAATTTCACAGTTAACTCGCAATTAATCGCACATTTTTATCTATTCTAAATGTCCCTTGATTTCTTTTTGTCCCATTATTTTTTCTCATTTTAATGCTCTTATCAACATGGAAAAGTGGATCGGCTTGCTTTGTGCAAATGTTGTTTTTATTGAAAAGTCATCCATTGTCGCCTGGCTTTGACGAGGGGGCGGAGAATATGCATCAGCTGTGTGTTTGGCCATCAAGTGGTATTTCAGACTGGACGTGCTGCGATGATAGCTCAGTTCACAACGACAGAACACACAGATCACTTTGGTTTTGTCAATGGAACCATTTGGCAACTTTTTAAAAGTAAGCTTTCCATTCAGAATATTATTGGCATCCATTTCGGCCTCTCTTGCTCGCCATCCACTCAAAACGTAACGTCTACTACTCTTAAACAAGTGTGTGCAGTGTGCCTGTTGTTTTGTTTCCGGTCTAGCTAGATCCGGTGTGGTGTTGTAGTTTTGTTACTGGTTGTTGTAACAGCATGTGAAAAAAACTACAAAGTGTGCTAGGCCAAAAAGAACGTTAATCTTGCGATAATAAAATTGACGCCGTTAAAATAATATAATAACGTGTTTAACTGACAGCACTAATATTAATACGACAATATCCTTCGACAAGATACTTCTGAAGAAATCCTATAGATATTTCCCCCTTACTGGTTATTACTGACTGCTGACTGCACTTTGACCTTCCTGTGTTAAACCATTGCTGACTAAATATGGGCTTGAAGTTGCACTTTCTTTAACACTTCCACAAACTATGAAAACAATCCAGTTGAAGAAACAAAACCATAAAACTTTGCCATTAACAGTTGAAGTGGGATTATTGTTTTGTTGTGCCTGAAGCCAGTAAATTAGGTCAAACAACGATTCAACATTTACTCCACAATTCCCTTTTTTTATTTACTACACCGCCTCTCATGTTAAGTGGCTTTAAGCTGTACTGTAGCCACTGGCACCTGGTGTGGGTGTGTGTCTGTTCTCTGTCTCTGTTGAAACATAAAGCCAACTTATGGCTAGCATTATGTATTTGTCCTGATTTTAGCCCCTGCAGTGCTGCTCAGAGGCAAATGGACTGTCTTTTTATGATTATTTTGTCTCTTGACATCTGTCTCCCACTCTCATTAATTAATTTAATTTCACGTTATCCTCCTTTTCCTCTTTCCCTCTGCCCAGGCCTAGCCTGTCCAGCTAGCTGCTAGTGTTTCCTCGTGCATCTGTGTGTGCTCTGGGTTATGAGCAGCTGTAAGACGCCGCACTACAACCGATACTCCGGAGGAGCAGCAGCAGCCGCCACAGCAGTCATCCCCAGCAGCCCCACCACCCCCCCACTGACTCTAGCAGCACGGTGAGAGACACTAGTTAGACATCAAGAGAGATTTTAATTAAGTATCAAGATTATACTTCTGTTGTATGATGCATTTGTGCTGTAATTACACTTTTTGTTTAAATAATCTTATCTGTCTATCCATTCAACACTCCTTTCTCCTCTGCAGAGCAAGATGGAGGCCTCATTCGTCCCTAAAGGTGACACACAAATAATCTTCCCCTCTATAAATGCTTTTTCTTTTCCTGCATTACTTTTTCTCTTTTTTGCTTCATAGCCACTAAAGTGTGCCATTGTTCTGGCATTGACTCTTTTGTGAATGTGCCCTAATGTGTTTTCCACAGAAGGCACCTACAAGCAGCACAGAAGAACCCCCTCTTCCTCCAGCACTCTAACCTACTCTCCTCGCGATGACGATGATGGAATGGTACACTCTCACACACACAGCCTTATACATTGCTGTTTTTTCAACCCAGCCTAATAATCTATTCATCATTTTTGAGAAGCCTTGGGTTAAAAAGTGGGCAAATGTGACATTTTTTTCACTCCCCAGTGTCAGTTGTCTAAACTACAATGATGGATCCCACTCATCTGGATATACTATCAATACATGAATATGCCCTCTGCTCACCACTGTTTTCTCTCATCCCCTCAGCCTCCCATTGGTACTCCTCGGAGGTCAGATTCAGCCATCTCTGTCCGATCTCTCCATTCCGAGTCCAACATGTCTCTGCGTTCCACTTTCTCTCTGCACGAAGAAGAGGAGGACACGGTACAATGGAAACACGGACATATGCTCACAAACACAGACATAAAAAGATCACAGTGACAAGTTAGTTTGGGAACTGAAACAGTGCCACAAATGACTGTGTGTTTGTGTGCAGGAGCCCCAGGTTTTTGCTGAACAGCCGTCAGTAAAACTGTGCTGCCAGCTGTGCTGCAACGTGTTCAAGGACCCCGTCATCACCACATGTGGGGTGAGTTTATGGGACATGTTCCTTTAAAGGATGTTTGATGATGTACTTCAAGCAAATTATAATTGACCGTTAGCTAAACCCCTTCCTAGAACATTCATTTTCCAATCATAGCTTTGCAGCCAAAACTAGGCACTGCAGGTCTGTCAAGCTTTGTATTTCTCAACGTGCCAAAGCAGTGTGTACTGTGCATAGAGTTGTACAAAATGTGATACTCTGTGTATGAGGTGGTTACCCTCTCCAAAACTTGACTGACTTGAGCCACAGTTGCTAGCTTGTTCGGCTACCTAGCTTTCTTTCTACAATAATAACCCAGCATTTGTGTTTGGGTTACAGGTTGAACTTGTTAAAAGTACCCTTTCATCCACTCTGTAGTTTTTAGCTTCTCCTGGATGATGCTATCAGAGTGAGGCTAACGTTAGCTCTGTCCTACTTTTTAACAGATTTGGGAAAGTCAAATCTGAGATAGCGTAACATTCACCAAACACATCGGTTAGTCCTAAAAGACTAAAGCCTAAAAGAGTTTTAGGCTAGAAGCAAAATATAAAGTTTAAAGTACGAACAGTAAAGCCAAAATCTAACCTCTGTCTTGCTTTTCCAAGTATATAACCTAAACAGAATAAATGAAGTTGGAGTGAAATTAATCCGATTTTACATTTTTCCTTCCCAACTAACTAACTAGCTCTAGACTGTAGCACTAGAAAATGCATTTTTTATTTCCATGTCTTCTACGTGGATTTATCATGTAGGGACATTTAGCTTAACCTCATGTATGTAACCATCAAAAAAATATTTAAGACCATTTTACAGGCTTATTGTTTCAAAATTAGTCAGTTTCAAGCATTACTAAGTCAGCCAGAGACTGCACTTTCAGTCAGCTCAGGAAGCTAACATTAGCTTAAGTGTTTATATCTAGCTACAGCTGATAAAATCTGCCAGTTATCTGTGCCATTTGTTTTTAAATAGTTTTTGGGGAAGTGAATCATGTCTGACATGAGGGTGAAATAAAACTGAGGTTACAATGTGTTAAGACTAATTTCCTGGGAACTCATATTATTATTATAATAAGAAGACGTGAACTCTTTACATTTCATTATGCCCGTTTTTCCTCCTTCCTCAGCACACCTTCTGCAGACGATGTGCCTTGACTTCAGGTGAGACTCAAAATGTTTAAAACCCTTTAACTTGTCAAACATATGTGCCAGTAATAACAATAATAATGACCATGTTCTTTTTAGATGTGCTAGCATTAAGACTAGGCCAGCTTTTAAAGTGTATTATAACCTTATGTTCATGTTTGTTCTCCTCACAGACAAGTGCCCAGTGGATGCGGCTAAGCTAACGGTTGTCGTGAACAACATTGCGGTAGCCGAGCAGATTGGAGAGCTGTTCATTCACTGTAAATACGGCTGCAGGGCCACAGCTAGCGCTGCAGGCGGGGCTGCTGCCTCCAACTCCACGGTGGCCGGGAAACCTGGAGCATATGAGGTGGACCCGCTGGGCTGTCCGTTCACCATCAAATTGTCCGCACGCAAGTAAGAACCACAGAGGGGGATGTGATAGGATGTGGTACTTCCATTGTTTCCCTATGAGTGTAATATGACATACTGTAAAGCAGCAACACATTGCAATGCTGTAACTGACTTACTCTTCTCCTCTGCTCACCCTAACTCACTGTGCCTCTGCAGAGAACATGAGGCCAGTTGTGACTACAGGCCGGTCCGCTGCCCCAACAACCCCTCCTGCCCCCCGCTGCTCACCATGAACCTGGAGGCTCACCTCAAAGAATGTGAGCACATCAAATGTCCACACTCCAAATATGGGTGAGTCCTAAAATCGCACATACATACAGTTTCCTATACCGTGCAAGCCTTCTACTTCACTTTGTGTTACAATACAACACACTCCTCTACCTTCCACTAATCTGCCTCTCTTCTCCTCCCTGACAGCTGTACGTTCATTGGTAACCAGGACACATATGAAACACACCTGGAAGTGTGTAAATTTGAGGGTTTGAAGGAGTTTCTGCAGCAGACTGATGACAGGTAAGCCGACATACTCAAACTACGTGGAGTAACAAAAATTCCAGACTTTTCCAGAGCTGAAACGTTCAAATATGCAAATATTTCTTACATTGATTGGTTTCTGTCTTTTAATAAACTCCTCTTAAATATGATATAGATTGTCTCCATCTCTGGTCTATCTGTATGTAATCTCCTGTTTGACTATGTTTGACCCTGTTTAGGTTCCATGAGATGCAGCTGACTCTGGCCCAGAAGGACCAAGACATTGCTTTCCTGCGCTCCATGTTGGGCAAACTATCAGAAAAGTTAGATCAGCTCGAGAAGAACCTGGAGCTCAAATTTGGTAAGATATAGGAGAGAAAGAAGTTCTACAGTTTTTACCTGCTTATTTGGGCAAAGCAGTACATTCTTATTTGTAACATTTAGGGGAGTTATTTGTTTACACACTCAGATGAGGAAGTTGTTCAGCTCCAACAAACGGGCTGCTGGAGTTGGTGATGTCAAGGTACAGGTGCTGTGATCCCTGCAACCTATATTTATGTTGTTTCTTGGGTTCACATGGACCAATTATCAAACAAAGCAGGATTTATAAATGAAAGTCATATGGACTCGCATAGCTCATTTCAGCTGAAGTTGACTGACCTGTCTGTGCACTTTATACCAGCATGAGAAGAGATACGAGGTAAGAAAATAGGAAACCATGCAGTTATTTGCAGCTGTGAGTGAAGTTAGTGCTGACACTTCCTGCATGTGTTTCACAATGTGAGGACAGTGGCAGGCCTTTGCTGTGAACGCAGAAGTGCTGACAGTGATTTTAGCAGTTAAAGTGGTTAAGTTTCAGGGTTCCCAGACGTCCTGGAAAACCTTGAAAAACTGGAAATTGAGAGACTAGTTTCCAGTCATTGAAACACCTGGAAAATTATTCAAATGAGCAAATATCCTGGAAATAATCTGTGTTGTCCTAGAAATTATTGTATTTTAGCCCCCCACTCAGATAATCTACGTAAACTTCTCTACGAGAGGATGAGCTGTATGACACTTCAGACAGGTTTACCAGATGCAAAGTAGAACTGGCTTGCAGTGATCTTTTCAGCATAGAGTCTATTTTTTCCAGAAGTGTAAGCTAAATTCTCACATCTGCATGCAAATAGCATCAAATGTTTTGTTGCTGTGGTTGATAAATACATGCACAGTGATGTTAATTGTTCGTGCAATGAACACTTGAACTTTCTAAAAGTTCAAATAAAATAGATTCTACTTGATTTGAACTGTTACTGATGGGCTGTGGCCAAATGAACTTAGTCAAATTGCTTATATGACCATTTGTAAGCAAGTGCTGTCCTGTATTGTCCAGAAAAACTCCTGGAAAATTATTTGTTAAAAACGTTTTCTTCACTTTTTTATTAGGTCATTTTGAATCTTTGCATGGACGGAATACATTTTATTATGAACAGCTTAGTGACATTGCAACAAACTTTAGCAACTGGATTCAAAATTGCTCACTGAAGGAAGTGCGTTGTTTAGCACGTAGGTTTTTATCTGGGAAAATGACTGAGCCATTAGGTAAAGATATGTAGAAGCATGTAATTAAGATGAGGGATGCTTTTTCTGCATGGACACAGAGGACAGCGAGATTATTGTTTATCACAGCAGCTTAGTCTGTAGCCTGAAGCATGAACCATGTATTTTATGTGTATTAGACAAGAACATGATGGTGTCCTTGTCCTTAAGTAGTTTGATGCATTGTGATGTTGCAATTCCATAAACCTTAAATATAATTTTCCATTTTTACAAGCCTAAGTGTATGAATGTCTCCACTACAGCCTTATGTTAACTTACACATATCTTAATCAGTTCAACACAGAGAGGATAATAGAAAAAAAACGGCTCAGTACTCGGGATCTGATTACTCTGTACCTGAGTCTGAGTATGGGGATCATTATTGGGGCAGAAAAAGCTGAAAAAGCAGATCACGTCTCACCCCTGCACTGCACCACATTTAAAACACGATTTTTAAGACCGCATGGCAGCTGATAGATAAATATTAACAGGACATATTGACTGGAGGAAGTTTTATGACCCTAATGAGCCATAGTCCTTTAGCACACTGCCCTGACTGTTTTCTTAAAGTTATCATGCCTGTGTATGCATTTCAGATGTGTTGGATGAGAACCAGAGTAAGCTGAGTGAGGACCTGATGGAATTTCGCAGAGACGCCTCCATGCTTAATGTAAGTGTGTGTGCACCTGCAAAGAGCGTATGTGTTCATCTGTGTCTGAGAGTAAAAGTTTGAATCAGGTAGCCACAGTAAGTGTGTTAGTGTAGAACAAATCCTCCAATCTATTGTCTGGGTATCTGCAGGATGAGTTGTCCCACATCAACGCCAGGCTCAACATGGGGATCCTGGGCTGTAAGTATCTGTCATTCCTCCTTTTTAAAAACCTTTTTCTCTTCATCTCAGTGCAGGAAAAAAATGATAAACCCTCGTTGAGACTTGGAACATGTCAAGTTTTGAAAGATTTAATCATGAAAGCTCTATTGATTTGAAATGCAAAATCCAGCTCTCCCTGCCTTCTTCCCACCCACCTTCTTTTACCAAACTCTGATTTCTTTCTTCCTCCTCTCCTCATCTACCACTCTGGCCCTTTTTAATCCATCCTTCAGTTAATTCCTCTCTTGTTTAGTACATACTTACCTGTTTCTGTGCCTGTGTGCAGCATATGACCCCCAGCAGATCTTCAAGTGCAAGGGGACATTTGTTGGCCACCAGGGTCCCGTTTGGTGTCTGTGCGTCTATTCCACCGGGGACCTGCTCTTCTCTGGCTCTTCAGATAAGACCATCAAGGTAACATCAACATACACACAAAACAAATTGAATCCATTAACACTGTGTGAAAAAACCCACCCAATGTTGAAGCAGCGGAGGGCCTTCAGAGTAATTAATGTATTACTCAAACTGGACTTTCCGGACACCAGCACCAACGTCACCCCTTAAGGTCCTTTTTAATTTATTTTATTTTTTATGATGTAGTTCTATTTTTGCCCTGAAAATGGCCTTCGCCCACCTACTGCCTGAGAGATTCTGATAACTCCTCGCCCACAACATTGTTTTCTATCGGAAATCTGGCATTATCATAGATCTATTTTAATGCTAATACATGTACTCAAGTGTTAAAAGTCACCTTTAGAAGACATAACCTGAAAAAGAAAAATACAGTTTGAGGCATAAAGATGCTTGCCTTTTAGCACTATGTTAATCCATCTCCTGTCATCCCCTCAGGTATGGGACACCTGCACAACCTACAAGTGTCAGAAAACCCTAGAGGGTCATGATGGCATCGTACTGGCACTGTGTATCCAGGGGTAATAAAATGCACACATGCATATAAACAACACACACTGTGAGCATAGGATGGATGACAACTTGGGACTGACCTGAACTTCCTTGACCCTGTGATATCTTTTTGTCTCCATAGAAACAAGCTATACAGTGGCTCTGCAGACTGCACCATCATCGTGAGTAATTCTACTCCCTGCTTCCTCTTGTAAACCTGCACAGTTTGAATTGTTAGCATATGCTATAAAGGTTGTGTTATTTTTTTCCTGTTGTGTCTTGCCGCTGTGCGTTTTGTGTAGGTGTGGGACATCCAGACCCTGCAGAAAGTCAATACTATCCGTGCCCATGACAACCCTGTATGCACACTGGTCTCCTCACACAACATGTTGTTCAGCGGCTCCCTAAAGGCCATTAAGGTACGGCTGTGTACATCATGTATCATCACGTGTACGTGTCATTTCATCCTTTCTCCGCAGACATCAGTTTATTTTCCACTTAAATCAAGTCAAGGTTTATAAAAAGTGCCTCAACACACATTACAGCAATGAAAACAACAGAAGATAGATAGATCATTAAAAGAGACTCAATAAATACAAATACGTATTGATAAAACATTGAAAGCAATGGCATGGAAACCAACATGGTGTTTTTTTCATGAATTCTTGGTACTGATGAGTAACCTGAGGCAGAAGAACACACGATGCAACAATCATCTAATGGAAACTGATTCATTTGTGTAACTGCACATCATCAGCATAGCAATGTAAATGAAACCAGTTTTAGAAGGCATCCAAAATATTAGTTATGGCTAGCTGATTGGCTATAGCTTTTTGAAGTAGTAATGATATGCGGAAGGTTAGAGATTGGTCTCTAATTGCTGAAGATATTACATTTGATTCCTTTAGAAGTGGTTCGATAATTGCTGCTGCTTGGCCCGACTTCACTGCTGAGATCTCCAATAAAGAGGAGTGTAAAATGTGTCTCAGTGGGGAGAGAAGCAAAGGCAGACAGTAACGAGTGGTGGCTGTAGCCTTGTCTTTGTTACCATGGCTACAAGTGAGCGAGTGAAAGAAGGGAAAGTGTGTGTGTGTGTCTGTGTGTGTGTGTGTGTGTGTGTGTGTGTGTGTGTGTGTGTGTGTGTGTGTGTGTGTGTGTGTGTGTGTGTGTGTGTGTGTGTGTGTGTGTGTGTGTGTGTGTGTGTGTGTGTGTGATGTCATTCCTCTTACACAGGGACTTTCCTTTCTGGCCCAACTCAACTCTGCCTCCTCCTCCCGTTACCCAGCTTCTCTTTATTTCAGCTCAATGACATCATGTACTTTACTGTTTTCACCACATTGTATTTGCCCACAGGTCGGCTCAATGTACTGTGTGTGTGTCTCTCAATGAAAGCACATTATTACTCAACAGTAGCACAATAAGTTTTACAGAAAATCTTTTGTAATAGAAATGTTTTGTGAATTTGTTTTTTCATCTGTTTTATTCTCTTGTTTAGTTTGAAGTCAGTAAAGTGTTTTCCCCCTAGTTCAGTTTTCATTAACTGTGTGTGTGTGTGTGTGTGTGTGTGTGTGTGTGAGGTGTGGGACATCGTTGGTACGGAGCTAAAGCTGAAGAAGGAGCTGACCGGGCTGAATCACTGGGTTAGAGCACTGGTGGCCTCCCAGAACCACCTTTATAGTGGCTCCTATCAGACCATCAAGGTAGGTGCAGATGTAGGGAGATATTGGTAGTATACTTACTCACACATCTATTTCATTTTGATTTCATTTTGATTTCATTTTGATTGTCCAGTCATGGCATAGCGACCATAACTAGGCACAGCAGGTCTGTCAAACTTTGGATTTCAGCTGTGTGCATGGGGTTGTAGTAATAGTGATAACTGCATATCTAAAGAGCTTGTGGGGTGGTGCATGTTTTTTCAAACCTTTAACAAGAGAAAAGGTGTAAGGAATGGACTCATCTGTGTTTTTCTTTGCTAGGTAAACTTCAATCCACTGACAGTATATTATAATGAACAGAGCTTTCAGGTCTGTGACTTGAAGCTGATGTGAAGTGTCTATAAACCCTCATCCTATGTAATGGCCAGCAGGGGCAGCTCCATTGGCTGTAATAAAATGTATTTATTTCCATGGACTGTCTTGTGTGAAGTATAACTTAAATAAAAGACAATGATGTGTTCAGGGACATTACCATTAGCCCTTGAGACTGGTAGGTTTAATGCCACTCTAGAGGAGGACAGAGTTTGTTTGTTGTGTGATTTAGGTGAAACTGAGAATGTCCTCCATTTCTGATGATTTCTATTGGCTGGATGATTAGGAAAAACCTGAGGGAGCCTTTCTTGGAGCGATCTTTTTGTGCCAAGCTTGAGAGAGAAGCCCTTTTGCCTAAAGCTACATCTAGCTTTAGTCTTTCAGCACACTATCATGTATGTAGCTATCAAGTGCATATTTAAGACACTTTGACTGTCTTCTCTTTTTCAAACAAGTGCGCTGTAAACATTAAAAAAGTCAATTAGAGACAACACCTTCAGCCAGCTCTGACTTTTAATGTTGGGTTTAGCTGATGAAATCTGCTAGTAACGGTTGTCATTTCACTGCGTTAGTCATTCATACGAGTGTCAGTGTTTAATTTGCCACCGCCATCACTGTAAACTGCGTACGTGTCGTGCTAAAGTGGAAAGAATGACAGACGATGAATAATTTTTACAAGACAAAATAACTGTGGCTGTAACCATGTTAGTCTCTCTACTCAGATGCAGTTAGTAAAGTTTTTGTTATGTCGTGAGGTGCAACAGAAGGAAGATTGGAAAGTGTTGTTTGGCAGGTACTACGGATTTATCTGCCAGTGACAGATTTGAGTGGGATTTGGACTGTGGATGTTGTTAATTTTGGAGTCGGAGCATTAAAATAAAAAAGCTGGAGGATGGAAGAAAAATGTTCATACCGCTCCCATGGTTATGCAAAGCTGCCCAAGCGACTAAAAATACAGGTCCACATGGTTTATGGGAATGATCAGCACACAGAACACTTCTTTGACATGTCCTCTTGGTTGATAAATACATTTAAATACATTCCTTGCTGTGTGTGTGAGCATGTGTTACTGTGTAAAGCTAGGTCAAGGCCTTCATGTTGTTATCAGCTAATTTGTGCATCAACCTGACCCTGTTTATGTCGCTCCTGAACAAAAGCTGGGTGGTAATTAGTTGGAGTTTAACCTTTTATGGTTTTTTTTTTAAACAAGGCAGGACATGTACTGTGTAGTGAAAGCTGTTTGGATATATTGTGGTCATCTTCATTCCCTGTGCGTGCGTGCGTGCGTGCGTGTCTCGGGGACGCTGTAGAGAGATGAAAAGAGAGAGACTGGTTTTGGGGACGAGGGACGTCTGTGGAAGAATGGGAAAAGACAGATGAAAGTAGAGATAAAGTAGACTGTGCTCCTCTTTATGGTGCTTGTAAGCAGAGCGGTTAGTCTCTAGCCAGTACTTAGCCACAGAAGTCGTTTAGAAAATGTTTTTGCTGCAGAAATTGCCATGACAAATGTTGCCAATATTCAGTGAAAAACATCCCTTTAAACCATTTGGCAATTAAAGAACTTTGAAAGAGAAACTACAAACTTCATAGAAGAGCTTAAACATAAAACTCCTTTTGATTTGTTTTTAAAAAATGAAATAAAGGAACTTGTTTTAGTGTGTATTTCTAATGTTTGAGAAGTTGGTCTCATTAGCTTGCTTGCTACCAGTTGCACTGTAGTACTGTAGGCACTATTTAATAGATGCCCTTGTATTTAATCAGACTGCCAAGGATTATCTGTTGGTATTTTAGCCTTTATTGGATAGTATAATAATGAGAGAGACAGGAAGGATGGAGCAGACAATGGAAGATGCTTTGTGACAAACTCAAAGACTAGATATGAAACCAAGATGTTACTATTTTTGTGGTATGTAATGCCACGTTCACACCAAACATTTTACTGCACCAAAAATTCATTCTCCTCATTTATTTCAATGATGCCGGTGGGATCCTGCTCTAGAGATCAGTTTAAAAAGAAAAAAGAAATAAAATGTTTTACCTTAAGTGTATTATGCTTACAGCATTGTTTGTGTGCAGCAGTTGAATTGTTCATTGCTCTGTCCTTGGTGATTTATGGAGTTTCCAGATGGACTTGCTGCTAAAATAGGCAAACTGCTGCCAACAGTAACGTTAGATACAGTTAGCTAGGCTGGACTGCCAGGAGCCAAACCCAGCAAAAAACCAACTCTCTACCAAACTGTCCTCCCTCTGCAGCCAATGCTATAATGCTAAAAAGCTGCTATAATCAATATTTTTAGATTCACAAAGGATCAAATGAATGTGTATTGTGAAAGGTGTTGCTTGTAGTGATGAACCCACAGATAATTATTACACTACTCTGTGCTTACCCTCAGCTATACATAGCATTTTAGCATCTTTCAGCTCATTGTTTTGGTTTTCTGGCCTGCAAGTTTACTTGTTTTTTGTGTGGGCCACTGGAGGCTGCTGGTTTGTGAAAAAGGCAGACTGCTCTACTTACCGAGCACAGACCAAGTTACCAAATAGCCAATGAACATAGTGTAGCATTTAGCAGCTAAAGTTGAATGCTAATGTTGCTCTGTTGGATGTGTAAAATAAGCAACTGTTTGCTAACATATTCACCATAACCTTATGTTAGGTGATACTATGTTATTGTTGTGTTTGTTTATGATTAATCCAAGTTCAGCTGCAACCTTTACACTGATGCTCGTTGCCTGCAGCTACAGGCTCATCATGTATGCTGGTGAATGTGAAGCTTGGCCTTTTGTGTGTGAGAGAGATAATATATGAAAGAGTATCATCTCTCTGTCCCTCAACTGCATTTCATAGCTTCTTCTCAGTGCTGCGGTGTGATTGGCCAGCTAGACCAGCTGGTTAAACTAGCGGTTGCTCCACTGTGTGCTGTCATTGAGATGAAAAGGGACAACTTGCAGCTGTTGAGCAACTTTTCACTTTTTCCACTGCTGTTAACTCGTGTGTATGTGTGTGTGTGTGTGTGTTTATCTACCCCTCCTGAGATACTCACTGTCAGGTCCTCTTCACCATACTCCTCCTCTTTTAAAGAGTCTGGTTTAACCACCCCCTGACTCTCTCTCTCTCTCTCTCTCTCTCTCTCTCTCTCTCTCTCTCTCTCAGATTTGGGACATCCGGTCTCTGGAGTGTGTTCATGTCCTGCAGACCAGTGGGGGCAGCGTCTACTCCATCGCTGTCACCAACCACCACATCGTCTGTGGCACTTATGAAAACCTCATCCACGTAAGGGAGACAGACAGACAGACACACACACACACACAAAGGACTGGGTACACTGTTTTGGTTTTGATTTTCAGTTTACTTTTCTTCATTCCTGCCTCATGAGCAAAACTAGAATGTGTCTCGCCCTCTCGGAAAGCATGAGGTCGTCTCTGGCTCTATTTAGCTGAGTTTTTTTCTTTTTTGCTTTTGTGTCCCTTACCCTCTATAACAGGCAGTGCTAAATGCATTAATGGTGATAATGGTGATGATGAAGGTGTCTTCTCTCTAGGTGTGGGACATTGAGTCTAAAGAGCAGGTGCGGACCCTGACAGGTCATGTGGGAACAGTTTATGCTCTTGCTGTCATCTCCACCCCTGACCAGACCAAAGTGTTCAGCGCCTCCTACGACCGCTCACTCAGGGTGAGGACGGACTGTGTGTGTGTGTGTGTGTGTGAGTGTGTGTCTGTGTGTGTGTACTACTCACCTACATACACACGTGTTGGAATTGGAAAAAAACAAACTTGAATTAAATGTGTGTGTGTGTGTGTGTGTGTGTGTGTTGTAATAAACAGTTTTAAATGAAGGCGTGTGGCAGTGATAAACAGAGTGGTTCGCGTAGTTGAAATGTTTGTTGTACATGTGTTCTCTAGGTGTGGAGCATGGACAACATGATCTGTACCCAGACCCTGCTGAGACACCAGGGCAGTGTAACAGCTCTAGCTGTCTCCAGAGGGCGCCTCTTCTCTGGAGCTGTGGACAGCACCGTCAAGGTACCACACATCCTCTCTCCATCATGTGCTCCACCTGCTGTACAGCTGTACCTGCAGGTTCACTTCCAGCATTCATTCTGTTTTTATCCATTCATAATGGTGCTACTTGGAGAGCCTAATATTTACTGAGGTGGTACACTGTGTAAAAAGTCTTGAGAGCCACTGTTCTAAAGTAATCTCTCTCTGTCTCGCTCTCAGGTGTGGACATGCTAAGCAAACAGTCTGCTCGACTCCAGTCGACTTCACATGGCGCTCAAACGGTAACCTTTCCACACGATTTCCTCCTCTGCACCCGTTTCTTTGATTGTGATTTGCCGGCCACAGACCGATAATGTCCGCCACTTCACAGTCAAGCTGCATCGGAACTATTTTACTAAGTGTTGCTTTTAAAACTCCAAACAAACAGTCCGACACATGGACCCGACAGTCAGTGTCGAGGGTCACACTCCTCAGTGACCTCATCATCAGTGCATTACTGGGCAAAACAAGATGAGCTGCCTTACAGTTGCACCGCACTGCACCTGCACCAAATCCGAGAGCGACTGGACGCTGCATCCCCGTAGTCAGAGCAGGAAGACGGTCCTGCCTGCTTCCTGCGGACACACCTGCCATTATGAACTGTACTGATGCCTAATGCATACTGTTGAAATAAGTGTAAGGGCTGGTTTCACAAATATGGAGTGACACCACTCTTGCTCCAAATGTACATGTTATCCCATAATGCACCGATCAAAGGAAAGAAATAGGTTATTTTATGCAAATGAAGTAGCAGCAGTTTTATGTTAAAATATATGTGAAGACCAGATATATTCTCTTTCCATATACTTCAATTGGTGGCCATCTGATGTGTGTCTCGAAGACATCACAAGACACACATCAGATGGCAACAAGTGACTCCTGTTTACTGCAGTGCTCAGAGCAGTGACAGTAAAGGCCAGTTTATTGTCTATTTTACTCTAAATGGGACCATCAGTTACTAAATGAACATCATGCTGTATGAGAGAAGACTGAAACTCATCAGGAAACTGTTTACTGAGTTCATAAATCAAGCGAGAACTTGAAAGTCATTTCTTTATAACAATCAATATTATAAGACTTTTGCAGCCAATGCTTGCTCCCTTCTGGCCATTAGAAAGAATGCAGGTTTAAGACACTTCTGTGTTGGCTTCACTTTACAGACCTGAAGTTCTAGTATTGGAATTGGTATCAGAAAAACTAAATGCTGAATATTGCATCCAATAATTGGTTTATCCCTACTCTGTAATACATCCTTGATCACACCTCACAGATCTGATAGAACCTTCAAAACTAAAGAAAAAGTTTCCATCCTGTTTTTCTGCATTATTTCTTCACTGCTTCAGCTTCGTTTCTCACTTTTTTTTAACACAGATTTCAGTTTTGCGATACATTTAATGGAAAGCTAATGAGTAACTCCTCGGTCCATTTACCTTCACATTGACGGCTCTAGGCTGGTTTATAGACAGCCAGAGTGAACACAAGCCAGACCACAACTGAAATGTGACAGTGTCGTTTTTTTCCTTTGGTTTAGACCAAATGAACCAAACTACAGGTGTGAAAGCGACTGTAGAAACACAGATGAGAGGAAAGAGAAGCATAAAAGATCAAAGAAAGGACAGTGCATTTTTCCTCATTGTTTCGTCCCTGCTTGTTGGGTGTTGTTGCCACCCAGTTAAGCTCTGTGAAACCAGCCTTTATAAACCACCTTGTAATAAGTGAAGACTTTAAAGAGAACGACAGATGTGTAGATTGACTAAATTTTATATTAGTGCCATGATATTCAGAGCCACTCAACGGTTGTACAGTTGTGTAAAATAACAGAGAGCACCGAGCCTGGACGCGTGCCCGTCACAATGACTCACACTGGCCTACATAGCAAAGGGGGATAGGGGGAGAGGAACACCGTCTGTGTGTGTGTCTGTTATTGTGTATATGTGTGTGTGTGTTTCAATGAGTGCCATATGCGTGGATGCTGAGTCCCCTCTTCCTGTCTCTCCCTCCACCCCTCTAACACCAACTGGTTAGAATGAACAAAACTACAGAGGAATACTGATTGTTGTTTTATAACTGTAACTCTTGGCGGACTCGCAACGAAGGCGAGCAGTTGATTGTGTAATTAACCTCAAAACCCCCAGATGTAAATGCAGAGTAAGTGCCATTGCAAAGTCCTGCTTTCCTAAATTACTGTATGTTTTCAGGACCCATATTGGGTTGAAAAGCTTAAAAAAGACAAAATGCCTGGGAGGGGAGTTGTAATAAGACGTAAATCCACACCGAATTTAGACACGCAGGCTGAATGAGGTTTTCACAGTTTAGTATTTTGCCTTCCTTTCAATGCAGATCTGAACACACCACTTACTGGTGACAAAGGTAGTGGGGAGAAGAGAGAGTGTCTTCACCGGTCACAGTTTTGGTGATTTCTTGTATACTTGTAATCATGTAAGCCTGAGTTGATCATTGATCAATAAAACTGTTGTACACTTTGACAAATGTGGATCTGATTTATTTCAACAATGAATGAAACTTGCTGCTGTCTGCGCTGATGCTAAATAGCATATGGAAATTCAACATAAAGTTGTTGTTTTTAACCTTTTGAGTTGTTACAGTAGCTAACCTTTAGAAAAATGTACTTTTTGTCATATTTGCTGAAACTTTCACTATATCCTGACAGTAGAACATGAGACAGATAATCTGTGAAACAATCAGGTTCCTCTGGCTCCTCCTGGTGCTCCTAATGGGATTTACAAGAATCCACCTATCTTTAATCTCTCGTCAAGCTTCCAACCCAATGCGTCTTTCTGCCTTTCTTTGCTCTGATTGGTTGTTTTTGTTGAGGCCTCGTGGATTCTTGCAAAATGATCTGTCTCATGTTCTACTGTCAGGATATAGTGAAAGTTTCAGCAAATATGACAAAAAGTTATTTTTTCTGAACGTTCCCTACTGCAGCTTTAAGTGGAAACAGCTGTGTGAGAGTAACAGGGCTGTGAAGAGGCCTCATAAAAACTGCATTGAACAGTATTGCATATTGCAGTCACATGCTGCCCCCTGGAGGAGGACCTGGAAAATACAAAGTACACATCACAAAGGGAGGCTGGGGACGGTGCAGTTTGTAGAGAACATTTATTTATTCAGAGCAGATGGCCATAAGATGCAGTCACTGCAAGCACACAACTGTCCAGTCACTACAACACACACACACATTCACACACTCATACAGTTTCATACAGTCAATAGCAGAGCAACACATAACACACACACGGCCTCTCTCAAGCATTCACATACAGTCACTGCAGAGCAGAGGAGACACCAGTCCAGTATCCGATCAGATAAGCACAGGCGGGAAATCAAATAAAAACAGCTTGGCTTATTCTTTAGTTGAGAAAGAAAATGAACAGTACTTTTCGCTATATTTGACCATCTGTGTTTTTTTTTTTCAACGTCTGCAGTATTTCACCCCTTTCCCCACACTCCCAAACACACCTCGAAGTTAATGCCTACAACATGAGAGATGACCAAAATGAGACCCAATGAAGGAGAGGCTTAATGTGGCTCTGACATGACGGAGCTACAAATCTGTTTTTTAAAAACAATGATGAAATCTGACCTAAGGAGAAAAGTAAAATACGGACTTACATTTATCAAACAGCTCTTCCTGCCATCATTACTGACATTTTACTGATTAGTGTTGGCGTGTTTTTAGTATAGCTACATTTTGGGAAATCTGCTTATTCTCTTTCTTGCAGTAATTCACGTGTGCTATATTTGAAGCTACTGCTAGCAGTAGCACAATTATTTAAAATATTATTGAAATCACAATGTGTGCTACAGTTTGTTGGATAAAGGTAATATGTAAGTCAAAACAGCATTATAATTAAGTATTGTAGTCCATCAGAGGTGCTTTGGACTACAAATGTTTTCCAGATGTAAGAAAACATGCTTGTTTGGTACAGACCCCAACACACATCACATTATTATGATATCAATCATAAAAATTGCGATGCATAAATTATCGCAATAGCATTTTTTTTATCGTTGTGTTTTGCTGGCCCTATCTGAAGGTAATAAAACAAACACAAAACGTTTTTACACTTTTTTGTACGAATTATACGGGATGTAGCTGAATTTGTGAGATAGCAACTTCCCGCCCTGTTTCCGGTCTTTATGCTAAGCTAAGCTAACACGCTGCTTGGCTGTAGGTGCATATTTCCTCTACAGACATGAGAGTGGTAGAAGTATATTTCCCAAAATGTTGCACTATTACGACCTTTAATGTTCCTACAGAATAGCATGTGAATGCTAGGCAGCTAACTGTGGAGACGTTGGAATAAGTTCTTTTCTAATTGTCAGGCAGCTGGAGAAGAGTCCGTTTTAAAAGACCAAATTAAGACTGATAGTGAATAACAGAACAGCAGGATGTCACGTGGTTACCTGGGTTTGGTTGAGATCTGATGACTTTAGGTTTCAAATATCACATCTCATTGGTGACGGGGGGGTAATATCCGATATAACAGAGCAAAACAGAATAAGAGAGAGATCCCCATATATTGTACATACCCATCTACTGTATTGTAGTCAGACCAAAAATCACAAAGCAAGGCACATGTTTCAAAGAAAAAAACATTGCATTTAAAATAATACAGAAATAATAAAAACGGAACAACGAGAATTGCTTGTATTATACACATCGCCACACCTGGACACATGTACACAAAAAAAAACAAAAACAAACGCTTCCTGGAAATATCCCAACATGATATCCTACAATGGTTCATCAGCTCGGACCAGTTAAGCATGGAGAAGCAAACTGATTCAACACTCAGATTAGATCTGTTTACTGAAAAATAGTCTTCAGGATGACACACACATCATAAATACACTTCTTTTTTTTTGCAAATATCCATATATATAATCTCTATGTGATCATAATTTAAATACCACAACTATTCTCTGAATTCGTAGTCATTTATATGTGGAGTGTGGCTGCTTAAGGACTGTGAAACTCTTAATTGGCCGAGGTGCAGATGCGATAACAGAGTGTTACACCTCGCTGGACGCAGTTTCTGGTTGGAACTTAAAGGGACACGCCGCCAGTTTCACACATAAAGATTGGCTTGAACCTGAAAAAATAACCCTGATGACATCACTATGACATCATCAGGGTTATTCCAGTGAGTGCTTGGAGAGTATAAATGAAACTGAAAGGTCAAGGAGTTTGAAAGACATGGCAGAAACAGTCTAATGAGAGACATTATTAAGTTGCGTTATGGGAAGTATAGGATCCAGTGCTTTTGGAAACTAAATCCCTGGAGTGCCCCTTTAAACGTCGCACTGAAACAGGCCATCCAGCTTCACAGATCTCTGCTGCCCTCACTCCATCTTTTTTTTTTTAAACCCATGAACGCATGGCAACACACTGTGTAGTAACCGTGGTGTCGTCAATGAGGAAGGTGAGGGTGATGATGTAGATTGTCATGGCAACACGTGGTGGGTGGTTGGGATAGTGTGGGACAAAAGAGACAGAGATGCAGAGAAGACGGTTGTCCACTGAGGTTGTCAGGAAGGGTTTGAGTTGTAATGGGGAAAAAAAAGATGGGCTCCCACACAGGGTTCTGAGAAATGTACTCATCTTAAAAGGAAAAATGTATGTACCTTAAAAGTTCAATTAAAGCTGCAGCGGGTAACTTTTTAGGTTCCTCTGGATCCTCCTAGTGCTCCTAATGACATTTGCAAGAATCCACCGGGCCTGAATGAAAACAACCAATCAGAGCCAAGAAAGATAGTTGATTGTTGAGTCTCATTCCTAGAGTCTGTATTTGACGCACTGGGAATGAGAGTCAATTGTTGTTTTCTTTCAGGACTGGTGGATTCTTGCAAATACCATTAAGAGCAGATGGATAGAGGAACCTGATTTTTATCTGTCTCATGTTCTACTGTCAGGATATAGTGAAAGTTTCAGCAAAAATGAGAAAAATGATTTTTATAAAAGTTACCTACTGCAGCTTTAAAAGTGTTTGAAGATGAATTCATGCTCATGAAAGTTTTTTTATGTTTGTCACAATTGATCTGCGAGTTTTTCAGTTTTCTGAGTGAGTGTTAGAAACCTGAAGTTTGTTGCTACACCCATGTGTTTTCTTGTCAACTCTATTACCTCTACCTCACCTTGCTTAAACCTTGCACTCCAAACCCCTTTAAACACATCCTAAAATCCTCCTCCCAAACTTTCCAATCCCCAACACCTAACATCTGCTTTCAGACAACTTGCTGTAGCCTTAGTGCAGCTTTCCCCCTCCCTCCCCTCCCTCCCCTCCCCTCATCTGAATTTATCTTGTGCAGGCTCCCATGTGTGTGTGTGCAAGCTGGCTGCGTGGGTCATTGTGCTTCTCCCAAGTGTGTGTGTGTGTGTGTGTGCGATTATGACGATGCAGCAGAGTGTATGGATGCAGCCAGTGCTGGGAAAATGAATTGATCCCGGAATTCCGACAATCCGCAAGCTCACGTATACACATTTGTCACACTGTCCCTATCTCACACTCGCGCACACACACCTCAGGAGCTAAATAGTCTCGTTTTGGTCACGGATAAAAATCTTTCCACCAAGTCATTTACATCGTCACAACACCAGAGGTCACCATTCCACACAGAACCAAGACATCAAACCAAAGAGCTAGAGATTCATATTTATCGGTATATTATATATTACTGTGCTAATGCAGGACTTTCAGTAGATATAAACTCTCCATGCTTAGAATGTACACATACCATACTATGATTCATTACACAGTTGGTTTTTCAATCAGTATTAGGTTAGTTTATTTGTTCGCCATGATAGCTTCAAGAGTCCATGTGGAGTTCTGAAAAGACCCATGTTTTGATTGCAGTCCTCCTCCATTTTGTTGCATTTCTTCATCTCTCCATCTTGTGATTTTTTTTATTATTTTCTCTCCTCATCAGTCGTTCTTGGTCCTTTTTTTAACCCTCTGCCTTTTAGTGTTTCTCTCTTTATCCGTTCTTCATCCTCCCTCGGCCACATGGCTGTCCAGGCCGGTGGCGCTGACATGAGAGGAAGAGGAGGAGAAAAAAAGTTTTCTGGAGCAGTGGCGGATGGTCGACAGGAAGAGTGAGAAGAGGATGAATGCGGCAGAGAAAGAAGGATGAAGAGGAGGACGGAGAGATAGAGAGAGGCATATTGCCCATTGTGCCATCTGAGTCACTTCTGATGCAGCGTTGCCGTGGAGACACGCTGACTGGTTTCTACGGTTACTCCAACATGGCGTCCAGCTGGTCGGCCAGGTCGTCGAACATGCTGCCGATGTCGTCGAGGATGCTAACTGTGGTCTTCTGCTCAGCCACAGAGCTAAATCACACACACATACGCACACACACACGCACACACACACACACACACACACACACACACAGAAGTACATAAGAATTGGAAGACATGTAGACAAGACCTGAAAGACCACCAGTTATATGTGCAAAGCTTTACCTTTGGGGAGCTGTCATGTCATCTTTAGAGATGTCAGTGGTTCAAACTATACTGTAAATACTTTGGTTCATGACCAAATCAAAACTGGTGACATTCCCATCAGCCTCAGCTGTACTGTGTGTTTAAAGCTAAGTGGCAAATGTTAGCATGCTAACACACTAAACATGGCAAACGTTATACGCTAAAATGTTGGCATTATCATTGTGAGCATGTTAGCATGCTGACCAGTAGAGATGTTTGATATTTTTCTCAATATAGTATGATACAGACTCAGAGTCTTTACATAGATTACATTGAAAAGATGTCGACCAATTGTCTGTCAAAGCTGACCAGAGGAAGTGGGCTGTTCTATAACACATCCAGACCTGTGATCGCAACATTATTGGCTGCTCCCATGAGCTCAAATCCATGGAAGAGAAGCCTTTGAGTGTAAGTGTGAGCATGGGAGTAAGTATGTGTGTGTGTGTGTGTGTGTGTGTGTGCGTGCTCCTTACTCCTCCTGCCGCAGTATCTTATCCTCCACAGCCTGCAGAGCGGCTGCCAACGATGCACTTGTCTCCTCCAGCTTCTGATGCACCAAAGAATCCACACCAAAATCATTTGTTGTAACGGCCGGCACTGTGACCCCGCCTCCTGTCATCCCGCTATCCACCGACACACCCCCAATGGAGGAGCGAGGGGGTTTGACTGGTGGCGGTGTCGGGCTGGGAGTAGCAGGAGTCTGGGGCGTCTGCGGTGTAGTGGGGGTCTGTGGGGTGTGGGGGCTCTGAGAGGACGGGCTCAGCGGCTTGGCGTTGGGTGGGCTGGGGATGTTGGAAGGGGGGAAGGAAGGGGGCGAGCTGGTCTGTCGGACCACAGCAGCGTGCTGCTTGACTTGGGCAGGAGCCTGGGTTGGGGATGGGGGGCTGGTCATGGAGTGGATGAGTTTGGCCGGTTTGGGCGCCGTAGGCGGTGGCGTCGGTTTGGGCGAGACAGGCGGAGGGATCTTCTTTCCTTCCACTACAGAAACAGAGAGAGAAAACAGTACAAGGCTGGTTTACTGATGGGGCGTCTACATCCTGATATATTACCTCTTTGACAGATTGTCCCGGGTCTAATTAGCCGTAGCTATTCAGATGGTCCAACAACGTCCCCCACACCTTTGTGAAGTTGTGTACAACCGAGTTCATTCCTTTGAGGACAGTTTGCACCGTTATCCCCATTTGGATGATTACCGTGTCTTTTCACCCTGCCCTTCAGTGTGGCTGTTCAGAACAGCTATAAACACCTAATGTAAGTCTTCAAATGTGGTCAAACAACACATGGTACTAATCATTTTGTTTCTAGCATATTGACACTTACGGGCCAGTGTAGTTTGAAGGTGTCTATTTTTTCAACACAATGCTCATCGGCCTCCCCCAACACCTTTCCAACTTGTTCTGTAAATAGTTCTCTTACTCTTCTCATCAAAAACATTGCTTATAGGCTGAGGACACTTCAAACAAAGTGCTTGTCAAACAGCATCTAAAACCCCTTCACCCCAACTTTTCTGGGGTCAGAACTGAGAGGTCTGTGTAACTAAGCCATTGTGTCTCATCCCTCTTTATGACGGAAAGCTTTCTGCCCCACCTTCCATTTTGGCCACTCATAAAGACAAGATGTTGACTTCACTATAAAGTGCCTGCAAATTTCTAATTATGACTTCCACTTGACAAACACAATCATACACTGTGAGTACCTGGGCTTCCAGGGGTCCCAGGGCCAGGCAGGGGGACTCTTTTGTTGGAGGCAGGGTGTGGAGGTGTCTGTGGGCCTCCCTGTCTTTTTATCTGTGCCACGACAGGCTTCGGGGAGACTGGAGGCTTTGGTTTTCTCACAGGACCTCCTTCATTGCCCACTGGAGCTCCTTGGTCCACACTGTCCCTGCGAAGAGCAGCAGTCACTTGCGGTTGAGGTTGAAGTTGAGGTTGAGGTTGGGGTTGGGGTTGGGGTTGAGGTTGAGGTTGGGGTTGAAGCTGAAGTTGAGGTTGAGGTTGAGGTTGTGGTTGTGGCTGCTCTGTCACTCCAATATCAGACACTGGGCGGCGTTTCACGGTGGCCGTGCCATTCTGGTAGGGTACGGGCTGCATGGTGTTCGGCTGCCCACTCTCCACAGGCTCTCCATTAGCCGCGGCTAGGTCTGCGAAGCCTTCAGGCTCTTTGTCACGGCTCTTGGGCCGTCGTTTGACGGTGGACGACTCTTGGAGGGTGAAGTCGGAACCGTTGGGGTGGGGCTTGGAGCTGCGGGGCCGCCGCTTTAAGGTCGCTGTGGCCTCAACCATGGAGATGTCCTCTGGCGTGTAACCCCCGTCTCCCTGGGGACCCTCGCTGTCACCCTGCAGACAGACACAAAATACACACTAACGGGAAATTCATACATTCATGACAAGAGGTTATTTTTGCACAAACAGTCAAAAACATTGACAAAGATAAATGGATAACACAAATAAAGCTTACAGAACACACAAGCTTTACTATGGATTTATAATACAGCACACTTAATTTTAGCACATTACGTTACATAGATAGGTCGATAGACAAACATATATATAGATAGCTACCTGTCCTTCTCCTTCTCCTCGACCCTGGCGGCGGATGGTCAGGCTTCCCTCCTCTGCGAACGGCAGGTTCTCCGATGAACTGCCGCTGCCTCCCGAGCTGGGGTGGGGGGAGGATGGAGGGTGGGGTGGGGAGGAATTTACAGGGACAGGGGATGCTTCAGGTTGGACGGAGGGAGGCGGGAAAGCAGAGGGAGTCGGCTGGTCACGCCTGGCAGCTGCCACCAGCTCAGTGACAGGGCCGCTAATGGTCCGCCGTCGGTTCACCACTTCACCATCCAGACCGATGGCATCACGCGTTTTCCCCACCTGGTAAACCCCCAACCATACTTTGGTTAATCGTGCTTTAGCTCATTAATTACAGAAGTAGATGGCATATATTTAACATTTTAGAGAAGCACATTTATACAGATAGGTGACAGATTAAAGGAAGAACCAGGGTCAAGGTTTAACACGCTTAGTGTTGGGTTTTACTTTCATTTCACTCACATGTGAATACATTATTCTGAGGATCTAAAGATCACCCTTTTGGGGGTTGTTTAGAAGGTTTAAGGTTGAAGTCCTAGTAATTAAGGAAATTCTTGAGGTCCTTTAGAAGGTTCTTGGGAACCTTTTTGTAAATGAGGAAGTTCAAGGAATCTTTGAAGAGGTTCAAGTGGTCATTGAGGAGGTTCCTCAGTACTTTAGGGGGTTTTAGGGGTCCTTTAATACCCCATTTCCACCAAACACAGTGCTAGTTCTGGGCTGGTGCTGTTCAGAGTTTGTTCAATTTGCAAACCTTCTAACAACCACTTTGTCTTGCCATGGGCTTTAGAGCCACAGCAGGGCCAAGTCATTACATCGCTGTATCCTTCTCCAGTGTTACCCAAGCAAGCATAGCTACTCAATGTTATGAACACAACATTGATGTGAGAAATCAGCAGCTGACCAACAGTTAGCTAGCTGGCCAGCTAGCTCAATATTACTTTGTAACATTGATGTAAAAAATAAGTAACACGCTAAACAGCTACTAAATACATTGCTGGCTGCTGGTGCCCCCAGTCCCTGACATAAGACTAAGAGCTAGTTTCTTGGCCCTTAAAATGCAAAGATCTGGTTTGAGATTAAGCGCTGGCTTTGAATTGGCCCTCAAACTGCCTTGGTGGAAAAGGGGAATGACAGGTTGTTGTGGTCAATTATAAGTTTATAGAGTCGTAGGTCTAGTGCTAATTTAGGAGGGTTTTTTAATTTTTTTTATTTAAGAAGTTCTATTGGACAGTAAGAAGGTTCTAGTAGTCAGTGAGAAGATCCTAGAGGTTCTTTAGGAGGATCTATTGGTCATTAAAGAGGTTCCAGCACCACTGAGGAGGTTCTATAGGTCCTTAAAGAGGTCCTTGTAAACCTTCAGGAGGTTGTAGTGGGTCTTCAAAGGATTTTAGGGGCTGTTCATACCTCCAGTATAGTTCATCACGCTTGAGAAACTGAAGCTGTTCTTGACCTTAATAATACACATTTTATATTGTTCTTTCCTTTAGTTTGTCACCTATCTGTACATCATATGACCTACATACAAAGTGATTTCTACAATACCTGCAGGAAGTTCTTCTGTAGAGCCATGCCTTTGGGTCCACCTCCTATAGAAGACATCTCCAACATGGCAGCGATGCTCCTCACGCTTCCCACACTGGTCGTCTCCACAACACCTGTTTCCACAGACACCCCCAGGTCACTTGCCCGCCGCTGTTGGTGGTAAGGCACATCCAGCATCCCCCCTGTGGTGGTCAGTGTGTGCGGCTGTGCGTTGGCATCCATCAGGTTGGAGTTGGAGCTGGAGATGGCAGAGCTAGAGCGTTTTGGTGGTGGTGGGGGCGGGCCTTTTTTCTTCTGACGGAGAGCAAATGACTGCGTCTGGTTGCGGTTGACGTTCTTTTCCTGGTTGCGGACAGAGTGGCTGCGGCTGACACGGTGAGTCACCGTGGCGTATTTACCTCCTTCCCCTCTGACGACGGCAGGGCCCTGACTTCCCACTACCTCTGCTTCTCCTCCTCCACCTCCACCCCCTCCTCCTGCACCTGCCTTCTCGTCGCACTCCCCGTCTGACACAGCGTATCTGTTGAGACTGTGGGCGCGTTTCTTCTGGAGTGCTGAAGGCTCTGCTCCTTCTCCCTCAGCCAGCTCAGCCTCTGGGGGGAGGCAGAGGAGCGGGACCTGTGGTTGTTGGCTGTCCCTAACCTCCATGACCTGCGTCTGTGGATGGTGCTGAGGGTGTGCCTGGTGTTGCGGCTGGACTTGAGGCTGCTGTTGTTGCTGGGGCTGAGGCTGGGTACATGGGGCACCTCGGTGGGTCGGAGACTGAGGGGGGTGAGAGCGCGGCGACTGAGGTCTCTCCCCCTGGATGAACTGGGGTGACGGCTTGTGTTTGGCCTGTGGGGAAGCTGTGCTCTGGACGGAGGAGGTGGAGGAGGAAGATGAGGTTCTAGTCTTGGTGGGGGTGTGAGGGGGTGTGTAGGGAGGCGCAGGCTGGGAATGTGAGTGGGAGTGACGGTGTTTGCCTTGAGAGGACACACTGCCTCTGTGAGAGGAGGTGCTTCCCTGGCTGCTCTGCTGTCTCATAGTCCGCGCTTCCTTCTTCGGTGGACCACCCCCTCCTCCTCCTCCTCCTCCTCCTCCTCCTCCTCCTCCTCCTCCTCCTGTCACCTCATCATGGTCTTTGCTCAGGCTGCGTGTTCGCTGAGCTTTGCTGACCTCCTGCCCCGGCTGGGTCATGGCACTCTGCAGCTCGGTGCTCAACTCGCTGTCCTGGAAGGTGCTCATCTTTGGAGACATGATCTCTGCAGAAAGAGAAAGAAACCCTTAAAATGAATATGAATCTAGAGGTGAGATAGATAAGACTAGAGGTGATGACTGATTTGACCCCTGAGAGATCTCATTAGATAAGGCATGCACACACTCCAGTAGATTTGTATTAAACCTCATTAAAAGTCTGTCATTTATCTGACTTTTATCTGTGAGCTCACCGTCTGGAGGGGGGCTGTCCATTGACATGACTTCCTGCTGCTGTGTGATTGGCGGAGGCTTCTTTCTGAGGGAGCCCCGCCCTTCTGTACTGCGCTGCATTTCAGCCAGTCGCTTAACAGCCAGCATCAGCTTCTTCTGGTGGCCTAAAACATTGAATGATTGGAATCAGAGATCAAACAGATCTTGCTTAATTAGGATAATTAGTGGGAATCCAATTACTTTAAATATAATTTTTTAATCAAAAATATTTAAAATTATTATTTCTATTATTATCATTATGTAGAATTTCGCCCAACATAGAAAGTGAACATGCTGCAACTATGAAGCTCTGAAACAAATATGGTAAATGATAAACCTTTATTCTGTTTTTTACTTTGAACTTTGAACTACATTTGGTCACTTTCGGGGCTCTATATGCAACATGTCTACTATGCCACACTGAGATTATTTTGAACACATTCATCTGTTAATCTGTTACAGGGACGCGGTCTCTATAGAAATGCTTGCCATTATGTATTATGCATTTGTATTTGGAACTGCCTTCAACATATTACCTACGAACATAGTATGTACTACATACTGCATACTGCTGTGCATTGTAGTACGCAATATGAAACAATTAAATGCATTTATTTTGCAGTATGCTTGGCCAGGCTTAGCCGGTTTCCAGTTTTGGAAAGTAAACAGTAGGAAGGCTAATGGCAAACCACTGCTACTGTGCAGCATCATCTTATGCTCTTACATAAAGAAGTTATAAATATGGATTTTCATGTTTTTCCCAAAAAAGAACATTAACCTCAGAGAGACCTATCTGACGTAGCCTAGTCCCAGTTGAATAGTTATTTGGTTGTTGTGGGCTTCCAGATTAGATTAGATAGGAGAATCGAGCATTATTTTAAGAATGAGATAATTCAACATTTTGTATAGATGAGAGCAGCACATCCGGGTATTCTGGCCTTGTGTCAAGTCCTCGTCCCCTTTTGGGTTAAAGCTGTCCCTCTGATTAGACTGGCTTTGCCAATCTAATAGCATAAAATAAGAATGCCGTGTTGCTTTTTAGCTATGGCCAACAAGGCAAACAATAATGTAATGTCATCGCCAATCAAAGATCAGCGTCATTGTTTAGAAAAACAAAAATCCTGGTATTTTGGCAGACTGCAGATTTTGCTTTTGTTTGCAACTATTTACTACACTTTGACCAGATTAGCAGGTACTGCTAGTATAGTAGGCGGTTTCCACTACAGCCATAGTCCAACCCGGGGCTCAGTAAACTAGCAAAGATCTAGCATAAATAGCTGTCCATGGTGCTGAATCTTGATGGCAGACATGCAGACTGACATGGTGGTCAGTGTATTGATGTGCACACAGTATATGTGTATGTCTTACCCAATTTGGTGATGCCTATTTCCTGCAGGTCCTCCCAGGTGATGTCAGTGATGAATTCGATATTCTCGTATCCGTTCTGCACTAACACCTGGTGGTACTGGCTCAGACCAATAGCAGACAGCCACTCTCCTAGATTGGCCTATAGGAACACCAGAAACATGGCTGCTCACCAGGCTCACCGGCACCAACGCTGGTAGCTTGGATTTTAATACCGAGCTTAGCATCTGATCGGTCACTGAACCATGATATTGTTGTGTGTGTGGAGTCTTACTCACAGGTTTCTGCTCGGGAAGCCACTCTGTGACACTTAGCTTGTTAATCTCTGATGTCATCTTCTTTCTGTGACCTGGTTTGGTTATTCCAATCGCTGTAAGATCCTACACACACACACACACGCACACACGCGCACACACACACACACACACACACACACACACAAACAAACATGCATAAGTAAGATACAGTAGTGGCATGTTCAGGCTTTTTCTCCACAAAGTGAATTAAAATCTCCCAAGTCTCCAGCAGTCCCTCTCTTTTGCTCTTTCTCACAAACACACACACACACACACACACACACACACACACACAGAGGAAAACTAGCAACACAAAGAAACAAGTGACAGCATGACATCTGAAGAAAGCTTCTGCCAGTTGAGGAGAATAGAGCAGAAATGTTAATGTATCAAAATCATAAGAAAAGCAAGGAAAGCATGAGCAAATGTCTGCAGTGAAAAGGAAGCGAAGAAAGAATCAGCTAGATTCTCCATAATATTGTTTAGCTCTTTGTACTCTGTCATAAGTAAACAAGCTTGTACTTCAATACAAACTGAGTAAATTATAATTGGTAAGTGTGCAGACTCAGTTGGAACTGTGACTAATTAACAAATACGGGGCATCATCCTGTTGTTTACTTTTGTTTCTCTGTATTCAGTGGTAGTTGTGGTGGACTCACAAGAACACACTTTTACAAACATACATGAACAATCACCGCATACACATTACACACACACACACACACACACACACACACACACACACACACACACACTTAAACATAACTTACACACAACTCATAAATTATACGCAGATGCGTCAAGCACACAGTAAAAGATAACTGATAACAAAACCTATTTTTAAGTCAGCTCAGCTCTGAACCATTCAGCATGCACGGTGCTGGAGTGTACGTATGTATACAAATAATTTATGTGTGCTATAAATTATTTGTATGTAGGTGAGCGTGGTAGAGAGCATTGGTCTACTTCCTCAAAACAGGCAACAGCAGCAGTGTCAGAGGTGATGTGAGGGTCAGGAGCAGCTCATTCTTGAGTTTTTAATTTATTTTAGTTTTCCAGTTTGTAATTCAGACTGAGTGCTGACTGGTACAGAATCTGTTTTTAAGCAACATGTCTGGTGCCATTTGAATATTTAGTTTAAAGAGGCACTCCAGCACTTTAGCATAGCATGGCATTTCCATTAAGTTTGGACACTCAGACAAATTTTAAAAAGAATCAAAGCAGCAAAGACTACCCTCACTATGGGCCAAGCTGTAAAAACAATGGCTCCTACATTTCCCACAATGCATTTGTCATTAGACCTCCTTGCCTGGTAAAGGTAAACTTAATCCCCCGACTTCTTAACACAGGCTTCCTGTAAAATTTAAAAGCCCAACTTGTGATAACCAGGATGACATCATATCTCCCTTACAAGAAGTGAATTGTGGAAAAAATCTTACAGTGTAGCACAAGTCACTTTTTCAATTATTTAGTGTTTGTTTTCCATGGTTAGTTTTCCTTGTTACTTAAAGCTGTGTTAAATATTTTTTTACCACAAGGGGGCAGAAAGACTAACTGTAACCTCCTTTTTTGACATGTTAGCAAACAAAGGACTGTTAACATACCCAGTGTACAAAGAGCAACATTTTCCAGTATGCAGCAGTTTCTGGCTCCCTGACTTAAGTAGCTCATGAAGATCATCAAAATCATAATCATCATAATCAAAACTCTTAAAGGTCCAGTGTGTGACATTTAGGAGGATTTATTGTCAGAAATGGAATATAATATTCATAGGTATGTTTTCATTAGTGTATAATCACCTGAATGTAGGAATCATTGGGTTCTTGTTACCTTAGAATGAGCTGTTTTTATCTACAGAGGGAGCGGGTCGCCTTCCATGTTTCTACAGTAGAACAAACCAAACACTATGGAGCCAGAACAGTCTCATAATGGATAAATGCACACAGAAATGAATGAATGCACGAAAAAAGGACTGTATTTGTGCATTTGTCTCAGTGCTTTTAATTTGTAAACCTCACTGCATTTGTGTGTGGATTTTTGAGACTCTCCTGATGTGACTCCGATCCACGAATGCATTTTTTGTACAAGGGGGTCGTCTGCAGCCAATCAGATGTCTCACTCCTTTACAACCAGTCACATGAGTGCCTCAAATGCGCGTTTGACAATTTATATATCAATGTAACAACTTCCAAATATGTATTTGATGAAAATTGCAAATACCTGACGATTTGTACGTTTGTGAATTTTTATTGCACATATTTAAAACAGGAAATAGTGCGCATCACAAATATGTTTACAAATCTTATTTTTATATGTGATTTTTTTTTAACTTATATATGGATTGAAGCATGTTTGTGTGTACATTGAAAATGCATTTGTGTATCGAGTCATATATATATACAACTCCCAAAATACATTTGTGAGTCCTTTTTCGTGCATTTATTCATTTCTGTGTGCATTTATCCATTATGAGACTGTTCTGGCTCCATAAAACACTGGCTGTAGATAGAGCTGTTTCCTCAAGCTTGGAAGGAGAGGTGCAATCTGCAACTACACCGCTACATGCCACTAAATCCTACTGGACCTTTAAAATGGTAGAGATCCATAGATGGGTTTTATTACTCAGTGGGTTTGGTTCTTTTTTTGCATTATATGGAAACATTTGACTTTATTATGTTTAATTTACGTAAATAACAAAATATGTTTAGTATACTTTAAGCCACTAAAGATGTAAATGTTATTTTACAGTATATTTCTTACATATGTTAAGCAAATTAAGTTATAAGGATTTCACCTTTTAATCCACACTCTAACGTTATTGAAAATATACCCCTTTTTAAAGCTGCAGTAGGTAATTTTTCCTCCTAGAGCTCCTAATCGCATTTGCATGAATCCACCGGGCCTGAAAGAAAACAACCAATCAGAGCCAAGAAAGATACTTGATTATTGAATCTCATTCCCAGGTCGTCAAATACTGACGCTAGAAAAGAGACTCACCTGTATAGTAAATATGAAGCTACCTCCAGTAGCTTATCGTAGTACAAAGACTGTACACAAGGGTCTTTCTGCTAAGCTAAACTAACCAGCTGCTGGCTGTAGCTTCATATTTACCATACAGTCATGAGAGTGGTATCAATTGTGTCATCTAACTTGTGACAAAAAACTGAAAAGGCGTGTTTTCCAAAATGTCAAACTACGCTATCAAACATTTATACTTTATAAAGTACTAAAGTAGACCAATTATATTGTGCCATTTTTGGAACCTGAACATTATTTTTGAACAAGGATCAGAGAGAGACGCAAGTCAATATCAGGTCAAGGGGAGAGAGGTGAAAAGCTCATTCAGGAAAGGTTTGGCAGGAAGCAGGGAAAGGATCTAAGATCAGTTTAATTGAGTGCTTTAATTGTGCTCATAAGCAGGAGTTTTTAAAGGAAACAATGTACATGCATCTTGGAAACATCAAGGACAGCACAAATCGAAGTTGTGCAGACTTGTTTCCACTGTGGTCCTTGGAGGTGCCTGTGACCTTTCTGGGGTTCAGGGGTCAGGGTTCAGTTGCCTTACCTCCGGGGTCATTCGGCTAATGGTGGGCAAGTCATACCCAGCGCCCAGGAAGTTTGGAGCGTAGACCTGCAGCTGAAAGTCGCTCAGCCATTGGACAACGGCCTCTGAGCTCTATGGGAGAGAAGACAGGGGGCATGCTGTCACTGGCTCCGTGTCTGCTCCTTCAACAGCCACTTTTTCTCAGCAGGGCCAAACAAGGGCTACAATTTGGCTGTCAGTATATCTTTATTAATGCCTCAAAGGCAAATATGGATGGAGTTTCAGTGGCATTATAACCCAGCTGCCTCCCGATAAAGTCAATGAATTAGCCCTGGTTAGCCCTGCTTGGCCCTGTAGTGAAAACCCGGCTAAAGTTTAGGAAGGAGAAAGGCCCTGCCCTCTGTAGCAGATTAGCAACAGCATGCTAATCTACAATTGACACTTTACAGCTGGAAAGTAAAAGCAAAACCTCCTGAAGGGCCACAAAACGCTGTATTAGGGCTCTAAAAATACACACTCATTCTCACACACTTGCCCACAAGAAAAACAAAATATTCTCACACTTGTATGGCGTCTTCCTGTTCATTAGAGGTTGGTCCATATAGAGCTACATTGCTAACTACGCTTCTCTAACTACTCAGACTGTAGCGGAACTTCAGAAATGAACTTGAAGTGTGTTCATTGTTAACCGGGTTGAACCTGAGCGCACACAGTACTTCCTGTGTGTTTTTATGACGATTCTATAGCTGCTATATGTCTCTTATGTTAGAATCTAGTTTTCCTGGAGCTGGTTGCACCTGCTGTTCAGTTCAGATTTAGCCTCGGTAAAACTTAAGTGTTTAGCAGAGATTTACACATCTCTAAATTAAAAAGGGTTGCATCACACAAGCTAGCTCCGAACGCAGAGATGTTGTTACTAAATAGCAGAGGTGGGGGACTCGAGTCACATGACTAGACTCAAGTTGCAAATTTGAAGACTTGACTAACATTGATGAAAGACTCGACTTGAGACTTGTGACAGATAACACACGTACGATTACCAGCATATATATATATATATATATATATATATATATATATATATATATATATATATGCTCATTTACCTATGTTGGGCAGTTACTGAGGATGCTGAATCCATTTCTGACATTTTCAAAATACCGAATGACCTTTTAAACCGAGTGGCCATATATATACCATATATTCTAATTAATGCTAATTATTACTATTGGCATGTCATGCCATTGTAACATATTCTCTGCTATTTTAAATGCCTTTGCTCCGTGTTCTTTATAAAATACAAAAACATGAAATTATCAGTTATTGTGTCAGCTGAAAAAAAACTTGCTTGATTCTCATCACAGTGACTTGGGACTTGCTTGTGATTTGAACATGTCACTTACTCCCACCTCTACTAAATTGGCTATTTTATTTTTACCCATTTAAGTATAAAGTAATTATTAAGAAATCTGATGAAAATCAAAATGTTGTTTAGTAAAAATTTTAAATGCAATTAAAATTACTTTTAAATTAAATTAGAAATATCTGACTTTTAAGCTGCTAAACACTGTTGTGTTCCCCAGCTACTTGTCTACTTCACTTACGTAAGAGGGGAAAAAGTCTAAGGAGGTCAGAAGTCCGGCAACACTTACAGTATAAAGCATAACTTAAATGTCTATTGTGAAGCTCAGTGTGGTCGGCTTTGGCCATCGCCATCTTGGCAGTCCTGACTCCACAGCCTGGTTATAATAGTGGATGATTTGCTGCAATGTTCTGCTCTAAATGCAGCAGGGAACAGAGCTACAGTTTAACTGTAATACCACTGCATGACTTCTTCCCATGCTCTTTGTTTCTCTTTAAAGCCCAACATCCCTCATGTCTTTCTCTATTTTCCCCATCTCCTCCCTCTTCTTCTTTTCTTCATCACTCCCCGAGACCCTCCACACCGTCCCTCGGAGGTGATTGGTTTTCCCTCCCCGTCCTTCACCCGTGTTACCTCACCGAGGGAAATATTAGGACGATAGGTGCTAAGGAATCAGGACTCTAGCTAACAGATGGCTGTGAGAACATGGCTTACATGACTGCACACACACACACACACGCATGCATACAGTAGGCAAGCGATGCAGGCACAACCACCACGACCACCTGCTATTTAAATATGCTCATTGGTTTATCAAGCTTGAAATTATTATACAATGAGACGTCAACTTAAATGTGGGCCCACACACGTATGCAAACACACTCACACACACACTCACTTTACAGTGAATAACAGCTTACTGTACATGGTAAGCTCAGATTTCACACTTCTTTTGCTGAGCTAGTCCGCCCACGACATGCACACTGCTGGGCACCTGCCAACACACAGCACACACACACACACACAAACATACACACCAATATCTCAACCAGAGTTATGCTAGCCTGAGGCGCACCTACCAACCATCAATTGAGAGACAATTATCTCTGCAAAAGAAGAAAAATACCGCAATGGAAGAAGAGAAGCTGCAACTAAAAGGAGTGAGTAACAATGGATAGCAGGTAGCAGATAAACAAGAGAGGGCAGGATTCTCTCACACACACTTGCACACAAGATTTCTTGTTCACACATTCATACAAGCCGGAGATCTTTCATTCACACACTCACCGTGTCATGGCTGCATCCGAACACTCGCAGCACGGACGAGGCCAGGTGCGAGAGAAACCGCTGGGACATCTTGGTGTGTGTGTGTGTATAAATAAATATAAATAGTCTGTGTGTGTGTGTCTGTGTCTGTACAAGTTGTGGTTAGGTGACTAAGGAGCTACATTCTCATCTTGCTGAAGCTAGGAGTTGATAGAGGTGTCTGTATGTTTGTATGGAAGAGGGAGAGAGGACTGAATTTGTGGGAGTTTGGGACTGTCCTACCTTCCCCTCGCCTGGCCCTTCCCCTTTCCTGGTTGCTGTGGCGTCGTAAGGCGGCGCTTCGTGGAGTGGACAGCCTGATTGGCTCGATGTCCGAGAGGAGCTGGCGGAGCCTGCTGGGAGAAATACCATTGGCTTCAAGCTGTCGCCCTATCACTGTAAACTTCCGATCAATCAACAGTTCACTTGTGTTCCAACCTGACCTCTCCACCAGCTGATTTCTGGACACTCTTTTTCATTGCCTTCACAAAGAACCAATCAAATTCTAGCTTTCTGAGATATAACAAACCTTATAAACCAATCACACCACTCTACACTTCCTCCTACATCCCCTGCCTTGGCCATCTGTCTGTTACACCAGCCAAGATCTGTGCGTGTATAAGTGTGTGTATGTGTAGAAGTGATACAATGACATTTTTAAAGACCAGTGGATTATGACTCTTACCTAACCTGACTCTCTTCCTGCTTTTAATTTTTATTCAAAAAGTTTTCCTTCCCCTCGTTCTCACCAGTTCCACAACACTTTAAAGTGTGGATACTGTGAATTAATGTCTAAAATCCTACTGTAAGTAAACTCATTAGAGTGGAACACAGTAACTGGGTCGATGAAGGATCACCCTCCGTTCTGGGCCCTGTCCTACCTGCAGGCTGGTCCACAGACTTGGACTGCTCCAATAGATGTTCCTTAGCTTTGGCAGACTGGGACAAGACTGTGGCTAGAAGCTGCAAATACACAAAAACATATGCACCCACGTTACAGGAATGAAGCAATTTACACTTTGTTGCATTAAAGCGACAACAGAACATGTGATCACTTTTTAAGTTGTGGTAGCTAACATGTTAAACTGTAGTAGGTAATTTGTTTTTTTCCTTTAAATAATAATATTTTTTGTCATATTTGCTGAAACTTTCACTACATCCTGACAGTAGAACATGAGACAGATAATCTGTGAAGAAATCAGGTTCCTCTGGCACCTCCTAGTGCTCCTAATGGTATTTGCAAGAATCAACCGGGCCTGAACAAAAACAACCAATCAGAGCCAAGAAAGATAGGTGATTGTTGAGTCTCATTCACAGGGCTTCAAACGCTTTGGGACCCTGGGAATGAGACTCAACAATCAACTATCTTCAAGCCTCCAACCCAAAGCGTCTTCATATCTTTCCCTTACATCTCTTTCCTGACTGGGTCGGCCGGGCTGAAATAATTCATTCATTCATTCATTCATTAAAACTAAACTTATCAGAAAAATGAACACTTGAACATACATCAGTGTGATAAAGACTACATAAAATGACAGAAACCATCTTTTCACATCACGTGTACTTTGATTTTTTTCATTTGGCCCATGTCCCATCTGCTACCATGGAGGCAGCAGGCTTTATGACCTTTACCGCAGTCAGCCAATGGGGGGCAACCAATATGTTTTGGCTTCACTGATGGGGAGCTGTCCTGTTGTCCATCTTTATATATGTCGATGGTCAATACCAGACCAAATAAGGCTGCAGCAGCGAAACTCCTGAATATGAGTACCGTAAGGATTGATTTGATTTATTGCTAATGAATTCAACTTTTCATTTATTAGAAAAGTAATGTGTTATTTTTTATTTTAAATGTTACATAGTCTTGCTTTATTATTACACACACATAGAAATTATATATTATCTTCAGGCTGTGTGTCCCAAATGAATAACCTACATAGATACCTTTATACAAGAATATGGCCTTAGTAGGGAAAAAGTAAAGTGGCTGCATTCTTTTTTGCCTTCTCATCAAGAAACAAAAAAAATGCCAATTCTAAAATCTCATCATCTCAGATGAGATTGATCTCGGTAGTAGGTCTGCCTGGGAAGAAATATATGATGCCTGCTGACCACATTAATCACATTTAAACCTTGCATCTGAAGCCTCCAGTGCGAGCCCAGCAATAAAAATCTGACTAGCTTTGATGAGAAGTGACTGTAGTGAGAGGCAGAGAGGACAGAGCCTAGCAGTCAGTCTTGGCTGCAGTTGGGTTTAATTTTGCTGTCAGGAAAAGTAGGTTTAAAAAGTGCAGCAGTTTCTTAACAGGATGTTTGCTGAAAATGTATGATGCAGCTGGGTGCTTTTATGAGTAAATGACCACCTTGACAGACAGCTTCAGACTAATAACACAAGCAGTACAATGTCTCTGTGGTTGCAATTTGAATAATTCAGCACAGCCCTACCCCTAACCCTAATCACAACATACCCTAACCATAATTCTTGTGGTTTTTATCCAATTTCAGCGCTGTTTTGTCAGCATTAAGCTAGATTTACTAGACCTTGGCTCTTACACTGACATTTTTTCTAAGCCTAACCATCTCACTTGTCATGCCTAAACCTAACCAACCAAACCCACAAACACTTGCCAATCAGTAGTGGTACTGGTGAGTACTGGCCCATCTCAGGCACTGAATTTGCTAATAATTACATAATTCTTTCCAATGAACTTCCTTGGTAATTATTATTCCTAGGAGGTTGGCCAGAAAGAACTACTTTGTTACTTTGTACCAATTATAGGGCAGATAGGAATTTTCTTGAAAGAACTGGTCCATTAAAACCCAGCTACACATTCATTCATTATTCATCAGTGGTGGAAGAATTATTCAGATCCTTTACACCCAGAAAACCTATTCTCTCATTCAGCTTCTTCCTAAGAGTGATGGAACCTTACATGAACAAATGTTTTGCCAAAGTTAGAACTATTTTGATCATTTCATATGAGCTTCTCTTCTGTGCACCAATCAGGATTTAACATTTGAATCATATTGTGATCGCATTTAAAAGTTAGTTTTCTTATGTTGCCACAGTCAGTCTAATCTGATCAAACCACACCCACACAGTCCTGATGAAGCAGATAAGCCGAGTGTTAAAATGTTTTTTACTTGAACTATAATAATAATAATTAATGTTAAAGAGAAAAACTTGTAAGAATTTAAGATTTAAGTTGTCCAACACTCCAATGCATTTATCATACAAATACTCTGTTACAAGCAAAGGGCTTAAATGAAAAATCCACTTTAAGTAAAAGTATAAATGTATTTAAAGTATATAATTATTGGCCGATAATGAGAACATAGGTCTAGTGTTTATAGACATTATTAGACAGTAGTACATGAGACAGATAATCTGCCAGGTTCCTCTGGCTCTCCATTGAACAGTGGTTCTCATAAGAACTAGGAGGAGCCAGAGGAACCAGATTTTTCACACATTATCTGTCTCATGTACTTCTGTCAGGATGTAGTCAGCGTTTCAGCAAATATGGCAAAAAGTTATTGTCATAAAAGTTACCTACTGCAGCTTTAATGTGCAAATAATGCATATTATAGGTTTAAATGTAAAATCTTCATCTGAAAAGTAATTAGTAACTGCAGTTGCCAGATAAATTTAGTGGGGGAAAAAGTTAAATATTTACCACTGAAATGTGGTGGAGTAAAAGTACAAAGTAGCATGTACTACCAAAAATGGTACTTTAGTACAGTACTTTCCATCACAGTTATTTATTAACAGGAACTTTATTTTGCACATATTTTGATTTGTATACTTGTTTTCCAAGAAACTTTTAAGAAATTACAGATCTGTAAAATAAACCTCAACATCTTTTTTCTGCAGTATGTCTAGGTTTTCTGAGGTCTTAATTTCCCAGAAGCCCTTCCTTTAGTTACGACTTATATGCACCTCTTGCAGCCATTTCTTTGTGGCTGTATTTTATAGTGTGTTTGTGTGTGTGTTGTACCTTTACGCCCTCAGCCTGTGCATGGAGGATGTGTGCTGCACTGCCGGCGCTCTGGCCGCTGCCTGACGACCTCACACTGGTCACACTGCCAGAGCTACCCACACTGCTGCGGTCTCCACCTGCAACATGCACACACACAGACACACACACAAAAGCACGCACATGCATTCACACACACATGCAACCGCCCAAACGATATGTATAGATTTTGTGCAGACATGCAACAAACAGATGGATGCATACATTCACACGCGCACACACAGACACACACACACACACGGAGTGGTTTAGCTGATATCCAAAGCAACGTGGTAACAGGTGTGACTCTCCATTGAAATGCACTGGGCAGCATGTGGTTGGATGGACAGGACGGACGGATGGACAGACAGGGTGACGGACGACTGAGCGACAAACACAAAAGTGGAGTAAACAAGACACACCTTTTGCTTACACACACACACACTTCCTCTCACTCTTACTCACTCTCTTTCCTAAGTTTTCTTGTTCTCTCGCACAAAATCTCCATACATCCAGTTGGAAAGACACACAGACTGTAGACCGATGCAGATGGCTGCAGTCCTACACATAAGGCCACTGAACTCAGCTAAGCTTTAGATGGAGGGATAAGCAGGACATGGGGGATCGTCATGAGCAAGTCAAAGAGTATCTGAAAGCCTTCAAACAAGAATTTTAAGCTCAAAAACTAGAAGGATGGATGGATTCTGCTCTTGGGGACACTTGCAATGCGGTACCAGGCAGAAAAGCCTTTTTTGAACGGATGTCAGATACTGTTTGAGCCCTGGTCAGAGTTTAAGAAGTCAGGGGTTGAGGGCTCAGCGCAGCGCGGCTTAGTTACCTGCCACGGGCTTGCGCAGTACCCAGATCTCTTCGTTGGAGCCTCCATGGGGCCCGCTGGATGGGGTGGGAGAGCTGTGAGGACTTGCCTCTGAGCCACGACAACCTTTAACACAGAACACCACTGTTAGCCGCTAACCGACCCTAAACTGGCCTCTAAAGCATTGCTAACCTTTTGCTAAAAAAAAAAAGAATGTTTAAAGCAGCAACAATTTATGTTTTTGTCAAATTTGAGCCTGTGGAAAAGCCTGAAAATACAAATTTACTATTACTTTATAGTTGATATAACTAATGATATGGCTAATATGTGTGCATATGATACACGACAGCCTTTAACACAGAAGACCACTGTTAGCTGCTTACCGACCCTAAAGTGGTCTCTTAAGCATCGCTATTCCTTTCTTATTAAAAATAAGCATTAAAAACAGCAATAGTTTATGTTTTGTCAAATTTGGGTCACCTGAAAATACAAATGAATACCTTAAAAAGTTGATATTGCTAACGTGTTAACAACCAGTTGCCTATTGGTGCAACATTAGCATTAATGTGAAGTCATGTTTCTGCCTAATCTGTTAATGTAAGTCCAATATTCAATCTCCTTTAAACTCTGTTTTGGTCTCCGCCATTACATGAGAAACATTTCAACTCTTTAGCTACTAAATGCTTCACTATGTTCACCAACTGGTCGCTTACTTTGTTTGCACTTTAAATGCTCGGTAAAACAGACCGTAAAACTAAAACAAGGAGCTGTAAGAGGCTAAAAAGCAAGAGTTGGGGGGAACTGCAGAGTTTGGTAATAATTCTCAAAGGCTTATATTCCACATAGGGGCCGATTACACAGAAACTCTGCTAAATACGCAACGCTGATTCTGAAGATAAAGAAAATGTATCTGATGTGAAGAAAATTATTTTACAGAACATTTACAGTATTATATCTCGTATTAAGAATTAGTTAAGTCACATATGTCAATCTGACATTAGGTTAGTATGGTGGTATCAATGTTTACCTTCCACTGCATCTAAAATGATCTAAAATGTGCAGTATTGCAACTGTCAAAGCTACATACAGTAGTTGTCCCTTACAAATACACTCGGCAAACTACCTCACTTCAGCGACTGACACTATGAATTACTTCTGCTGGTTACAGACGTTGTAGTCTGTTTGATAGTTTTAGAAAAAATTTAAAAGTTAATTTAAATTAATTCCAAACTTATCCGCGAAAAAGTTATAATTTAAGAGGGGCCAGTAGGAGAGCAGGGTGATGGGGTAAAGGCGGATAAGGGAGGCCTTTTTAAAAGGATATATAAGTTTCACACTCCCTTACACACCACACTTTCATTCTTGCATTCATGCTCACACACAGATACACAGAAAAAACACAGCATATATATATAGATATATGAAAACATTTATATACCCATAGTACATAAATAAATCCATAACATGTATAGCTGTGTATATACACATATATGCCATAATGTACATACACATACATATATAATGCAGCCATAGTTGTGTGATTATATATGTAAGCCTTGTCAGAATGGGGCTGCTGTTGTGCATTTGGAGAGTGTGATAAACCATTATAACCATCTTAATGAGGGTTTATGAATGGTTTATATGCGTAAGCCAACAGTGCTCCAGAAAAACACAGACATTCAAAAGTAACATTTGTTTTCATGTAATGCCGCAGCTCCTTCTTGTGGCCGTTTTGCATCCCTCCAAGTGACCTCACAGTCTGTTTTCAAAGACTCTGAACAGCCTTTGTTTTGACTTGAATCATTTGTGAGTTAAAAAAAATTACTGTTTTCAACCAATGTGATGAAGCCTTAGGGAAAACGCTCTGACCTGATGTAGTTATAAGTAAAGGCATTGCATTTGTATTTATTTGGGTGCTGCATTTTCATTTGTGGACTTACTGTATGACAGGAAATCTGTCTAAAAGGGATTTATTCTCCTGGAGGAAACAAAATGGTGTCCAGTGAAGACTCCCATTCACAGAGTATAGACAGTTTCAGTGAATACCTTACCTGCAAAACATCCTGGGTGACATTTTCTAACAGTGTGTTGTGTGTTCTTACATAACACTTGACATTTTATAACTTGCAAATCATTGTGTGTAATACATAATTTCAGCATGTTTTTTTAATACCTGGTGTTCAAGAAGGGCTTACAAAAGAATTGACGTTATTCCATATACAATATCTTTTTTAGCTAGAGAGAAAATATCACCCGTTAATGTCAGAAAAGCTGGTCTAAACGTTTTACTTGAAGCAATAATGACAATTTCACTCATTGTGGTTGTTTTTCATCCGTCCAAAGGCTGATATAGACATTCAATTTTTACTTAAGTATTCCCACCCTTTACCACCACACACACTCTCACACACACATTGAGGGTATAAGTGCAAGGTGGGTAAAATGGTGTTAAAATGATCAGACGTGACAATAACACAGAACAAAAAAACACGGTTGTTACACACAGTCTGGTCAGGAGATAGTTGTGTATGATGTGTATGTGTGTTTAAGAAACTAGCAGGGTTGTCTTGGTGGTTGGGGCAGTGGGGATATAGAGGGGGAGGAGGAAAAAACGAAGAGGATAAAACAAAGGCAAAGAAAGAACTGCAAAAAACAAGGATCCAAGACATTTAACTGAGGCACAAACCAACTCAGGTGAACAGGCATCTGTTCTTCCTTACAAGCAAAGAAATTTACAAAAGATTCTTCTGTGGGGAGCAGCAGTATTACAACCCCATCCAAAAAAGCCACGTCACTACATGAGCATTACTTTATCAACTTTGTTTTCTCATTTCCTACACAGCTGTTTTTGTATTGACAGAAATGCTACAGTAGTGACTAAACCCACATGAGAGGGGCATGACTTATGATTATTTACATATTGTCTTAAAGCCAAAGTTATGGTTCAGGCTTAAATTACAAACTGTAATGCTGTATTACATACATGAAATCTAGTGTAGGAATGGCGGACTCCGCCACCAACAAAGTCAATTATATAGAGAGGTAACAGACTGTAATAGCTCATTTACACTTAGCCACAATGCACCTTGAGCTGATCAAATTGTTATCTGAAATATAAAAAACCCAAGTGTAAGTGCAACCCAGATGCATTAGAGACTCCAATTTCAATCCAAAAAAATTAAGAGGCAGATTACCAGCAACCTCTGAGGGATGGTTTGAGACCAGAGTATGCACTCTGGTAAAATGGTAAATGGACTGTACTTATATAGCGCCTTTCTAGTTTTTCGACCACTCAATGCGCTGTACACTACATGCCACACTCACCCCATTCACACACATTCATACACTGATGGCTGTGGCTGCCATGTAAGGTGCCAACTGCTTACCAGAACGGAAACTAATAATTCATACACACTCATACACCGATGGTCAGATGTTGAAAATGTGTAAATGCATCTGTCTCTTTAAAGCTGCAGTAGGTAAATATGAAAAAAAAAAAAAAAAACCTATATATATAATATATATATATATATATATATATATGTTTGTACATGTGAAAAAATTGGGTTCCTTTTGGCTCCTCCTAGTGCTAATCAGAGTCAAGAAAGATAGATGATTGTTGAGTCTCATTCCCAGGTTGTCAAATTTAGATCCTGGGAATGAGACTCAACAATCAACTACTCCCAAAGTGATTTGGCGCTTCCTCATTCAACGTTACGACTCAGCACCCATAAACTTACGGATCTACAGCAGGTCGACAAGCTAATCTTAGCATAGCAAGTCATGGCAAAAGTAGCTCTCTGGTCCGGCTGTGGCTACTACTGTCTCTGTTTGACCAGAAGAAATATACTTGCTTGTGGCTAATGAAAATAAAAGTGCCAATAAAGAAGGGAGCGCTGTGCCCTCTGAATATGAAAGGTTAGGCCTGTAGTTAATTTCTCTTTTTACTTGCATTTACTCCTCTCATGCATGCTCACACATAATTTCATTGCTGTCATTATTAGGAGCTGTAAATTATAATATCAACTGTTCTCATCAGTTCATTCATGCTGCTGTTCCGTGTGCCACTCTACCTCCCTATCACTGCCACTCTTTGCAGATTCATCAGCCTCAGCAGATTCATCAGCCACCACCGCCAGTGTCTGGACCACTGACATATTAAAGATGAAAATGAAGCCAAAATATCCCGGATACGACCACTGCCATCTTTCGCCACTTGGAGCCAGAGTCTGCGCAGTAGCCCTACAGTATCAAAGTCCCGCCAATACGCCTGGCCGCCAATCATGACGCGAAAGGCCCTTTTTATAGCTTCAAAAAGCAAATTAAAACCAAACTTATAAGAAAAATGAACACTTGAACATACATCAGTGTGATAAGAACTACCTAACATTCCAGACACCGTCTTTGTGTAAAACATTTATTTCACGTGGCACAGAGGCAGCGGGCTTTGACCTATACTGCAGTCAGCTGCCAGAGGGCGACCAAGATGTTTTGGGGAGCTGTCACGTCATCCATCTTTTATGTCAGTGGTCTGGACTCAATGTGGGAGGGGGGGTATTTTGCTGCTGCTCAGGGCAGACCCCCCTCGATCCCAAAAATCTCCCTGTAGAGTCTAAGCACTAAAGACTTTCTGTAAGAAAGACTTAATCATCACACATCATATGTTATAATAAACAGTTATCTTAATTCACTTATTTCTCCTAATTCAAAAGACAATAGTTATGGTAATGACGGTGATAGAAATTGTTGGCAGTGTTCTAGTAAAACGGGCATACTGACACATATTAATACCAGCATCTTGACTGGCCTGATTTGCATGTAGCCCAGGAAAACCGAAATGGATGCAATCAAAAAAGATGTGGCTAAGTGTAAATTAAAGTATACTAATTAATATTAATAAACTATTGGAAAATACAATACACTTCAAATGACAAGTGTAAATTCCTCATTTGCAATCTTTCTTCGTGTGTGGCTTTGCTTATGGCTTGCTGTCTAAAAGCTGACTCTCAGTAATGAAAATGACGACAGCAGAAAAACAAAAACAAAAAAGTTATACAGTATGAGCAACACAATTACAGAAAATTACATAAATAATGATCCATAACAGAAAACTTCAATGGATGCCTTCTTAGAACAACATTTAGAACACCAATAAGAATCTTACATAACCAATCAGAAATATAATTTTTATACTGGGAGATATTTGAACAACACCAGAGGAAAGCATCTTTTGAAGCTTTAATAATAATAATAATAATAATAATAATAATAATGAAAAAGGGGGCGTGTACCTGGGGCAGTGGGTGTGTCTCCCTGTGGGGTTGTCACGGGCGACTTGTTATAGCCAAAGGAAGTAAAAAGTGGAAGCAGTGGCTGATGGGAATGTGGTGGAGGAGGAGGCGGTGGAGGCAGGATATGGATCTGATGGAACGTGGTGTCGTTGCCGTTGACTACCGCGTTGGCAGGGGCAACCGTTGCCGGAGGAACCAGCGGTATCTTTTGAAACTGTTGAGTGCAAATGACTGTGCTGGCCAAACCTAGATAACACCCACCGTGACGACACACCGACACACACACAACCAGCCAACAGTGAACCACCGCCACGTAACAAACAAACGACAAAACAGAGAATTACATGTAAGAAAAAGGGGGGAGAAAAGAAAATTAAAAACAAAGGCTGAAGTTACAAAATTAAACAAAGAAATCAAAGTGGGTGATGCTGATGATGAAGGCAGGAGGACGAAGAGAAGGAGACAAACACAAATGTGGGCATCGTTGAAATGAAATATATAGAGAGGTAAAAAGAACGGATGGATGTTTTGACTTCTGATTTGTTACTTGTTAAATTACTACTCCATCATTATCATCATGCAGGCCTCAGGTTTTGGTTGCTTAGTAATGACAGTAGTGCAACCTCCTTAGTGCCTTGGGTAAGAGGATGCGGCGGGTGTTCTTCATCATTTTTAGATGCAACATCTGAACGGCCCCTAACTCGTCAGATGTCTCTATAGCTAATTTTCCCGTTCTTGACTACTGTATGGCGGGCGAATATGATATATAGAACTCACCTGTTTAAATCATATTAAGGCTAGTATTCAATTATGCATAATTAAGGGCGCAACCACTTTAAATGACAGCAGTTGTTTTCAGTAACCTTGCTTCATTCAGCTCCAGCCATGCTCTTTGCCACAGAATCTAAAGAACTGTCCAACGTGTTGGTAGTACTTTATAGTTTTTGTGCTTTCAAAGACATTTATGTTTCATGATAGCAAAACCTACCATTGCCCGCGGATAATGACATTGCACATTTTTTGTTCAGCTGTGTTCCATTAGTACTTTGCTGGAAGTGGAGCTGCGCCAACAAAATCAGTCAAATCTTTGTCTTACTAGAGCCTACTAGCATATAGACACAATTCTGCATAAAGATGAAGCGTGCGAAAAACATGAATGTCCCTATCTAGAGCCAGTGTTTGGTATGTCCGTTCAGAGCTACTGTAGAAACGTGGCGGGTCAACATGGCGGACTCCTTGGAAGGCGACCCACTGGGTCTGTAGATAAAAACAGCTCATTGTAAGGTCACGAAAACACAATGATTCCTATATTCGGCTGATTATACAGTAATGAAAACATGGCTACGAATATTATATTCCATTTCTGCCAGTAGGTCCTCCTAAATGTTACACGTCCGGTTAAGTAACATTAACTGGTAGTTTCCCACCCTTTGTCGGAATCAGATTTTTGGATTGTGATGATTGCTGCAACATTAAGATCAATTTACTTAACTGACTGTAGGAAATGTAAAAAATGTAGCACAGTGTAAGAGGAAAGAGAAGGAGCAAATGAGAGGTAGGGTATATGTAGAAGGGACTGGGGAGAAGTGGTGGGATAAAATAATAATTAAAAATTGATGAAAAACTGTTGAGTAAATGAAACCTCTTGCTAAAACATCTGCCATAGCCCCAAGTGTGTGTGTGTGTGTGTGTGTGTGTGTGTGTGTGTGGCTGTGCCCTGGCAGTTATTCAACAGTATAGCTGTGTAAGCTGAGTGGGGGTGCTCCAGCTGTTTTATACTTTATACTATACAGCTCTTGCTCTATAATGTACTGTATGTGAGGACAGACACGGCCACAATGGCATGTTCCTTTACTGGAGCAGGTTCCATAGTGGTAAATAGACTATACAGTAAATATCAAAGAAGAGAACGATGACCCGAAAAGGAGACATAATGTGAAAGACAGAGGTGAGTGAGAATTTAGTGATCACAGGGATGAAAGCAGAATGTAAAAGAGAGACAGATATACAGACTTAGACTAAGTAGACATAATACAACAGAGAGACAGACGGATGGACAAACAGAGATACCAGACCTACAGACAGACACCAATAGACAGTTAAAAACATCTGATCCTCTTTGTGACTGCGCAATGATACTTTGGGATGACGGGATGGATGTGAATGTGATCTGTAGAGTTTCGGGAGATTGACACATTAGCTGGTCAGCTTGCTGTTCAGTCATGAACACAGATATGACACTAAAATGACCCTGGCAGATCTTGATTAGCACACAGCTCATTGTTAGTTTGTTAACTTTCTTGCCACGTTAGATAAAGAGATTGAGATCACTCATTATCTAGAATTAGCTTCCAACCGCTTTGTCAGGGGTCAGCAACATTTGCTATCAAAAGAGCCAAAAAAACTAATCTGTCTGGAGCTGCAACACATGGTTGAGCCTAATAATGCTAATTTCTAGATCAAGCAAAACTGGTAAGCTAGCCGCACATTTATTTTATTTTTATTTCTACAGTTTACATAGAATATTGCATTACAGTTATAAATGCAATGTATCAAAGCATTTATAGCTTCTTGAGGTGTAAGAAAAAAAAAATCGATTCTCAAAAACACTATCGATTTCTGAGTTTAAACCAAGTGTAAACCTATCGTGACATCACCCATTGATTTGTGGAGTACCGTTTTGCAGCCTCCAGTTCTCAATTCAAGTGAATGGGGTCAGTGTGTTATTGCAGCCAACGGCGCTGCCACCTGCTGGATCTCCATAGAATGCAGGTTTAAGACACTTCAGGTTGGCTACACTTTTTAGACCCAGAAGCTCTGTCCATTATATATACAGTCAATGGTTTAAACCACCAACAGTCAGATAGCAGCGTTTTAACAAAAACTACTACTATTAAGTACTAAGATGTTGGATGTTACAGGGATTACGACCATTTTCTTAAATTAGGTTAAAAGAAAAACAATCACAATATCATATCAACAATCACAGGCTATCGCAATATATTGAATGGTGACCTCGTATTGTGATACATATCATATTGCTGATTCATGCCAATACACAGCCCTAAAAGCTACAGCTAATTTTCAGCGCCGTCACTATAAGGGTCAGTTTTTGTACAGATTGACCAAACGAGATGTTAATTAGTGAGCTTCATAGGGGCTTGTTGGTGGATTTTGTTACATTTGGAGAGGCTAGCTGTTTTAAGTCTCTGTGCTAAGTTATGCTAACTGGCTGCTCTTCTTATCTAAATGTCCGAAAGACAGCAAATAAGCATATTTCACAAAATGTTCAACTATTTTGACATTGTTTTTAGTATCATAGGTTTGTAATGAACTAGCTGACAGGTATTTTGTTACACTTTAGAAGTGTTTCCAAAAGTAAAGCTAGCTACTTAGCTACATTGAATTAACATTACAGGTTAAACTTCTTAAACCTCATAGGCTCTTTGCCACTTGGTCTTTCTAATCCACATATTTATACTTTTAAATTCTAGTCTAGTACAGTTAAATTATCATCATCATGTCATTAATTATCCTTTTAATATTTTACTCAATATAAATGTGATAGTGAGTGAGGCACTGAATGTGAGAGTGGTATTAATTGTCTTATCTAATTCTAGGCAGGATAATGAATGAGCCAGGGGCGGATCTAGAGAAATGTTCATGGGGTGGCATGGAGACTTTAAGGGGTGACAGAAATATATGCTGATTTAATCACAAACAATCACATATATGAATATTTGCCTGGCTTCCAAATGAAGAGATTTGAACTCACAAACATTACTGTGGCACATTAATAAAGCATTAAATAGAAATATATTGCATTATAAATCGGTCAATTGTTTCCAAATCTTCAGACATTCTTCCAAATATTATTATTATTATTCCAAATCCTTTTTCATTGAATTTAAGCCTAATGTTCCCATAAATTCCCATTAAATTAATGATAACGATGATTTGTGTTTTTTAAAAATGCCTGGCCTGGTTTGGTGTCAAATGCCTATGCCACCCCTCTAGATCCACCCCTGGAATGATTTTCCAAAATATCAAATTACTGTCATTCATCATGTCAGCTAAGGGAACTGAAACACATTATTAACCAGGGACATATGGATGATTTTAGTGTCTATATTCTCATTACTCAACAGGTACTTTCTTCATCAGGCTGAACTCCTAAACACTGGTGGAAGTGCTACTAAAATGCTTCACAAGTTTGGATTGGGTGATTGGTACCACTGTGCTGCTGCTGGCCGACTCACAGAGGTCTTCTTTCCAAATGCGTGAGCTTCATTCTAACCTCTATTCATCCAAGGAAAGTTAACTAATGAGGTGGTAAGGTTAGGTGACCTCAAGGGTTTGTGAGAAAGGCTAGAACATTCAGTGACTTAGCTTCACTTTTCTTCTTCATCTTCTTCTTCTTTTTCTATCTTCTTCCAAATATGTATAATATATTCCCAGAACACTTGGCTTGATATTGTAATAACTACTCCAACACATTCACATACACACACATAGGAGAGGACACACACCTGTGCGCTTGCTGATGACCTCTACCATGGTGGAAGGGAAGTAGCCCACACGGTCATTTCCTGTTCGGTTGTCATGGATACAGCCTTTCCAGCGTCCGTCAGGGTGCTGCTCCAAAACCTGTCAAGTTTCACAAACACATAAAAAAATATATATTTATTTTTATGTAATTTATATGAACATTTTATGGAACTGTGTTTGTGTAAATCCCCCCCCCACCCCCCACCCGAACAAACTGGGTTAACTGGTTTAATAATATTTAGAGCTATTTTTAGCTTTTCTAAAAGTTACTGAAAAATGAGTGGGGTTGGACTAAAATGTAGCAAGTGAATACAAGCTTCTGTAAAAAATATTCTTAGTAAAAACTACTCATTCTTGCACATTCATTAGTAATCTCAGTGAATATGTAAGAAAATTGACGACAAATGATTTGAGAGAGCTGAGTGCTTCGCAGGGTCAGCTTGGCTCAGAAGTTTGGCGGTTTAATCCCCGGCTCCTCCTGCTGCATTTTTTTATTAAGCAAAATAGCGAACCCTAAAATTGTTTCCGATGCTGTGCCATCGTAAGCTACTGCTGTGACTGAGATTTGCAAATATGTCACATACATATTAAATAGAGAACAACCATAATAATGTGTAGCAAATGTAGTTTTTTATTATTTTTTAACGCAGTAATGATATTGTGACCCCTAATCTCCTCCTTTCAGCTTTGATGTCAGAAATGATCAGTATATGCATCTTTTTTGCTGTTGTTGACATTGAGAATGGACATTCTGTGTGTGTGTCTGTCTGTGTGTGTGCGTGTGTGTGTGTGTTTGTTACCGTAATGACGTCTCCTGCTTTGATGTTGAGGCTTGTCAGGTCGTAGTTGTTGCAGTAATCCTTCAGAGCCCGAACCTGAAGGGCCGCTGATGCATCTGAGAGACAATAAATCATACTGTACATTACAGCAGACCATTCACATTATCATGCCTATACTTATATACTATATAATAGTTCCAGTTATTGGGAATGCTTAATGATCACCTTTCAAAACTCTTCAACATAACACCATTACCTCATTGTGGTATCTCTGTACATATGTTACTGTTACAGTGTATTCTGTGTTCACTTAAAGGGATAGTGTAACATGTGGGACATTTTTTTGAGAGATAATTTTATTTGATTTCTTGCCAAGAGTTACAGTAGATTGAGAGGTTAGATTAGCGTAGAATGAAGTCTGGAAAAAAACTACAACCGTGCCTTTTCCACCAATAGGGAACTAGCTCCGTTCTGGTTCAAGCACCTAGTTTTGAACCATTCTGAGCATTTAGATCAAAACTAAACTGGTTCGGAAACCTGAAAAGTTGGTTCCCAAAATAGCATGTTTTCCTTGGGAACCAAAGTGGGAGTGTCATATTATACAGGTCGTGTATACGACCTATGAACCATTCAGAGCATTTTGATCAAAACTCAATTTGTTCGACTTCAAACTGGTAGAAGCACAGGCTGGTTTGCAAGGTTACACTAAGTTTCCAAAAATCTTGACAGAACCAGTTCAAGAACCAGAACAAATTTGGTGGAAAATGAGCCAACATGTCAGTTTTACTGTTTACTCTTGTTCAAATTACAACAAGATACAAACCGTTGTTTGTGAGCTTCAGAGTTTCTGATTCTAGATCTTGCTACCTTTCATCCATTTCTGATCTCATTTATAGAAATAAACTGACTTCACTCTTTTATGCTTCTTTCCTGGCTTTACTACTCTATCCATCCATCCATCCATCCATCCATCCTACCCCTTAGCAGTTGTTTGATCTCTCTGCTGGCTTGTGTTGCAGTGAACTGGTAGACGATGTCCAGTGCAGTCTGGCTGTAGGTGTTTCTCACTGTGGCATTGATGCCACTCTGTAGAAGAGAGAAGATGGATTCAATATATTTAATGGTTTTTTTTTCAGACATGAAGTGATAAATCAGAAAGGATTCTGAGGATCTTAAACACCTGAGGGGAGTAATAATTTACCATCATGTCGTCAACAGAAAATAACCCATGCATGCTCCTTCCTGTAACTCATCTACTATTTACAACCACCTCTTATTTCAGACAGCCAAAAGCTTGAGAGCAGTATCACATTCAGATCTGTTGAGTCCAATGTAGGCCGAAGAACAAAGATGAATTCAGACCGCTTCAGGACAAAGACTTATAACCTTTCACAGCCGGGCGTCTACATGACAGAGTTAGTTTTTCATGCTGCAGCTCACGCAGTCATTAAAACATATTGCCTCTCTTGTTCTCATAAAGCCCTGCAGCTTTTTAATGTCACCAGCACAAATGGGTAATTTGCATCATCTCTCTTGAAATTGTAATTTAGCACTTTTTCTCATAACTGCCTCAGTTTTATCACATGGGGACGTAGGGATTTTCCAAACCGTTTCATAAATAAGCAAAGGCCTCAGACCCCCACTGCATTTAATGCATCTAATATTTCCCAAAGAACCTTATTTCAGAATATTTTCATAATGGTAAGACTGACTGCAAATACGGTACGAGTCATCAAAACATATTTTTATGAAGGAATTTTTTATTTTAATTTATATTTTAAGGCAAACTGGGACTTTCAATGACCTGGATTACATCTTATAGGCACAAATGTAGTCATAGAAATAAGTCATATGCATATGCATTTCCATATGCTTGTACTGTAGACTTTTAAAGTTTGTTTGTTTGTAAAGTTTATGTCCAGTTGGACAGTTTGCCTGCAACCAATTTTGTGTGATGGTAAGATATCTTAAAGACACATATAAAGACTCTGCTTTTGTACAAACATTTGTATCTGATGTGTTTTTTTTCACAAGAGTTCAATTACTTAAACTTAAAATACTTAAAATCTACTTCTGCAGAAAATCCGGAAGCTATGAATATGCAAATTTAGTTAATTTCTCAAGTGTTCCTGCTGGACACAAGATGTCTCCTACTATCCTTCAAAATCTATTTTCATTTTATTTTTATGGCTTCGATTATTGTATTTTCGTATTCTTTTCATTTTACTTTTATATTTAATAACATTTTGTGTTCCACAGCTATCATTTTGTTTTGTCTGTCAAAGCACTTTGTAAACTCTATTTTTAAAAGGTGCTATATGAATAAAGTTATTATTATTTTTTATAAATGTAATTAAAAATTAAAAACAATAGTACAATGTAGTACAAAAGTACAACAATTTCCTCTTGAAGTATAAAGTATAAAGTAGCATAAATACAAGTTTACTAGTATTTTATTGGAGTAGTTTTCTTCTTTTTACTGGTTAACCCATGTATACTGAAAGGGTTCCTTGAGATCATGACACTTCATTTTATCATTAGGTTGCAACCTTCTATTCTTTTTGATATGGAAAACATCTTCAGCAGTCTAGTCATTCATCACAGACAAATTATGTTTTATGGAAATACTTTTTATGTCACCTTCTGTAAGTATTACTGTCACAGCTATGATATTTTATAGAGTGGAGACAGCCGTTAAAATTCAAGGGAGGCCTTGGCCTTAAAGTGCTCATACACCTGGTGTTGGAAAGTTAAAACAATGGATTGTAGCTGTCCCTGAAGTCAGTGGTACCCAACCTGGGGCTAGGGACCCCAACTGGGGTTGTCAAAGCTTAATGGGGGGTTGGGTGTCCTTCTTGATTTTAAGGGGTGTAACAAAGATATAGAGTAGGCCTATATCTCAGCATTTCATTCAGTTCAGTAAATCAACTCACGTTGGAAATGTTTATTAAGCAGTAGAGCATATTTAGATGTTGGTGTCTAGGCTCCGACCTCATCACTCCCCGCAGATATGTTTACATAGAGATATTGGGGAGTGATGAGCAAATACCTTAAACCCCTAGCCGGAGCCTACAGGTGGATGCTGGGGTGGTGGTGGGGCTTACAGTGCAGCAGGCAGCAATAGCTTATAGAGCAGCAGCAGCAGCAATACAGATGCAGGGCAACAGCCTGAACTAGCTCGCAGGCTTCGTTCCCTTTATTTGAGTAGATAGAATTGTTAATTAATCTGGGTTCATTGTACAGTTTATCTGTACTGTTAATGTTATGCATTGAATATAATATGAAATATCCAAAAAATATAAAACTAAATCAGGGGTTGCCAGTTTACTCTGTGATATAAAAGGGGTCCCTAAAAATAAAAAGGTTGGTAACCAATGCCTTAAGTGAAGTTTTCAGTAATGTTCCACTTACGTCCAGCAGGAGTCTCACTGCCTCGGTCTTTCCACACAGGGCAGCTTCGTGCAGGGCAGTGCCGGCTTTGGTCTGTCTGTTGATGTCGATGCCTGCCTGGATCAGCAGTCTGGCAGCAGAGGGCAGAGGAAAAGGTAAAGCCAGTAAGGGAAGGAAGTTTTGGAAGTGTAGTAAGTGATAAAAACAGTAGAAAACAGTATTGGAAGGAGAGAGAATGAAGAGGTGAGAAGGGTGAAAAAGTCGAGACGGGTGTCAAAGAAGCAGATGTAGAGGGAGGAGGAGTTGAATGAGATGAGTAGGTGATATAGAAAGGGGATAGGTAAGGTAGTGTTTACAGCACCAAGACTGTGTATGTAGGACTAAAACTAAGGGCTGTCTTGAAAAAAAGATCTTGATCTCAATCAGACCACTGGTTACATTACAACTATTGTGTCACAAACTGAGTTTAAAATTGGTTACTTTTCTGCCCACCATGATAAAATAATCAGCTAGGTAATGGCTGCTGGTCAACACTCTATTTATGATCACATTTCATACTAGTTCCACCGTCTGACTAAAGAAACAAAAAAGTGTGTGAGAGATGCTTCAGGCTACGGAAAAGGTTTGCAGAGGAGATTTCTTTGCTAGATTTTTTTCCTTTTACTGAAAAGAAGAAAATAACTATGCCTCTTTTCAACTTTGTTAATGTTGTCTCTACAAACAACAATCCCCGCTTCTCTTTTCATTTTTTTATCCAGTTTTTCCAAGGACATTTTCAGGGCTGTTACGTCAGCGTTAAAGGTTCAGTAAACAATTCCGCCATGATAGTTGATTTAGTAGTTGATAGTTGATGCTTTGGGTGAATAAAAATCAAGCATTACGTGGATGTTTTGAAGTGCAGGAGAAAACATAAGCAGCCAATTCCAGTTTGACTGTTTTTTTCATGGCTGATACAGATACCAATTATTAGGATATATTACTATACTGAAAGACAAAAGCTTGGTGTTGAAGACCTGTATGAATTACTGCTCAACTAGAAGCAGCCTCGTCTTTTCCCTGACAGCGGGTAACACTGCGCATATTTGACCCACATACTGCCCCAGCCAGAGGGGCGGGAAGTAGCCTGGGCCTTGTTGTTGCTTTGGGTGCCAACAAGATGGGCTTGTACTCGGCCATGTCCGCTTGAAAGGGCTGAACCACCCAGATGGGAACATCAAGGTTCAGGAGGTCTTTAAACCAGATTTTCACGTTGACCCTTATCATCCTCAGGTTGTCAATGTACATGAGAAGACATATTCACATTTTATGCAGCATGTAACCACGACGACAACACTGCGTTCACGGTGTATCCTTGAAAGAATTAAATGCTATTAAGACAAAGAAACACCTCCATGGGTAATACCAAGAAAGAACACCTCAATGCCCCCCTTTCCTAATATTGCTTCAGACATGTCCTCTGAATGCCCCCTGGTGGGCAATACCGCCCCCATTGAGAAACGCTACTCGAGTGTAATAAATGACAGTATGTGGCTACTCTGGCCATACTTGATTGTGGGATAAAGTCATTGTTGTTGTTGGTCTTTTTATGTTAAGTATAGATTATGACCAGAGAAAAGGACGTTAGGGCAAGAGACACACTGTAGTTCATTGAGCAAAAAGCTGCTCTAACTTCTACTGAACTAGACTTTGTATGTGTGAGTGTTTATGCCAGTGTGTGGCTTCCACAGACTGCTGGCCATGCCTAATGAGCGTCATTTATCAGTGTCACTTCCAGAGAGGCAGGCTCTGCTCTATCAACTATGGCAGGCTTTGTTCTCTCTCTCTCTTTATTTTTCTATCCCTCTCTCTCTCTTATCTTCCCTCAGTTACAGTCTTCTCTAATCTTTCAGTGTCTCTGTCCCTCCCTTCGCCTCTGTCTGAGTCTGCCAGACATGCAGCCCTCTGCACCGACACACACACACACACACACACGCATACACACACACACACATATATAGCCCTGAGTTACTTAAAAGTAGTTGAGAGTGATGAGAGGAAAAATAGACTTTGTGGTGTGTGTTTATTTGCCGTGGCACATCATTCTGCTGCGATCTTTCATCCTGAAGCCTTGTGCTGAATGCTGACATCGCCACAGCAACAAACAAAAGTCACTTTGCCATGATGCTCTCTTGCAAAAACATAAACCAAAATTAAAGATCGTCGAGATGAGGTTATAATGACAGTTATATGACATGCAGATCTGCAATGTTTCCACTCTTCAGTACGTGTACAGGAGCTGTCTGATGCATCATCTCAAGGGCCAACGGTGGGGGGCATCAGCACATTAAAATATGTGGCTCATCTGGTAGGCTGTACCTGTACTAGCTCCTGTTTGTATCCAAATGTCCAAATGTCCACACAGTCTGTGTATGAGCAAGTTTTGTTTTTGCTGCAGGTTAACTTTAGAGATCATATCAAATAAAAACCTCATTAATTAAAGTCCTACAGCAGGTTTATAATAACGAGTAGCCTTACTTTTAATATTTGTACATTCTAGTTTTACTAAAGCTTCCTATAGTTATGTGATTATTTTGTTTGAATTTCACATTTTTGAATTTCACTTGTAATCGTCACTGAAAAATATTTTTCCGCTCCAACGACCGCAGCAGAGGCACGTCGCGGCTGTGCCCGGTGGAATTTGGGGGTAAGTTATTAATAACGTTCTACTACTGCAATTGTCCAACTTCCACCTTATCTTGTTACTTGTTTTTCTGCTAATAAACAATTAAAACACTGTATGGACTTTTTTTGGGGGGGGGTTCCTTCTTTTGTATATCAGTGGGGACATGTCCCACAGTTACCTGCGGCTGTTATGCATATGCATTAACTCTCACTGTATGGCAACATGTTTGTTCCATTATTCCTTTAGTTAATTAGATCATATTGTTCCCCTGTTGTGTTATATATCTGTTTTCTCAGCAAGCTCAGGAGGATATTTAGAGCCACTGAATCATTAAAAATGGTTTGTGTGTAAGAGAGAAAGAGAGAGTGTGTGTGTGTGTGTGTGTGTGTGTGTGTGTGTGTACCTGATGATGTCTATGTGTCCGTTCTTGGCAGCCAGGTGGAGAGGAGACGTCCCGTTGGGGTCGGTGGTGTCTCCTTTTTTGGCCTCCAGCAACGCGGCACACATGTTACTGGACAGCAACAACTGGACCACCTAAACACAGACATACACACACACACACACACACACACACACACACACACACACACACACACACACACACACACACACACACACACACACACACCACACTCATTTTTGTAGACTGTCTACACTTGCAGCTGTTTTTGATTAATGACTAAAACTACAGGTCCTTACCCCAACTCTGCCAAACTCACAGGCCAGGTCCAGAGGGGTTTTCCCTGCATTATCCACAATACACGGGTTGGACTGGTGCTGCAGCAGCATCTCCGACTGGAGACAGGAAACACACATGCAAGCAAACACACAGGGACACATGAGAAAAAAACTGTCATTGAGGCAAGGGAACACCCTGGAGAGGTCGGCAGGTTATCTATCACACATAAAGACAAATAACACCTACACACACCTACAGGCTATTTAGAGTCACCAATTAACCATTAACCCCGCCTCCATACAGTGGTTGTCCATAGCTTAATAACCGCTTCTTGGCACAATGAAAGAAAGCCAAAGTCATGACGTCATGTCCAGGCTCCTCTCACTTCTGTAACTCAGTGCAATCTCTCATATAAATATGAGCTTTATGCCTTTATGGCACACGTTTTCAGACCCTCTCAACTGTTTATATGTAAAGTGACAGAAATAGTTAGTGATGTAGAATCTGTTGCAGAGAGTTACAGAAATGGTTGGACAAAGACCCCCCCCCCCAATTTGATGTCAGAAAGGTCAGTTTTGTTATCGTTACTCTCCTCTGCAGAAGGAGTCTCCCAAGTTTAACTGCCGTGGTTCTACAGTAGCCCAGAATGGACAAACCATATACTAGCTGAAGATTTTCGCGGCCTATATAGTTTCTCCTACATGTTTTGAAAGCTAAGCTGTACTCATTTGCTTGTAATTTGCTAAGGTCCAGTGTTTACGATTTAGTGGCATCGGGTGGTGTAGTTGCAAATCGCAACTCCATCGCTACACTGTCTTCCAAGCGAGAAGGGGAAACTACGGTGGCCACAACAAACGCAAAAGGCTCTATCTAGAGCCAGTGTTTGGTTTGTCCGTTCTGGGCTACTGTAGAAACATGGCGACCCGCGGCGTCTTTAGATATAAACAGCTCATTCTAAGATTAAAAAAATCACAATGATTCTTATATTCAGGTGATTATACACTAATGAAAACTATGAATATTATATTCCATAGGTATGTTTCTGCCACATTTGTGCCAATAGAGACGGATTACTAACTCAATGTTACACACTGGACTTTTAAGTTCAGTACTTGTCACGTGTTGACATATGATGAAAGTTTCATTCTCAGGTCACATGATTGCAACTCTATGACAAATGCGAGATGAAATCATTACCACATATGGCTAATTAGCTTACTACCTGAAGTTGTAACCTAGTTTTGCTTGTTATGGAGGCTACCATTAACTAATAAATTAGGTGATTATAAATTATAAAAGACCCATTCAACACATCCACTAAGTGGAAGAATAGTTTGTGGTTAATCTGTCACTGTTATCATTGTTAACTGCACACGTGCTGTGTGAGAATGGAAAGCATGAGGGATAGCAATAGTAACTAGTAAAGAGCTAACCTGCATTTCTTTGGACTGGTAGAATGAAACCAAAGACCAGGAGGAATAGCAAGGATAAAAAGACATAATTGTGCAATGAAGTCACAAGGACACACACATCACACAAAACACGCATGCTTGCTCAGAAAACATGTCACGCTCTTTTAAAAATCAAAAGCACTCCAGATGCCCTCGGAAAAGCAGCGCTGAGCAGACAAACACATTAACAGGGGATACATTAATACTCCGGCAGATTACCTTTTCACATAATGATGAGCCAGCCTGTTGGTATGTTAAATATGTACCTTTGCTTGTGTTTGCTAAAAAACCCACAATATGCAGGGTTCCCACATAGCCTTAAAAACCCTTGTAATTTAGAGACTAGTTTTCCAATCATGGAAAAACCTGGAAATTGATTAAAATGACCAAATATTCTGGAAAAAATCTTAGGAAATTTAGTTTGAACCTCAAAAACTAGACTATTAGAAAAAGACGTTAACTGCATGTGCAACAAACACTTTCGGCAGCTTCTTTTAATAGACTAATAGGTGAGAAGATGAATTTCCTGTAAAATTATATAATACTTAATTTGATCAGTTACTTACGGGCTATGGCCAAAGTCATGTAAGTAATTAATAAAAGTAGGGTTAAATGTGTCAATAGAAGGTCTACCCGTAAATTATATGACTGTTTGTGTTGTCCTGTAAGGTCAAGAAAACCTGCCAGTTTTTTAATTTTTTTTAATCTGCGGTCTGTCTCTGTGTTTGTAATTTCTTATTAATTTGCCCTTGCACACTGGGAGCAGCTGTGGATTATAGCTTCACCCCCAGTCTGTTAGCCTGTATAAATCATGGTTATTTAATCAAATAAGAAGCAGCGGTTCGTCAGTTTCCAAGTCTGTGAATGCTGAGCGTTGCTCTCCTCTAGGGTACGTTAGCTGCTGTAGTGAGTCTGCTGTATTTCTTTGTTGTTGCCTTGGCAAGCCTGCAGCAGCACTGCAGTTCCCCCAGATTTTCTTTTCTGAGCTGGAAAAGTAGAATTTTCTTTAGCTGCGTTTCGTTCTGCTTTTGTATTGCTTGAGATATGCTGGTGATCTAGTAGTGATATAGGTATCACTGGAAAAGGACAAGACAGGAGGGAAATGCGTTTTATTTAGCCAGTCGCTAACTTTGTCTACCTTTTGCAGCTGGGCAGGTAGTTTACAGTTGCTTTTTAGAGTGTGAACCAAAAAAACTGAAAACCAAAACAGTAAGTTCAAAGATGCTTAAAACTAAAAGGAACAGCAGAGCTGGGTAATAATTCTATGTGGGTTCGGCACCTTCACATTATATATAATCCATTTTAGCCACTGTTATTCTTAAAAAAATTATAATAGTCAGTTTAAAGGTGCCAACTGCTAATGACGTTTTTCATCAGCTTCTGTGACAGCCAATTCCGCTATTTCACAATTAAATGATGCATACATTCATATTACATATGAATTATGATATATGTTGTTTGAATCCTGTATAATTAGTACACGCACAACCTGCCCGGACCTCCACCTAGAGCTCTGCTTTCAGGGAAACTGCTATCACTCACCACATCGTAGTGGCCATGCTGCGCTGCCAGGTGGAGAGGAATCTGCCCTTCATCTGATTGGCCATTGACAGATGAACCAGATTTCAGCAGCATCTTCATAGGCTCCGCCTTCCCCTGCCAGGCTGCGTAGTGCAGCGGCCGCATACCTGCGCACAGAAACACACACACGTGCACAGAGTGAACACAAAGGGCAGATCTATCACACACTGAGAAATACTGTATGATTATTGATCAGTATTTCTGTGAAAGAGGGTGGCACATTTGCTTCAGCTTTTTGTGGGTGTATGCATGTTTTTCTTTCTGTTCACGTGTGTGCAGATCTCCCTCTCACCTTTCTGGTCTCTGATGTCGACAGCAGCCTGTGACTCAAGCAGCAGAGTGATGAGCTCCAGGTTCCCATTGAGTGCTGCATGATGAAGCGGAGAAAACCTAACGTACACACACACACACACACACCCACACGAGTCAGTCATAATGGCAATGCTTAGCATGACAAATAGACTTAATAGCAGAGGATTAGGACCAAACAGGGGCGGTTGGAGATGAAAAAATATGCACATGGGGAAATGTATTATTATGTAAAGGATACAGTGTCTCTCTCTCTCTCTCTCTCGTGTGTGTGTGTGTGTGTGTGTGTGTGTGAGGCCAGAGGGTGTATACTGAATAGATGAGATTGATATTTCAGCCTTGATGGATAAGCATGAGAGAAGGAGGAGAAAGCAACACATAACCCGGACAAACACCTTCTGTATCTCTCATGTCAACAGTGACGAGTCTCCGACTTTGAAGTGACAATCCATGAAACTAGTGTGGCGAGTAAGTTCACATAAACTGTCAAAAACCCAATAAACGGGGCGGTTATCAATGTTTGGAAGTAATGACAGAGGAGAGATTATATATTGAAGAGATAAAAACGACATCATGTTTGTTAGATTAGAGCTCTTCCTAGTGTTCTTAATGGTATTTGCAAGAATCCACCAGGCCTGAACAAAAACAACCAATCAGAGCCAAGAAAGATATAAAGAGTCTCATTCCCAGGGTCCCAAATTGGACAATCAACTGTCTTCCAAGACTCTGATTGGTTGTTTTCATTCAGGCCCGGTAGATTCTTACAAATGCCATTAGGAGCACTAGGAGGAGCCAGAGGGATCTGTTTTTTTTTTTTTTTTTTTTACAGATTATCCCTCTCATGTACTGCTGTCACGATGAAGTGAAAGTTTGAGCAGATATGAGGAAAAATATTTTAACCAAAATTACCTACTGCAGCTTTAAGGGGACAGGTGTACAGTATATTTTCAGTGCAGTGTACTCAAGTTTCTGGTTAGCCCACAACTCAGCATTGCTCTTTTGTGACTGGACACTGAATGTTGTGTAACCATGGAGACAGCACCAGCTTTACCACTGGCAAGTGGCATGTGTGAGTGTCAGCTCACAAGCTATTGAATTTCTATGTGTGAATTATTTGGGGAGAAAGCTCATTATACTGGAAGATACTACTGAATATAGGAGTCACACTCGCTTTGTGTGTGTTTGAGGGAGTGTGGAGCAGCATACTAAAGAGTGCTGCTCTCCCAGAGTGACCTGCTCTAGTTTATTCACTACAGATCACCCATCGCTCCATCCTTCTTCTCCTCCTTCTCCCTGCATGCACTTCTTCTTTTGTGCTCATGTTCTTTGTTTTCACTATTATCTTTTTTCCTCTCCTCTTTTCTATTTCTCTGCTACCTCACTCTCTGTTATCTTCCTTATATCCTTATCTCCATATATTCCTTTTCTCCTTCCCCTCTGCCCTTCCCCTCTGCTCTCTCTGTTTCACTATGAAGACTACTACTACTAATAAATACAAATACATACTAATAATTATTATTTGTATTTTGTAATTGCTGCAGTTTTTTGTATTTTATGTGCTATATTCTTCTTTATATTCATGTCACACTAAAGGCCCTGACACATTGGGCCAATGGTTGGTGGACTGACGGTAAGCATATGTAGCGCTAAGTTTTCCCGTGTTTTCTGCAACATGAGCACTCATCGGCCATCAGCTTAAGCGAATCAGTGCACGAGAAAGAGAAATGCTTTACAAGACCGCAAACCTACATCCATTTGGCTGTTTATATCCACAGTCTTAGGTCTTCCAGTGTTCATTTTTGAATGACGAATGCATACTACCACCAGCTGCTGCTATGGAGGGTTATTACCTCTCCTGCAGGCGCAAAACATAGTGTCACTTTTTGGTCAGGACACAAGCAACGCAACAGTCGGCTTATATCATTTATATACAATACATCAACATACACAGAGCATCTTAATGTTGCAGCTGTTAGGGTGCAGTTATAACGATTACAACAGTGAACTAATAGTCTTTACTTATGTTTTGTATGTAAAATCATTATCGACACAGTTACTAGTAACTGTTGAAGTACAGTGCTTGAATACTTAGTGATTTCCACAGCTGGTATTTTCACAGACAGAAACACAGAGGACGAACCGGCCTGCTTGTTAAGAGAACCTGACATCTCCCCACCTGTTGAGGTAACAGTGTTCTGATCATTGATCAACAACACTTGTGACACCCTGCGGTGCCATGGCTCCTGGTGTAATGTTGTTAACTACGTCATGGTCCTCATGGGGAAGCTTCTCTCTTTAGCTTGTGACTGTTGCTGGTGTCATTGTTTTTCTTTTTCAGTTTGGTGTCTTGGCTTCATCTTTGTAGTTTATCTATTAGGACTGTTTAACTATACAGCCATTGCATACCCCACCATGGAGCTCACTGGTTTAAGGCAATACATTTTAAAAGCTCAATTAAGGTCTCATTAAAGCCGTAGGCTCCAAATGTTCCCTTAGACATCAAGGCATGGTCGATGGTAGATTTCCATCCATCCATTCTAGCTCTCTGTGCATTCAATCCCAGGACCTCCTTGCTGTGAGCACACAGCACTAACCACTAAGGCTGCACGGTATGGTAAAAAACTCATATTGCAATAATTCTGACAGATATTGCAATTGCAATATATATGTTCATTTTCACTGAAAAAAGTCATAATGTGAGATTTGTTGGGGTCTGTACCAAACAAACATGTTTTCTTACATCTGGAGAACAAGATGTATAACCTGGGGCATATCTGCAGAGCTACAGTACTTTGTTATAAAGTTAGTCTGTCACACATTTTAGTTTTATCAAAAAATTATAGCTTCTGCAATTTGCACATTGCACTTGGTCATATAGCGATTTTGATAATATTTAAATTAATTGTGCAGCCCTACTAACCACTAAGCTATCCTCCAGTTTCATTTCATTAAATGAAACAAAAATACCTTAAGTCCAATTGGAGCTTAAAGCCTTTTCAAATATGAAGCATTGCATCAATGGTGAGCAATAAAGGCTTAAAAATGAACAATTATGTGTTGACCGACCAGAGAAAGGAAGTGTCTAGAGTTTGGAATCATTTCAAGCATAAACTAAACGAAAACTCTGTACAGTGTTTCTGTTGTAAAACCAAACTATCCTAGCACAATGACACAATGATGATATAAGTGCTTCATTGTGAGAAGCTAGTTGGCTAGCAGCTAAACGTCATTGTTTATCTACTGATAAAATCACAAGAGAAGACATGATCAATCATCTGATTGCCTGTGGCTTCCAGCTCTGCAGCTCCGAAACATTTTACCTCCAATTTAGACTATTTTAATGTCTTTAATCTGATTGGTATCTGCTAGATAGATAACTATCTGTCCACAGTCTGGACCAACACCATAGGAATGTTTACGTTACATAAACAGCAAAAACAACACACAGCCTGTGCAACCTGACATTACCACCTTGTGACACACCCCGGGAAAGACTCACTCCTTACCACAAACCGGCACAGGATACCCACAAGCCCACCTTCCTTAAAGGGGAAGGCTCAGCCGGTAACACACAGTTAGGCTGTGAGTGGAAGAAGGATCCGATCCTTTATTAAAGTAAAAAACAACAGTTTAAAAAATCCTCTGCTACCAGTACAGTGGGGGTACAACAGAAACCTTTCCTCCACTGGTGAAATTAATCCCTGAGGAAACTCTGAAATTAATGTGAATGTGTCTTATCTTCTCTATTGTATGTTTACTATTGCCAGGACTGACTTCCAAACTATTTGTGATGTCACAAATCATGCTGGAAGGCCCTACCTTAAAATCAGCTCTACGATGAGCACAGAGAAACTTTCCACTTTCAGAAGATGAATGTGAAAATATCCTTCTAGTGTCAAACTCTGCACATGCATCATTCACACAGCGCGCTGTAGGAACAAGAAGAAGCACTGATTTCTGACTGGAGGGGGGCTTTAACTGATGAGATTTAAGCGTCATTGGACCTTCCAGCAGCCCTGAATAGGACAATGCAATGTTGAACCTCTTATCACAACAAACACTGAGCAGATAGAGGAGCGTTCTCACTGCGCATGTGTCATCACCCACTTCTCCATATCAGCAACGACTGCATCTTCTCCCCCCGTCTTCCTCTTCAGGGTTAAACAGGGATACCGTTACACCCGTTACACAGTACTGCACTAGGCTAAGTACAACCGCACTGTGTGTGTGTGTGTGTGTGTGTGTGTGTGTGTGTGTGTGTGTGCGCAGCCTTGTAGAGTGTGTCATGGGAGTGCACGTATGGGGAAGGAGGAGGGGGAGGAAAGCCCTTGCTTTTGCCAAGTAGTAAATCCTGCCATGCAATATTTATACCTCCATTCTCCTTCACAAATCCGGCTCTCTCTTCCACTCTCTATCCATCTTCTTCTCCACAGCTCTCTCTCTCTGGCCCTCTTCTCCTCCCACGTCAGCCTTGGACAAACTCACTTATTTCCCTCCACAGCTCTATCCTCCTTCTCCTCCTGGACTTCCTGTGGGGATTTCATCTTATATCTACTTAGCACTGACCATCTTGCAGAGCAATGCTGCAGTCAATCATGTTACAATCTTCTCTGTAGTCTGTGGTCCACAGCCCTTGTCCTCCCCCATCTTATTACCTTTCACAAGTAACTAAAGGCTAAAATAACTACACCTCAAACATGTCTAATCACCTTTTGTTGGCTGAGAAGACAGAAACTCTGCAGTTTTTAGTGGCAGCCTCATTAATGTTCACAACCTGTAGCTCCAAAATGAAAATTATCTGAGCAGCAGAAAAATATGGAATGTTAAATAAATGTATCTGACACATTCAGTAAGCAGCTGTAGCCTACAGTACTTAGGTAAGGCAAAAAAGGACTGCATGATATGGTAAAAACATCATATTGCTTTTATTTTGACAGATACTATGATTGCAATATGATTCACAATTAATGTAGGAATAATCTTTTTTTTTCACTGAAAAACTTAAAATCATTACGATGTGAAAATGTTTCTGTACTGTTTCTACAAACTTCTTAAAGCTGCAGTAGGTCTTTTTTATAAAAATATTTTTTTGTCGTATTTGCTGAAACTTTCACTATATCCTGACAGTAGTACATGAGACAGATAATCTGTAAAAAAAAAAAAAAAAAAAAAAATCAGGTTCCTCTGGCTCCTTCTAGTGCTACTAATGGCATTTGTAAGAATCCACCGGGCCTGAATGAAAACAACCAATCAGAGCCAGGAAAGAAAGCTGATTGTTGAGTCTCATTCCCAGGGCTTTAAATACAGACCCAACGCGTCTTTATCTCTTTCTCTTGGCCATATTGCAATTTCAATACCACTCTCATATATGTACACCAAATAGGAAGCTACCTCCAGCAGCTGGTTAGCATTAGCCTGTGCTGTAAAGTACACTGTCACAGCCCCCACCCCCACCCTCGCCTGTCAACTAGTACTATTGTGTTTTCTTTACCTTAGAATAAGCCGATTTTATGGAGAAACATGGCAGTTCAACATGGCGGACTCTGTAGAAGAGGACCCACTCCCTCTGTAGATAAAAATAGCTCATTCTAAGGTAACAAACACACAATGATTTCTATTTTCAGATGATTATACTCTAATGAATACATACCTATGAATATTATATTCCATTTCTGACAATAGAACCTCCTAAATGTTACACACTGGACCTTTAAGTTTGATGATGAAACTGTCTGATGAGGATGACACCAATAACAGTTACAAGTTAGAAGGGGAAGCACTGCTGGGGGTTTTAGGGGTCAAGTGCAAACATGGGTTTGTTTTCATGTAGGGATGGAAGCCACAGTAAACCCCACTTACCCAGACATCACTGCACCACTGCCTCTGAACCCACATATCATGTATCTCCATTTCAGAAACCAGACTCTCTTTCATATCTTGGTTTTTCAACTCCTCTCACCAGCTGCCTCTGTTTGTTTATCTCTGCTGCTCATCTGTCTCTCTCATGATCCTCTCATGTGCCTCTCTTTATATATACATGTATGTATATATATCTCCAACTGGCTTGATCAACCCCTCCTCCATTTTTAGCACACAATCTTTTAATGTGGTTTTATTGCTGTAACATCAACCCTTTGAAATCTAGATGAAATGAAAAATTACTTATTAACCCTTAAAATTGCATCTGCATCCCTATTCAACATTCTAATAGTGTGTCTTTGTATTTTTATATCCATATCCAATAATTTTTTTTCCTGTAAAACAAAATGTGGTGTGTGCTTACGTAAGCATAAACTAACCAATTACAACCAATATATCATAACATATCAATTTCTTCAGTTCAGCTTAGTTAGCAAACTAGATAACAGCATGGTTAGCTACAGAAGCTGAGTATTTGTGGGGACTGGACCTCACTGATGTCTGTACACACATCTCTGTCGGCATCTTATTCTGCATTCAGTCCCGGTCTGGACGTGCTGTTCACTGAGAGCTCCCAGTCCAACAGAGCTAATATCTCCACTACAGCTGCTGGAATGATGTAACACACAGCGCTATTGGTTACTGCGACAAATCCCTCCCTAACTGCTGGGTTTTACAGGAAATATGCTGAATAATATGCAGAAGCAAACAGCTCTCTGATTTCTGTTCCATGTGGACTTTAAATAAGCTTTACACTGGTCCTCTTCACCTGTCACACACACATAATATACACCCATACAAACACAGACACATACAGTTCGATCCATTCTTAGCAATTAGAGATGTTAATGCATCCTAGGCATTCCCAAAAGATAGATAGATAGATAGATAGATAGATAGATAGATAGATAGATAGATAGATAGATAGATAGATAGATAGATCCCAAGGGAAATTCAAGAGAGGGAAATTCAATTCAAAAGGAAGGAAGGAAGGACTAAGGGTTATATATCAGGTCGTCTCGTGTGTCCGTTTCTCAGTATGTCACCTCCTCCTGTATGTGTGTGTCCCCTGGGTTTTATCTGCCCATAAAACACAAACTGACATTAATTCCACAGATTCCAGATCATCTCAGAAGGAGTTGCTGTCTTTCTGTCAGAAGACTCTGGTTGTGCCCTGGAGGTGTGTTAATGCAGGCCAGGATTTATTCCTTTGCTTAACAAGGGGGACAATATTCTGGTAAAATGTTCTTTTATGACAGCCATATTGTCCAAAAAATATTTCAGAAGCGTTAAGATGACTCACTTACTAATTTCAGTCTTATTTGCCTTCAAGGCAACAATCACTGAGCGCAGAGCCACTTTTTATTCAAGAAGTTCTGATAGTCTCATTATTTCCTCTTTAACTTGAAAAGGCAGAGAATCACCGAGCATAAAAACCAGCCAACCAATAAGATCATTTTTAAGTTTTTATTTACTCTAGTTTTTATTTTATTTCAGTTAATAGTTTTTGTTCAATTTTAGTTACCTATACCTACCCTGCTTCCTTTTATATATTATTGTATAAATATGTGAATTTGCACTGCTTTCTGTATGTGTGGTACTGTATACATGCTGTCTGTCTCTATGTTTATACTGTTCAGTATATATACAGTAATAGAATGTGCTGGCCTGGCACAGGTATGCGTGGGTAGGCGTTCTTCATGTCTTATTCTTTTCCAGGTCTTCCTGTCTGCACATTGTAAACCTCTACACCTGTACACACACACTCACATACAGTGCATATATAATCGCAGTGGAGCTCTCTTGTAATGTACTCTCAGGTCTCAGTGGGGATCTCCCTGTCTGGGTTTATAAAGAGGGATCTGAGTGCTCTGTTGTTGTCTGGTCTCCTGTGAGTCTGTATGTAACAAACTCTATCTCTTTCTGCTCATTTCTCTCCATCTCTACACTTTGCTCCTACTCTGTTACATAATCATCTTAATAACAAAAATGCTGACCAGCATTGGTTTAAAGGTTTTTAATGACGGTGTAACACCAGCTGATCAACGCCACTTAGGGGATGTTATTTAATACACACACAGCAGGATGAGCAACATCTATAGTGAAAGATCCCAATTAACAGCTTTTTTTTAACAGAGTGAGTTCATTATGAGTCTCCAAGCGACTGCCAAGAAGAGTAAATTAATCTAAAATGAATTCTTGTGCAGTCTCATTATCCATGTGCGCTCATTATAAAATTTAATTCAACTCGATCCTTGCATTTCTGTCATAAACTTTATTTAGGACTTATTCGCACACAGCCACGTTAGTAATATGGAGCACTTAATACTGTGGGAGGAATGAAGGGGCAATAACAGTCAACACACTAATTAGATTACACCGCTCAGTTTCACTAAGAGTGGCAAAGCAGTGCTGCCAGGATTACTTTTGATCTTTATCTTTACAGAAACCACTTTATTAGGTGCGGTTTGCAGTCTTTTAGCTCAGTTTAAATGACTCTCACAAGGGCTGAAGCTGGTGTGACTCACGGTTGCAGGAATTTGCATTTCTACCTTGCGTTGCTTCCTGCTGCACTCTGCAGACAGTCTTGTATAATGGATAAACAGGTACTGTGAGGAATCTCCTTCCACTAACAGGCACTATTCGAGAAACGCAGGTACAAACAATACAACATGCTGTCAACAGTAATTAAAATGAATGGAGTACAGCCACAAAGGATCTGTTCCAGCATCGATCATAAGTGAGCTGCATAATGCTTGTAAAATACAAACAATACCAACAAAGAAACTACTACACTGGAAATGAAACAGGGTTTCTGCAGGTTTCAACGGGTTAAATTTAAGACTTTTTAAGACCATTTTGAATGTAATTTAACACCTATTTTACTCCCATTCTGGCAAAAAAAAAGTACAAAGGATATAAAGGAAAAGACAGATAATCTGTGAAAAAATCTGTTTTTTTCAAATTTAGTTTTTTAACTTTAGGTCCAGGTGTAAAATAAGTCCCATCTCTGAGGTAGTACCATTTGACAGTTCAAGAACATTAGGGCCTTAGGAAGTTTGTAGGATTGAACATCCCTGACTGGTTGAACACCGACATCATATCAGCTACAACTTGTGTACTGCCTCACTCACAAAAGTACTGGGTACTACTAGCTATATATATCATAGCACTGATTCACATCATTTTCATACACATTAAACCACACAGTGTGGTCGTGTTATGTCCTGTATGGAAACATCAGGGTTTGCTACGTTTCTTCCCTCATTTATGCAGCCTTTTCCTTTTATTTGTCACCCATTTTATTAGCTTTCACTGTTAAATCCCATCAGCGGCAGACCACATCCGAACAAATGATCTGATTTTACACTGTAAACCGGTTTTGTTTCTGCTCCCCATTCTGTCTGAAATTAGTAGACACGTTTTGTCTGCAGGGTCTGCAGGCCGGAGAATTGCTCAGTCTCTCTGAATGCTCTGTCACACAGTGAAACCAGATTGCTCTGGGCCGTGGTTCTCCATCTCATGTTACGTATATTATTGTTTTGCTTGTTTAAAGCAGTAAAAGCTGCAGTAGGTAACTTTCATAAAAACATTTTTTTCTCATATTTGCTGAAACTTTCATTATATCCTGACAGTAGAACATGAGCTCCTCCTAGTGCTCCTAATGGCTTTGGCAAGAAACCACTGGGCCTAGACAAAAACAACCAATCAGCGCCAAGAAAGATAGTTGATTATTAAGTTTCATTCCCAGGGCATTAAATATTAATGCTGGAAATGTGACTAAACAATCAACTATCTTCAAGCCCCCAACCCAAAGCGTCTTTCTATCTTTCTCAGCTGTGATTGGTTGTTTTAGTTTAGGCCCGGTGGATTCCTCTACTACTTCTAGATTCTTCCATTAGGAGAGCTAGGAGGAGCCAGAGGAACCAGATTGTTTAATGTTCATGTTCTACTGTCAGGATAGCAAAAAGTTATTTTTATAAAAATGACCTAGTGCAGTTTTAACTCACGAACAAGTGCCCATGTAATCAGAATCAGAAATCAGAATCAGAAATACTTTATTGATCCCTGGGGGGAAATTTGTTAAATTATTGTTGTTATGTAGGCACACATCTACCTACATATTATATATGCACACATGCAAGGCTTTTAATGACATTAATACTCTTTCTGTGTCACACACACATACACACACACACACACACACACACACACACACACACACACACACACACACACACACACACACACACACACACACATAAATACACCATTCTAGTCTGGACTTACACTGAGTGGTATCGGGGCTAATCCTCAAGCTTTTAATGCTATAGAGACACAAGTGAAACTACCACAATAATACAGCTTTTATATGAATGGGAGCAGGGGAGGAGTGGGAGGAGGATGGATATTAAAAAGGATAGGGGGAAGGAGGTGGGGAGTGAGTGAGAATGGCAGAGGGAATTGAGAGAGTGGAGGAAAAGTGAACAATAATGAAAACTGATGTGATGTAAATGGGAGGAGTGAGGGAGAGTAACTCACCCATCTGTATCCTGGAAGTTGACATTCACTTTCTTTGCAGAACCGAGGAGCTCTGAAAAACAACAAAGTGGAGCATTAATTGATTTTTGCAGCCAGTAAATGATAATAATCGCCAGTTGATGCCTTTTTATGATATAGCACAGCAATATTGTTGTTGTGTTTAATGTGTACAACATCGTCAGATATGGGATGTTGTTTATATTCCATTTCAAGCCAAAGAACCAAGATTTTTCACTTTTCCAGAATGGAAGACCTCTTCATTTATTATGAGACATATTGTCGTCATATTTCCTTGCCTGCTGTCTGCAGGAAAGAATTTCCTCAAGTACAGGCCCCCATGGTGATAATATCTGTCTCTCATCCTGAATATTTACATCACTCAGAGCATGCTTGCTACTCTGTGTGTGGTTCATCTGGAGTGAAGTATACAGTATGAATGCAGAATTCACAAACACAATCTACCCATATGCAAATATCATAAAAATTTGCAACTGCCTTATTTGTGCTTTATACTTTTTTAAAGGTCCAGTGTGTAGGATTAAGTGGCATTGATCACAGCTCCATCACTTCACCCTCTCCTTCCAAGCACGAAGGAGAATCTATGGTGGCTGCAAAGCGCATGAAAAAACTCTTATCTAGAACCAGAGTTTGATTTGTCCCTTTGAGAGATTTGTATTTTTCATTTGTTTTTTATTTCTATTTTGTTTTTAATTTTTGTTTTCAATTCACTATAGTTTCCTGAGTGGGTTTTCTCATTTCAGTTTAGTTTTTACTGTTTAAAAATGTGTAGTTTTAGATCTTTTTTTGTTAGTTTTTTTTATTACAATATGGGGAGTATTTGTCTGAAGACATTCTGAATATGTATTACAATACAAACACATTGACTCACAGTCATGTAGACATGCCAGTCTCAATAAATACTACTAATAAGAATGATAATAATGCACCAATGCAAAGACTAAAAATAAAATACACACTATCGTTTCAGTCTGTTTTTTTCCAAAGTATAGGTTTTTATTTAATTCAGTTAACTAAAATGTTTTCTTTTAGATCTAGTTTTAGTTTTTAGTTTAATTTTAGTTAACTATAATAACCCTGGTCCCTTCTGGGTTACCGTAGAAACATGGCGGTTCAACATGGCAGACTCCATGGAAAGCGACCTACGGTGTCTATAAGTAAAAACCTCTCATTCTAAGAAAAACACAACAATTCCTATATTGAGGTGATTATATACTAATGAAAACCTACCTATGAATATAATATTCCATTACTGACAATAGATCCTCCTAAATGTTAATTAAAGTTATCAAATAAAGTGTTACTAAAACTACACGTGTGCTTCAGAGGATGGTTTTGTTACTTCAGTGCATCACTTTGGCCTCTTGTTATGAAATTCTAATGTTGCTAATTAAAGACACTAACGTCTATTAACACCTACACAGCTTCTATAGTGACTTATTTACAGGCGGGGGAAGACATTTGGTCGAAGTCATATTCATTGTTAACACACATAAACACAACCTTCTCCTACTTTCACCCACATTATTTTTCATTTTCTCCCCTTTGTTTTTATGTCTAATGTGAGCTGATGCAGAACTGAGGCTGGATGAGCCTGTTCTCTCTGTTTCCACTTTCACTTTCTACACACACATGCACGCACACACACACACACACACACACACACACACACACACACACACACACACACACACACACACACACACACACACACACACACACACTCTCCCTCTAGGGTGCAGGAAACAGGACAGTCCCTCTATTGTGGAGGAGACAGCTCCCAGCGCCACTGGGAGAGGAACATTGATTTCCTAACAGACTATTTCTGGCCGCTAAATGCAGGGATTCACTCACACACACACTCACATACACACACATGGACCAAGAGCTTTCAGAGGCACTATCTACACCCTCTGTGTGCAGATACAACCTGATATGCATCCACTAACATGCATTAATGGCATGGCCAAGTTAAAAGAGGTCAGAGAAACTGACATGAAACGTTTTAAGAGAAAGGAAAGAGACGAGGATAGAACAATTAAAAAAAATAAAATAACAATCAAGATATCAATCATAAGCTTCATACAATGACTGGGTTCTTCCCAAAAACGAGCATGTCCTCACACACACACTTTTCTTTGTTCACGGCCTTCTACATCTGTCCAGTAGCCGTAAACCATGGCCTTTTGACTCTGTCAGACCCGACCCCTGGTCATATTATGTGACAGGTAAATAGACACACCCCATGGAACAGGACAAAAATCCCCTCAGTTAATCTGACAGTGTCTTCGAGACAGACCTTTGTGAGAAAGACTTTCCACCCAGAGCGCCTGATCAGAAAAATCCACCTTGAATACAATTTTCTCTTTACATGCACCTTGCCTCAAGCTGACATTTCCCAAGATGCATCCCACTTGATGAATTTACTGTTTGCTAAGCTAACAGTTTGTAGTAATTTTTTTAAACAATGGGTACGTGAATTCACACACAATTTCAGACAAAAGTCAGATTTTCATCTTGAGCAGGTCAATTGTGGCAGCTGAAATAAAAACTGATGCTGAGAGATGTATCAGCTATACCTAGTAAGCTATTTAAGCTAGCATTAGCTCAATGAGTTGGTTGAAAACGCTGTTTCCATTTAACTTTTAATGTTTTACATCCAACTCATTTCAAAATGAGAACCCTGGGACCTGCAACATGCAGTACTAGAGTTAAACTGTAGAGGTTCATTTGTTCAAAGCAGCATAACAATAAGCTTTAATCAGTGCTCTGAGCAGTGTGCACATCGTAAAGTGAATATATTGATCATTCTCACTAGACTAATCAGGCTTAACAAATTAGAGACCATCGGCTGAACAAACACACACACACACACACACACACATATAAGGGTGATAAATACTTCCAGTCAAAGTTTTTGCTGTTGCATCAGTGTGTCCATGTCGGTGTGTCTGTGTGTGTATGTGTTGCTCAGAGATGCTGGACAGCAACATGGCAGTGGACAGTCATAACAAACAGTGAAACCATGGTTATGGAGAAGTCAGCCAGCCAAAAACACACATTTTTCTTGAAAACACGGCAACACTCCACACCCACATAGCTGCAGTCACATTAGATGGAGAAATTCATGTCCAAACAAAAGATGATCAGCATGGACTAGTCTGTGTACTATGGACTTGTCTCTGTACCTATATTATTAGATCTTAGTGCCGCATTTGACACCACTGTCCATAATATTATTCTAGCCGGAGGGTCTGTCCGAGGTTTCTGCCTCTTAACAGGCAGTTTTTCCTTGCCCCCGTTGCCAAGGTCTTGCTCATGGTGGTACTGTTGGGTCTCTGTAAATAATGTTATAAAGAGTTCGGTCTAGACCTGCTCTATTTGAAAAGTGTCCTGAGATAACTCCTGTTATGAATTGGCGCGATACAAATAAAATTGAAAACTGAATTGAATTGAAGTCAAAAGACACATAAAGCAATTGCCTCTCCCTCTCTACTTCATACATAGCTGTGGTAATGTTGAACACTGCACTAACTGCAGGTCTAATGGAGTCACAGTCAAAGCTTCTGACAGCACCGATATGTATTTCCTGTGTTCTACCAGCCTCCAGCTGCCTGCACCGAGGACAATATCTGCAAATGAAACAAGCAATACAAAAATCTTCACCCATTGACAGCCATACATTTTGATGTTAATTTTGGATTTAAGCTGTTTTGTGGATATCTGGAAATACACTTTCCAAAAGAAGCCAAACTTCTCTGAAAGTGCCGGGGGCAAGTAATCTTGAAAAAACTGAGAAACAGAAATCGTTTATTATAAAGTCAATTTAAAATGTTTAACCCTTGGGGATTTGGGGACACTGTTATCTGTGTGTGCATGTCAGGCTGAGGGTATACTGCCTTCAGTAATAAGATGAAGCAAAACAAAATACGGGAATACAAGAATACAAACCCTTAATTCAGAGTTAGATTTGAAAATATCTGTAAAAAAGCTATCTGCGCCTGTCACAAAATGTCCACTGCCTTGCTTCCTCCTTACAAACAGATGCCTCAGAGGGAAACACTGATAATGCTAGCCTTTGCAACTAGCCTGGCTAAAAATTGCCATCCTTAACTAGAAAAATTAAACAAACATCATGACATACTGTTGAGTGTAGGGCTGGGTATCATTGATAATGTTTCAATACGGGTAAATATCAGAAAATATCGTTTTGCAATATTTTTGTTTTGTGATATTGTATCAACTCTCAAAAACACTGCATCAATATTTGTGTTTAAACCCCCAACCTCTAGATAGCAGTGTTGTAAATGTAAACTGAGAGCTATGATGTTGCAGATCCCACTGTTCTGGTTGCATAAAAGTTCACTTTTTATTACTCAGGTTTTATGCATATGGTGAGTGTGTTCTTCGGATTATCACTTTTCCTACAATTTGATTTTAAAAAAGAAGTAAATGGTAAATGGACCTGTGCTTGTACAGCGTCTTCCGACCACTCAAGGCGCACATGGCACATTCACCCTTTCACACACATTCACTCAGTGATGGCAAAGTCCATCGAACAGAAGCTAACTCATTCATACACATTCACACACCGATGAAGAGCATCAGGAGCAATTTGGGGTTCAGTATCTTGCTCAAGGATACTTTGACACATGGCGGGAGGTGCCAGGGATCGAAGCAACAACCTTCCGATTAGGGGATGACCCGCTCTGCCTCTGCGCCACAGTCACAATATATCACCTTGCTTAGTGAACTGCAATATATCACAATATATTGAAGCATAACCCTGTGTCGTGATACGTATAATATTGCCAGATTCTTGCAAATACAGAGCTCTAGGTACCAATACTTTGGTCGGTGCCATAACTGTATGTATGTTTGTAAGTTTGTTCAATTCAATTCAATTCAATTTTATTTATATAGCGTAGTGTTCTAGAGGGATAATAGGGTACTATGAGCTCTTTAAGATATGAAGGGGCCTGACCATGAAGAGCTTTGTAGGTGAGGAGGAGGATTTTAAATTCTATTCTACATTTTACAGGGAGCCAATGCAGAGAAGCTAGAACAGGAGAGATGTGATCTATTTTTCTAGTTCCTGTCAGTACTCATGCTGCAGCGTTCTGAATTAATTGGAGCGTTTTAATGGACTTATTGGGGCAACCTGATAATAAAGAGTTGCAGTAATCCAGCCTTGAAGTAACAAATGCATGGATTAGTTTTTCTGCATCTGTCTGTGATAGGATGTGTCTAATTTTTCTAATATTACGTAAATGAAAGAAGGCAGTCCTAGAGGTCTGCTTTATGTGGGAGTTAAATGACAAATCCTGATCGAGGATAAGTTCAGTTTTCTATTTTTCTATCCTATCTATGGGATTTTTAAATGAGGTTCTTAGTTCCTGCTTCATTTAGGCCCTATACAAAAGAAACATTTTGTGTGTGTGTGTGTGTGTGTGTGTGTGTGTGTGTGTGTGTGTGTGACTCTGAGGGAAAGCTGAGTTAACTTTGCCCACTCTGTTTCGCTTTTTTATGTTCGTCCTGATGGGGTATTGATTGCTCCCTGTTAACAGGCCCCCAGTAAAGGTCAAAGGTCGAGGAGAGCTGAAAGCCACGGTGAGTTTTAAATTGTAGCCTATGCATGAGCAAGTGTGCTGTTAGAATGTTAGAAGGTCAGATATCCATATATATCCATATTCCAAATATGAGATAGAGGCAGAGAAAAGAGGAGACTACATGGATTTTTATTTGCAGTCTGCTGACTCTCTGTTTTCTTACCCCTGGCTAAAATGGGCTGATTTTATCCTCATGGGAGAGGAAAAGGGAACAGTGTCACTGCTTTCCTTAATATGCTGAGCTGTTATATAATACCTATCCTGGGGAAGACTGAGTCTGTTGTACTTTCAAACGAGGATTTGTATTTGGTTCTATCACATGAAATACATTTACATTACAGAGGAAAGGAAGATTCCTTAGCGCTGTTAGCTTATAGCCTTAGCTCTCTGTATCCCCTGTCTCTCCTGTCTCTCCAAGTGACTTTTCCCTTCCTCTCTCCTTCTCTCTTCCCCTCTCGCCGTCTCTCTCCCTGGCAGTCAGGATGGAAAATAGTGTGCTGGACTCTGGAGTGCTCTCTGAAAGTAGACCTGTTGTCTTGGCCCTGATCGATCTGTCCCCATTTGCCCCTCTTCTGACTATTTTCTTCACCTCTCCACCCTTCTGCCTTCATTTTCTCCTCCTAGTGCCATCTTCCCCTCGAGGTCTGCAAAATGAGAAAGGTAATAGTGTTTCTTTTCTCTCTCATGCAATCATTTTCCTTTCTGTTCCTCAACTGGAGCACTCTGTCTTCATGCATTTACCCAGCATTATTAAGGTAGACTCTTTCTTCTTGAATGTTACAATATCATAAACTTAGTCCCACTCAGTCTGCACACAGAATTGTCCCCCCACCCCAATAAAATATGTGAGCTCAGCTCACACATTGCACAGAGGTTGATGGGAAGGATGTATAGGAAAGTATATATAGTATGTCATTTGTACACAGATTAAAGAGACCAGGTTGACTGGTTGAGCAAATGTGTTCCATCTTAAGGGTAGCTGCATTGCTTTGTTGCTTGTTTAATTGCTTTGCCCTGATTATTGGCATTGACATTACTTGTTTGGTTATCCATTCTGATAATAAGGGGTGTAAGAAAATATCAAAAAATATCGTATTGCGATATTTTGTCTTGTGATATTGTATTGATTCTCAAAAACTCTATCAATATTTGTGCTTAAACCCCCAGCTGCTAGATAGCAGGGTTGTACGTAAACTGAGGGCTATGATGTTGAATGTTACAGCAACTGTGACAAATACAAGAGCAGATCTCACTGTTCTGGTTGCATGAAAAAGTGAACTTTTTTCCAGCTTTCTTTGACTGTGACAGCTAGATGGAAAGGAAAGGGGGAAGAGGAGGAGGGGACGACATGCAATTCTTGCCAATACACAGGCAGAAACGCACACAATGAGCTGGTTCAGACCCAGTTAACATACACTGTGTGTGTGTGTGTGTGTGTGTGTGTGTGTGTGTGTGCGTGGGTTGAACACTTGTTTTGCTTTGGACTCAATGCACTCTGTCACCTCCCTCTTCATTCTCTGACATCATAAAAGGACAGGGCCGCCCCACGTGTCATCAAATAAGGACAGAATCTTTGTACGAGACATCATATAAGGACAGAGTGGGTACGAGTGGGAGCTCTGCCAACATCATCCTCTGCCTGCCAGATGTACACACACAGTAAATCGGCCTACACACGCATTCTCACAAAGTGCTGCATCATGAATGTATACACACACAGTGACAGGCGACGTCACATCCAGACCAAACACACACATTACAGTGATTTGTGAACAAGCACATAACTCTGATGTCCCAGTACAAATAATTAGCATTAATAATTTATTTGAATATAAATATGACTGGACAGATTAACTGTGTGTGTGTGTGTGTGTGTGTGTGTGTGTGTGTGTGTGTGTGTGTGTGTGTGTATGTGTGTGTGTGTGTGTGTGTGGATGTGTGTGTGTGTGTGTGTGTGTGTGTGTGTGTGTGTGTGTGTGTGTGTGTCAGCATGGTAACTGCAGGAGCTGTTTGATCCTCATTGACCCTCTCTGCTTCCTCCCTCCTCATCAACACTTCCTGGTCGGCGCTTCCTGAGCAGGTAGCACACACACACCATCTGCTCACAGCTCTCTCTCACACACACACACACACACACACACACACACACACACACACTCACACCAACACTGACACTCCCATAGTCACATGTTTGTATGCAACCCTACACAATGAACACATGAAAATGCACATGTATCCCGTCACATTTACAAATCTGTACCTCCTCCTTTGCGTTTATGATTAATTTGTACTAAATAAAGCCGAACAATGAGCAAACATCTTGGTTTAGGAGGTGCTGAACAAAGCTAGCTATCAAACACTGTATTTCCAAGAGCCAATGTGAGCCAACTATCATAAAACATGCAGAGATACTCAAAAAGTGGGTCGATAGATCAAATGTGCAGCGCTGCAGGAACTCGGTGTCCCTGCCAAAGAGCCAGCCAGGAATGGCGTAGCGGCGGGAATTGGTGGTAATTTTGGTGTTAGTCCCACATCTGTTGCTGTTTCCATCCAAGTAACCGATGCTGGGATGGAAACAGGTCACACTGTTCAGCACAAAGGCATGGGATGGGCAGTATGATGTAAAGTTTATAACACATTTTGATTATTGGGAATGTCTGTTGGGAGAAAATGTGATATAAATGCAGTATGAGGCTGGATTATAATTATTCATTCTGTGGTGTTAAGGAGAGAAAGCTAAAATGTTCGGTTTTTGGTGCTTTTTCTCTTTTGGCAATAAATCCCAACAGGAGTGAAGACACCTGTGTGGCTTTATACACAATATAACAATAGAACAAGTTTTAAAGCAAGTACACCCTCCACTTAATGGACCAGTGTGTAGGATTTAGTGGCATCTAGCAGTGAAGTTGCTGATAACAACAAACTGAACAACACTCGTGTATTTGACGACCTGCAGCCTGTTGCACCAGCTGTTTGCAGGTACGAACTTAACCTAGGTATAATGTAAACTATCACTTTGTGATTTATGCATTAATAAAATAAAAGCAGTTGTACCACAGAGGTATGTTACAACTTAACGCTGCAGTAGGTAACTTTTATGAAAAGATAACTTTTTGTCATATTTGTTGAAACTTTCATTATATCCTGACAGTAGTACATGAGACAGATAATCTGTAATAATCAGGTTCCTCTGGCTCTTTTTTTTTTGGAGGATTCCACCGGGCCTGAATAAAAAACATCAAACATCAAAAGACCCTATCTACAGCCAGTATTTGGTTTGTCTGTTCTGGGCTACTGTAGAAACATGACAGTTCAACTTGTGGACTCCACTGAAGGCGACCCACATCTCATTCTATGGAAACAAAAACACAACGATTCTTATTTCCAGGCGATTATACACTAACGAGGGACTGACCAGTGCCCATGAATTGTGCATGATCTTGCAATTTTGTCCAATCACAGCAACCTTTCTGCAAATTTTACCAATTATTAAAAGTAGTAGTTCCCGCAAGTTTCACCAATCATAGCAGTCCCCCGTGCAAAATGTTGAGCGTCACCAAACTACGACTTTCTCCCACAGTTTCATTGCAAAAAAAGGCCTAAAAAGATCGTTAACACACATCACAACTTTTTTAGAAAAGTTGCTGTGAAATCAAGCATTTTAGGCCGCAACATTACCCAAATAGGTCCAGTAGGACTTAGTGGCATCTAGCGGTGTAGTCGCATATTGCAGCTCCCTCACTTCACTCTCCCCTTCCAAGCTTAAAGAAGAAACTAAGGCCCTACCTACAACATAGCGGACTCCATGGTAGGTGACCTGTGGCATCTGTAGATAAAAACAACTAATTCTAAAGTAACATAAACATTCCTATTTTCAGGTGATTATACACTAATGAAAACATACCTATGAATATTATATCCATTTCTGACAGTAGCTCCTCCTCAATGTTACACACTGGACCTTTAAATAGCTTATTTATTATGTGTTGTACCTGCTGCAACAACACACACGCACAGTATGTCGAGCAGATGCACACACACTGAATAACTTCACTATTTTGTAGCCTGCCGCAGCAGAACTCTGGGAAAATACTGATTTCATGAAGTTGCTGCTGCAACACCTCAGCCTGCAGCCTGCTCTCTGTTTCCCACCCTACACACAAACACACACCCACACACACACACACACATACACACAACTAGGGAGCACCAGGATGCATAGAGGCGGTTGCTAGGCAACAAGCATTTTCTAGCTCTCCCTATACACGGAGAAGTGTATTGTACACGCACCCAGAGCACAGAGATTCAGAATCACATGCACCCACACACACACACAGAAAGACATCTATGTTGCTGTAATGAGAGTGGGGGTGGTGTGAGAGTGTGACATCCTTATTTCCAGATTGTCTAACCCAACATCTGCTTCCTCTGAATGAACAAACACTACTTCATGGAGTCTCGTCCACTCAGACACTCAGCTGACACCTGTACCCAGATCAGCTGAGCTCAATACAGTCAAATAGCTCCAGTTCATTAGCAGGGTTAACTCATTAATTACTGTAAGTATAGACCGTCTCCCCTCGCTGTCGACCCATATGGGCGGCTGCTGGTAAACACACTAATTGTGTATTTGAACATCTCTCAAACAGCCTGATTCTCATTTTCCGGGGAGCTCTGTGTTAATCAAAGCAAAGCAAAAGGGAGCACTAAGCCATTAAAACAGAAGGCAGTGCAGTTATAATCATAGACGGGAAAACAAAACACAAACACATTAAACAACAACCACTCAGACGCCATGGATAAACAGCAGCATCCATGTTACAAATCCTAATTTTTCTTGTGGATGGTCTTAGTCAAATGCTGCTCAAAAAAAGCTCATCCTCATAACTGTGCATTGCTTTGAGTGAGGTATATGTGGTCCTCCTGTAGAGTAATTAGATGGTCTATAATGGAGTACTGTAGTGCACAGTTCTGTAGAACTCATTTATCAAACACAGCAGTGACAAATTGGTTCAGATAGTGTTTGGAACATAATATGAATCATGAATTGAAGATGTCTGGCATACATAAACAGAGGATATATGACATATGACATGTAAGGTAATGTAATATGTCATGTGTTTTTGTAAAATGGTAAATGGACTGTACCTTTCTAGTCTTCTGACCATTCAAAGCACTTTACACTACATGCCACATTCACCCATTCATTCACTGACTGCTCATTAGCTCTGACTACCTGCTCGCTGTTGCTGTTACACTGCTGTGGTCAGTGTCAAGGACACGCCCCCTCATAGAATTGAAGGGTATGGTTACACTTCACTAAAACTAAACCAAAAACTAAAACTGAAATTTAGAGAAATTGAGCATAGCGTTAGTTCAGGCAGGGCACGAAGTCAGGCTTAGCTTTCAGTACAGCTATATCATACGATCACAGCTAGTCATAAACATACATCAGCTGATTCCTCTAAGCTTCCCATTGGATACCATACACAGTCAGCTGACAGCTCACCTGATTTCCTCAAGCATCCAACTGGCAAACATCATGCATGGCGCCTTATTTAAGCTGCTTTAGCCTGCCTGCCTATCTCTGCTGCTGCTCTACAAGCCTTTTGCACCCACCTCCACCCCAGCTCCTCCTTTTTATGTTGTTTCTAATGAATTAATGTAATTTTCTGATTGCATTGATGCTTTCTCTGTTCTGTACCCTGGGGGGTCTCTGCTGCCGCTCTCCTTGTCTTAAACTTTTCCATGTAGGCACGCGGAAGGACAAGGAGGTCCCAGAACAGAGCCATACCGCCAAATGTAAATTCTGCTTGGGATATAAAATATTTTGACGAAAGTGGTCCTGACTGAACTAGTAGTTTCTGTCAATTTGGTCACATTTGTCAATACACAAGCATGAGGATGCATTGGTGCATAAATTTATGGAGACTGGAATGTCTGCATGACTGTGAGTCAGTGTGTTTGTATAGACCTTTTTCACAGCAGCCATTGTGACATGAAATAGTAGGGTAATCACAGGAGTAATTAATGATACTAATTAAGGTTTCGTGCAATATAGTGTAGCAGAGCCTGAGAATGGATTTTTCAGTAAAGTAGGAGACATCTGGTGTCCAGCAGTTTTGTCAACAAAACTTGTATATTTGTAGATTCTGGATTTGTTTTGTTTTTTTGTCGTTGTTTTGTGGAGATAGATGTGTGGATAGATGTTAATTAAATTTTTTAATTCCATGCACTTTGATATGTCTTTGAACATATCTGGAGAGGAGACTATATAAGCCCTCCCATTATAGACCTGTACGAATAAAGTAGTGAATAAACTAGATATTAGAACTAGATTAGACCTGATGAATATACTGTCTATATAATCTCTCTCTCTAATTGACCCCAGAATGTCTCTGCCACTCGGATCACTGCTATGAGACAATTTTATTGATTGACAGCTGCATTATGGGACAGCAACAGTCAATAATTGCGTGCTGTCAGACTGGATGGATGCATCATGACACATAAACACAGACGTGGAAGAGCACGTGCATGCAGTATAGAACGTGTAAACACAACATCCTACACACATGTGAGAGGAAAGAGTGCATGCACCTAGTACACACGTACACACACAGATGAGTATTGCTCAGAGTGTGCCAGAGGAAGCCAGAGGTGTAGCCAGCTGAATTCATTTACTATAAATACACACATCATATCCTCTACACACACACACACACACACACACACACACACACACACACACACACACACAATTAGGGGAACACAAACACACACAAAGAAGCTCTTCTGTGTGCTCCCTCACACATGTGTGATCCTGACACATCTGTTTCTGAGGACAGAGGACGAGAGTAAAAAAGAAAAAAAAAAACAGGATGGAGCGTCTGTCTGTCTGTGTGTGTGTGTGTGTGTGTGTGTGTGTGTGTGTGTGTGTGTGTGTGTGTGTGAGTGATAAACCGACTCCCAGATGAAGCCAACAGACCGACCCATCTCTCTGATTCTATTACGTGATCAATTACTCCTGTTTCCCCTCTTATCCTCTCCTCCATATCTGCCTTCTTTTTTCTCTGATTTCTCCTTCCTTACATCCTTCCCCCACCCTCACCCCTTTCTCTCTTCGCCTCCCTCCCATGCTATCCTTGCTTACCTTTTATTCTTCCTTTTGGTCAATGGTAAATGGACCTGTACTTGTATAGCACCTTTCAAAGCGCTTTTACACTACGTGCCACATTCACCCTTTCACACACATTCATAGAGTGATGGCAAAGCCAGAAACATTCATCTCATTGCTCCCAATGCATCAGGAGCAATTTAGGGTTCAGTATCTTGCTCAAGGATACTTCGACACGTGGGGGAGGAGCCGGGGATCGAACCAACAACCTTCCGATTAGTGGACGACCCGCTCTTCCTCTGAGCCACACATATACCATACTGTATAGTATGTCCAAAAGTATTGAACATTATAGTTCAACAATCACATACAGGTATAATGTCCACATACTTTTGGCCATTTTGTTTAAAAGGTTCTCTAAGAGGTCTACATCTCTTTTCTTTCTTTCCCATTTTTTGTTATTTCAACAAGTCTTTGAATATGTAGGAAATTAGGAACTGTCCCCTAACATCTTGGTGCACAAAAAACACAATTAAAGCTACAGTAGGTAACTTTTATAAAATAACTAGGAGGAGCCAGAGGAACCTGATTTTTTCACAGATTATCTGGCTCATGTTCTACTGTCAGGATATAGTGAAAGTTTCAGCAAATATGACAAAGTTATTTTTTATAAAATGTACCTACTGCAGCTCCTACGGCTCCAAACAACAGTCGAACATTCTGGCTGAAAGTAGGTTTTACTGTAAGTTCAAATGTAAAATCATCACTAACATAAACTTAGTTCACTTGTACCCTCTGAACAACTTAACAAGGTCAAAAATAATCAAAACTTTGTCACAAAGAGTGATGTGCCATCTGTGTGAAGTTCCAGTTACAAGGCAAAGAAAGATACTAACAAAGTGGGGCAGAAGACTGTTTTATTAAGAAGGAGAGAGTAATGTTTGCTGTCATATGTGACCTAGCTAGCATATGACACAACCATACCTCATTAATAATTCAACAATATATTATCAATTGCTTCTGTTGTACTTTGATGTTTTTTTTTAACCACACTAGCAGGCAGGTTGCTAGGGAGGGCAATGTGGGTCGGCAGGCACTCAATCCCCCACTTTGGACCAGAAATATCTCAACAACTATTGGATAGACATGAGAATTAGATATTCACAGTCCCCAGAGAATCCAAATGAGATTTACCAACTAAGGTTTACGGCCCAATACATGGAAAACCTATGCTTATTACTAAATGTCAGCATGCAAACATAATACTTAAGTTAGCATTGTCATTGTAAGCATTATTAACATGCAGGCAAGAGCATTAAGCTTAAAGCACTCTAGTGCCTAAGTACAGCCTCATATAGCCTACTCCTTTTCCACTAAGGCAGTTTGAGGGCTGGTTCGGAGCCGGTTGCTAATCTCATACCAGTTCTTGGAGAGCTGAAAAACCTGCTCCAACACTTTGCTGGACTAGAACCAAGAACCACTTACAACAGATAGGAGACTTGTGGCCAGCCAGCCATGTATCTATTGGCTGTATTTAATACATAAATAAGGTTAGAGCTAGCTAGCAAGCAAGCTGTTGGTCAGCTAACATTACCCAAGTAAGCATATAGCTACTAATTTCTCACTGAACAAAAAACAAGTTAGTAACATTGATCTGAGAAACTACGAGCTATGCTATGCGAGCAGTGTTTGCCAGTATCAGCCAGAGAAGAAGCTTCCGGGCTCATACTGATGAACACCATCCCGCCACTGGCTTACTCTTTGTCTTGTTTTACGGAGGTGAGGATGACTGTATCACACATAAACATGGTTACAAATAATAGAAACATCAACAAATTCAACAAACTTTCATCTTAGGGAAACTATTCTGCCGACGTCAACACCTAACAGTTCAGTTGCTGTTACAAGTATAACCAATGTAACTATTAAAAACTTCACAAAGAGAGCAGAACTCGACCCAATTGAGTTCAAACTAAGCTAGGTTTTACTCAACAGCTGGCAAAATGCACTGGACAGGATGACGAGTAGTGATTAGTTCTGAGCTATCAATCTATATTTGCTCAGCTGAGCACACACACACACACACACACACACACACACACACACTGCCAGGTAAACAGGAAGTGGGGTGATTGAATTAGAGAGGGGAGACTTTCCAAACGGATACAGGACCAGGAGAAAAAGACAGAGATGGATAAAGAGAGACAGTAAAGACAGAAGGTGGGACAGGAAGCGCTGATACAGGAAGCGATTATTAGACAAACTGATCAATGCAGGCAGACTGTAATAAACTGCATTATTTCTATGTTGTTTAACAATATTAGGAATTTGCACCAACATGCAGCTAGCTTGATGTATGAAGTTTAATATCATTATGTGTTAGTGTCATTTTCCTTTTACCGGTGTACTTTCAGTTGCTGAGGAGTGTTATTTCAACATGATTTAACAACATGCTATATGCCAATAACCCTAACAGAACTAAACAGAATGTGAAAGAGAGACAAAGGGTGGCTTTGGTGCAGAGGCAGAGCAGGTCGTACCCTAATTGGAAGGTTGTTGGTTCGATCCCCGGCTCTTCCTGCCACATGTTGAAGTATCCTTGAGCAAGATACTGAACCCCAAATTGTTCCTGATGCTGTGCATCGGTGTGTGAATGTGTATGAATGAGTTAGTTTCTGTTCGATGGACTTTGGGTGTGAAAGGGTGAATGTGGCATGTAGTGTAAAAGAGCTTTGAGTTGTTGGAAGACTAGAAAGACGCTAGTACAAGTACAGGTCCATTTACCAATGCTTTTAATTTATAGCGGATAATTACTGCTACCCCTCTCCCGAACAGTGATCGTCTAATCATAGTTTAGAAACTGTAACTGGGCACGGTGGGTATGTTAAGCTTTGGATTTTGTAACAATACAATTACATAAGCAAAAGTGTAAGGAATGGTTCAGTGTGTTTATCTGCAAATGTAAGATGCCGTCATTAGCATATCTGGCTAACTAGCTTACTAGTAAGCTACCAAGCATTACTTTTAAGGAGCATATGATCAACTGCGTTAGTCGTGGGCTTATCTGTGGGTTCCACACTGTATAGAAGCTATTTCTGGATGCTATCAGAGTGTAGGCTAATGTTAGCAGCTTTGTTCTGTTGCTTGTTGTACTTAGGGAAGGTTACACAATCCCAACCAACTTTACCCAAGATAGCGTTACGTTGCCAACACATCTTCCTCATCCTGATAGCCTTTCCTCTTGTAATGTTAAAAGTGAAGACATGCTTTGAAAATATGAACAAGTATGTAAACTGCGTGGCTAGGATTATGTTAAGAAAGTAACAGTGTTTTTCCTTATCTTAATGCTAGCTTGACGCTGCAATACCAGCCTTAGCCTCAGTCTTTAAACATGATATTGTGCAGGTATGGAGCTATATCGTGCATATTTAGGAGGACCCTTTTTTTTGGGTTGTCGTTATAAAACGAGAGCATGAAACATACAAAAGTAAGCAAGAAACACGTTTTAAACCAGCTAACATTCTAACACTGGCTTAATTAGTTAATGATATAATCCGTGAGCAAAAGTAGTTATTTGGTCAAATGATGGTCACTGGTTAGCCTGCGTTTGTCTTCCTCTGTCTGAGACCCATTGTTTAAAAAGGGACTAAGAAGTTTGAATCTGCCACCGTTAGCTTTGTAAACTGCAAATGTGCCATGCGAGAACAGATTGCGTAGCTAAGGGGCTTAGCGAACAGTCAGCTGTATCTCTTCTTAAAGAACCAGTGTGTAGGATTTAGTGGCATCTAGCAGTTTCAGATTGCAAGTAACTGAACACCGCTCGCGTCTGTATTTGATGACCAACAGGCTGTGAATTGTGTAGGAGAAACTACGGCGGCCAGGAAAGTCGCGAAAGACACATAAGGCCCTATCTACAGCCAGTGCGCTGTCAGTCACGCCAGCAGAGGGCGCTCTAGCTTTTCTATGTTCTATTTTATGTTAAATAGCCAATAAGAATGTTCAGGTTAGTGAGAAGGCAAATTAGTCACATGATCAGTTGTGATCGTCGGAGACGGACGTGGTTTGAATCTGCATCCATCCTTCTTTGTTTGTCTTTGGAAATCATTGCTTGTGAGTATTTTTTAGTTGTAAGAATGTTTCAAGACATTATATGTGATTATTTTGATAATATTTGGAGAAGTGCAGCTATTTCTTTCACACAAAGATCAAAGGCATGTTTTGTAGTGTTTATTACGCAGCACTTGTATTTCAGTTTGTAATGGCTGTATGTGTTTTTAATCATTGCCTTACATATATTTTGTTTATATTTCTATTTTTGTAGTTTTACTCAGTTGGCATTTGAAGATAACTAGTCAATAAAGAAGGAGATACATCTGTCGTTTGTCAACAAGTTCATCTGTCTGCTTAGCTGTGGTCAGTTCTTCAGTGAGAGCAGAACAGTTTGGTTTGCTGTTCTGTGCTACGGTAGAAACATGGCGGACAGGATGGAAGGCAACTCGCAGCATATAGATAAAAACAGCTCATTTTAAGGTAACAAAAACACAATTCCTACATTCAGGTGATTATACACTAATGAAAACATACCTATGAGTATTATATTCCATTTCTGACAATAGATCCGTCTAAATGTTACTGGACCTTGAATTCATCTTGTCTTGTCATTTCTGCGACTTTAATTTAGACTGCTATTGTTTTAGCACTACATTTTGAATATCACAGGAGGAGTTAACTGGAAAAGCCTGTGGTGGTGGTAGTAGTAGTAGTGTGTGGTGCACTCTACTGTACACTGTAGGCTTTTACCAGGACGATGGGTTTGTTTCCATTATAACCTGCTATTTATACACGCAGTGAAACTCTAACCCCTGCTTTGACCACACACTCACACACACTCAGCTTACCATGGGAGGCAGTCTCCATGGATACAAGAGTGCTCCTCCACTGAACTCCTGCTGAAGCAACTCGTATTATCTAACCAACATTGTTCCTAACAGGCCGGCCCCATTGAAAGCAATCAGAGTGGGAAACGCCTTGGGTCTCTATCTCTGAGACCCAGATTGAAGCAGTGCGGCGGAGATAAGCTGAGCTGAACACACAGCGCAGAGATGAGAGGTCGAACGTGGCATCTTGTTGACCTCGATGTGTTACGGCTAACCTACATGTGAGCAGCTAGGGGGAGGGTCGTATTCAGGATAAACGATAGAACTGACAGAACATACATTTTGGTCAAAATCTGTCTCTTCTAACTGGATAATAGCAAATCCTCCTGCTATAAAACAGCAGTGACGATCTGTAAACAACTGTGTTACAGAAATAATCACTCTGATGAGATGTCTCCGTGTCACCCACAGCAGAACAGAAGCCTCACACAGACGAGGAAATGAGAGACATGTTGTTTTAATCATAACTTCTATTAGTAGAACTGAGCATCAAGCACATCTAAAGTGCTTAGGGCTCCATCTGTCCAGGATATCTACGTCTTCATCATTCTTCCTCAAACCACTTCCAACAAAATTAACATCAAATGCTTCATGGTTAGGGTCTCCGCTCAAACAGAACCGGTCAGTGTAGTTTTGTCAACAGCAGGCAAGGCGAGGACTGACAGTCTCATTTACCCAACTGCAACCAAAACGAAATTGAAATAAGATTAAATATGTGTTTTATGTATTGATTATCATCGCCTGTAAGACCTCTTGGACTGAAAGCTTTACACTGCCACAGTCAAAGGTACACTGGCAATTTATAGTTACCTAGCAACAGCTTTCTCATCCACTATCAAGGTTATCTCCCGGTGGGACACATTTGTCAAAGCACAAATGCATGTTTGAATGCCATGCACATTCCTGAAAAGCATCTGTTCTGTTCTGCTATGTAGCCTAAGTGTAAGTGGAAAAATACATTTCACTATGTAAGTGTAATGTATTTTTCCATGTATTGCCATCACTGCCTTATCAGATGTTTACTTTTTTTATTGTTATATTTGGAGGAACTATCTCATAAAATTTTAATGAACTGCAATCTTAACATTAAATTATGAGGCATATTTTGCTCAAAGTTGTCATCAGACATTTTGTATGGCTAAAGAAAGTCCACAGTAAAGAAGGACAAAAGTGCACATTACTCACTGTCACTGTAAAGGCAATGTGAATTGCAAAGATGGTGAGTTCCAAGTTCACAACTTGGAATTGAACACAAATACTCACAGACACACACACAGACACACACACACACACACACACACACACACACACACACACACACACACACACACACACACACACACACACAAAACAGCTAAAAATTGGCTTCACTTTGTATCGGAACACACCTTCAGTTGTGTTTGAGTTATTTCATGGCTATGTAATTATACAACCAAAGCTTTTGCTTAAGTTGGACATCATCAACCATCACCCTCCACTGTAGCGCACTGAGCGGTGTTGCCCTTTTTTAAGGAGGCAGAACTGGTTAGTACGAAGGAGACCAAAAGGATAGAGGAGCATCACTGTTTGGCAATGATATGGTGAATGCACACACTTGTAGCACTGGCTGTAATGAAAGCACCAACCCTGGCTATGGTCTAGTCATTCTCAAGAGGTGCTTTACACTTTCACAAACATGCGTTGCTACAGATTTAAATCCCCCCCCCCATTTCAGTCTGATTGTCATTTTACATCTGAGCTTGTCTGCCTGGAGAAATGCTAAACACATTGAAGTCGAAATGCAGACAGAGACGCCACTTCCAATCCCTGTACACTTAACACGCCGAGACACGCAGACGGCATGACGGCACCCACACAGACAGGCGAGCACGCTTGCAGGCAAAGAGAGACTTACAGAGGACCATAACACACCCTGGGGACAGTCACATGGCTCAGTGATCAATAGAGACCATGTGTCTGCTGTATACAGATCCTTGCCTGCCTGTCCCTCTGTCTCTCTCTCACTGAGTTGACTCACTGCCCTTTTCCTGACTCTCTACCATTATTTTTATTAGTTTATTACTTTATTTCCTTCTCTGTCTCATTCATCCCAACACAAATTATCTCTGTGGCCCTTCTTGATTCTCCTTTATTCTTGCCAACTCTGGTTTGAATTATTATTCTTTCTCTCCCGACCCGTTTTTCTCTGATCTTCAATTAGGAGAGTCTAATCATCTGTAACCACTTTTTTCTTCCCTTTGTGACTTTGCACAAACACTTCTTCACATATAATAAAAAATAAAACATCCCTCTTAACAATCTTGTATGTACTCTACCATTAACTTCAGCTCAACAGGCACGATATATCCCAGAAAGTAGGATTCACATACTTCAAATTAGAACTAAATTCATGCCAGCTTTCAAATTTTCAGTATTGCAGATTAGCTACACTAATAAGGCACAGTGTTGCTAATCTAAAATCCTAACTTTGTGTGAGATTGTCAAATAATTGACAGTAAATCTGGGCCAGTCTGTACCAAACCACCCAGAATAGGATTGCTGATCCTGCATTACTCTGTAATTCATTCATAAGGATGAGAAAGGAAGATTTTCTGCTAAGACAGCACTCCTGTTCTCAGAAGTCTGATATATTATGGACACTGGTCTATATCTTACAGTCCAGTATCTTGTCTGGGTCCAAAAAATAGGTCTGTTTCTAAATCTTCATGTAACAACAGGTTGCAAAAATTGTTTTCGATCTTTTTGTTGCAGCTTGCATACAAAGAAAGTGCATATGCAATGTGCATAAGCCTCTGGGACAGATGCAGTGCAGCTATTGTCATCAATAGTGCAAGGATAATGGAGTTTAATGTCTGACCTATAGCAAGACTCAATCTGCTTGTAGGGCAAAAGCCATTACAGGCAACGTTCATGAGAGGCATTCAGAGGTAATTGAAAACAGAAACACTGCCTTTCAAGGGCTGAGTATCAGTAAATGGGATAAATACAAGGCTAACAGAAAATCATGTACATAAAGTAAACAGTATTAAGCAAGACAAAGAGCCTACAGCCATGGGTAGCAGGTCTGTGAGGCTGTACAGGCGCAGCGGTGCTGTGAGCTAAATGCTAACAATAGCACAGTAACATGCTCACAAACAGTCCTAAGTAGCTATACACCGATCAGCCATAGCACGGTGAGCACTGACTGGTGAAGTAAATAACACTGATTATCTGGTTTATCATGGCTCCTGTCAGTGGGTGGGACATATCAGGCAGCAAGTGAACATTTTGTCCCCGAAGTTAATGTGTTAGAAGCAGGAAAAATGGGCAGCGTGAGCATTTGAGCGACTTTCACAAGAGCTAAATTTTGATGGCTAGACGACTGGGTCACAGCATCTCCAAACCTGCAGCTCTTGTGGGGTGTTCCTGGTCTGCAGAGGTCAGTACCTATCAAAAGAGGTTCAAGGAAGGAAAAGCAGTGAACCGGAGACAGGGTCATTGATGCACGTGGGGAGTGAAGGCTGGCCCGTGTGGTCCTGTCCAACAGACGAGCTACTGTAGCTCAAACTGCTGAAACAGTTTATGCTGGTTCTATCCTTTGACCAAATAGCTGTGTTTACTGATGATTATCACATGGTAGCATGCTTAACTAAGATGGGTGAACACAGTAATTATTACTTAAACAATGGTTTAAAGGTCCAGTGTGTAACATTTAGGGGGATCTATGGTCAGAAATGTAATATAATATTCAGTATCCATGGCAGCCGCCATTTTTCTACAGTAGCCCAGAAGGGTCAAACCAAACACTGGCAACTGTAGGCCAGTACTGATTGCATAATCTGCATGTCTTCTGTGGCTAATTTTAATTTCATAATAATCCTTAATACCTGAAGTCAAGCAGCAGAACTCAACTAAACTACTAAAAGAGTAGTCTTACAGGTCATGAAAACCCCTTGTTTTAGTCATTTATAAATATGACAATAGAAATTTGACTATGTTAAGATACTGTAGGGGGCATGATAGCCACACTGCAATATTCATTCAAAAGAGTTTGTGGGAAATATTGGTTTATCTTATAAGAGGAGTGAGTGTCTGGTGATTAAAGTTTTGAACGTTTTCAAGGCTACACTGTAGGAGAAACTCACCAAATAAGGTGTATAAGAGACTGTGTTGGCTGACAGGTCGAATACAAAGCAACATGTTTTAACACCTACAGGCTACATTGCCATATTATCTGGTATGAATATTCAAGGTCCACAGAGGAGAACTCCAAATGATTGTGGCGACCTCCTGACCTTTCGTCTACCCACACCATTTCTCCTGGACCTGTATTCTGGTATCTCATATACAAATTGCTGGAATTCCATGAAGGTGGTTGTGTTTGACTGTAAACTGGGACATTGCTGGAGGAAGAAACATGTGATACCCTCTTTTATCTTTACTGTCTATGCTGTTTAACATCACCCAAATATAATACCACCACAGACATGATCTTTAAAAAGTGAACAAGGGGTCAACTGCTGCCTTTGGGTTCTTCCTGCAACAGTCAGAGCAAAGTGCCCGGACAAAAGCACCCACACAAACACAAGATCCAAGCAATTAAGCTGTCAGGCTACATGTATGTGGGGTGTAAAATGTTAGTGACCTCAATAATATTTTCAGTGAGGGAGTGTTACGAGTCAGATATTTGTCTGTTCTCTACTGCCCACTATGTACTGTACTGCCCACAAAATATACCAAATAGCATTTCTATAATAACACTTTCAACATGTAATTAAATTAATCAAATAATAAAACATGATTTGTATTTGAGCCCAAAAGTCAAAAGAATGATAAAAGGTAAGTCTAAAGTGAGTCTAAATAAAAGCTGTAGAAATACAACAGGTGGTTTTTAGAATGGCTCAATATACACAGATCAGCCACATTCTGTGGTGCCATGATTACCAGATAATCAGAGTTATTCACTTCTCCTCTCAGTTACCTAGAATGTTATGGCTGATCAGTGTAAGTCAGAATTTGGCATATTGCATGACTTAAAGGTCCAGTGTGTAACATTTAGGAGGACCTATTGGCAGAAATGGGATGCAATAATCATATGCAGCCTAAAATGCCTGATTTCACAGCAGCTTTTCCTAAATGAGATGCATGTTGTGATGTTTTAAGGCATTTTTTGCAACAGATTGTGGGAGAAAGTGAGAAAAGTAGGGGTAAAATTTAGAGATTAAAGTGATTATAAATCATACATCTGCGACAAAAAAACGTGAAATTTACGTTACATCATTTGGGCTTTAGTATTGGGGTTATGAGATGGCCTCCATTGATATTTATTGATACGTACAGTGAATATGGCCTGACACACACACATGCATACACACATACACACACACACACACACAGTGAAATCAAGTGGTGTTGATAGTGCAGCTAAGCTGCTGTCTATTGACTTGAGAGCGTCTCATTATTGTCAGATTAAGCAGCTCTGGTGCAGACTGTAGACTGTGCCACTGTCGGGACTAAACGCAGTGAAAGTAAAGCCCTAAAATCCCACAGAAACATAGGAGGCAGAGACACAGAAGAAAAAGGGAGAACGAGACAGGAAACGATTGAGAGGGGAGAGATGGACAGATGAGGTCATGATTTCTGATGTCAAAACACAACTAGAGACCACATAAAGGCATCACGCTGCTCATATCCATGTGTTCATTACATTGTGTGTGTTATAGAGTGTATTCTCTTGTGGTCAGGCCTCACTCTGAATTGTGCTGCTTTGTAGTGTGTGCTTGTTTTGTTGAGTGTGACAATTGTCTCGGTGGCCTCTCTTCAAGTACAGACCTCAGGGCAGCACCATGATTACTATACTAAACAGACAATCTCACACACACATACACATACACATACACGCACATACAGATACAATCTAAAAATGAGGCTATCCCACCAGTTTTTTATAGGTAAATTTACTCTCTGATAACACACACACAGACACACACTGAAGCACTGTACCCACTGTGTGTGTGTGTGTTTTCTCTGAGCACACACTCAGGCATGCACACACAAGGTTGCTAAGTAAGAGGTTACATTTGACAAACACATGCAAACAAAAGAGGCAACTACACACACATGCAGACTGGAAATAGTCTGTCAACGCCTGGAGGGCATTTAAGTCACAGGGCATCATTATGTGCCCCCCCCCCACACACACAGAGGAACCACATGTTTGTCATTGAGCAAAAAGGGAGGGAGGGAAAAAGGAGGAAGAAGAGAGGATCATCCAAGTGATAAAGTATACACTGTAGGAGGAAGGAGAGGATTGGAGACAAGAAACTGAATAACACACTACAGACAATGCAACCAATTCCTGGGAATTCTGCGCGACCCTGGAATTTTGTGCAATGACCGCAGCTTTTTCGCACATTTAACTAATTATTGTAGTTGAGCCATATGTCAGATGTTTAAACGAGCATACTAAAAATTGCAACTATTTTTGCAATTTTCACCAATTTCATAGAAAAACAAGTCTAAAAACAAAGGAATTAGGCATAGGAGAAACTACGATGGACGCATCGCAGTCACGGAAAATGCGAAAGGCCCTTTCTACTGCAAAAACATGGAAGTTCAACATGGCAGCCTCCGTAAAAGAGGACCCACTCTCTCTGTAGATAAAACAGCTCATTGCAAGGTAACAAAATCAAAATGATTCTTATATTCAGGTGATTATACACTAATGAAACATACCTATGAATATTGTATTCCATTTCTGACAATCCATCCTCCTTAATGTTACACACTGGACCTTTAATTTAATTAAACCATTTAAACCCCCTTTGATTAGCTGGACAATGCCACAAGAGATCCTTGGCTGGACAATGTAAACATAGTTCCTATTAGTCATTTGAACAAATGACCAGCACTATCTTTTTTCCAGTGAGGGCAGTCTAATGAAAGAAGAAGTGGTAAAAGGGAGGGTAAGAGTGGGAGATGTGGAAAAAAACAGGGATGAACCAAATTGAAAAAAACAAAACACATGTCAACACCAAAGAAAGAAATTGGCAAAATAAGAAGGGGGAGAAGCGAGGGACTGAAGGAGGAGGTGGAAGAACTACGCTGAAGGCTGTGTTGAGTGGAGTGAAAATGAGAAGGGGGGAAGAGAGAGATAGAGGTGACAAATTCATCACAAGTGTGGCAGCGATCGTGGCCAGGAATAAGCCAGCGCTGGATCACAAAACAGACTCTGAGCCACAGGATTTAACAACAACAACAAACACTACCATCTCATCCTCCCTGCCCTCTTCCTCCCCACCGTCACCCTCTCAGTTTTACATTCTCCATTTCTCTGTTATTCATCACCTATCAATATCTCTTCCATCTGACTCCCCCTCCGTCTTCCTCTCTTTTGCTCTCCGTCCCTCCATTACAGCCCAACAGCGTGGGCTCTAACTATTGTGGAATATTGTGATTGCTCGCTACATTTAGACCATGAGAGGAGGAGAGTGGGAGGTGAAGTGGAGAGAGATACAGAGAGATGGAAAGACAAAGATAGAGATGGAGTGAGATTTAGAAGGGGGAAAAAAACGACCTTTCACGTAAAGCTAGTTAGCTGCGGGCCGTTAATACAGCGGAACAAGGTGAGCATGCAGTGATCTGTCTGGCGATGCTGCAGTAAATCTGCCCCTGTGCAATAAAAGGGCAAGAGCTTGGAGGGGAGGAGAGGAAAGAGAGGAGAGAAGAACTGTTGTGTCCCAGTTTTAGTTTGACCTCTATCTGTCTGTCTGTCCCTCTTCTCCCTGATGACACCCCATGTATTATGTGAAGCCTTGGAAGGCCTTTTGATGCCTGGGACTGCCAGTGAGCTGTTTCCCCAGTGGCAAGCAACCTCCCTGGGCATGACTCATAATGAGCAACCCCCCCACACACCCCACCAACACTCTTCCTCCTCATCCTCCCTCTTCTACAGAGGGTCCTCCATTCTCCACTCCAGCCCTATCCTCCCCCTGCTCTCATCACACCCTCCTCTCCTCTTCCTAATCCTCTCTTCTTTCTTCCGGTGCTGCTGTGCTATCTCTCTCCTGCTCCCGCACCCCTTTTCTTCTCCTTCTTTTCCCTCTCGCTTATTCCTGCATTCTCCATCATCCTCTTACTCTATCCCAGTTGGCCTGTAAACTCCAGTTTCCTTTTCTCTCCCAGTTGCTTCTTCGGCTCCCCTGTCCGTCGTTCTCTCACTCCCTTTCCGAGCAGAGCCGTGTTATCTCTCACTTTCAGGCTGAAAATTGGCTCTGGAAAACAGCCAGCTGAGGGTTAGCTACCCCCCGCCCCTTGCACACATACACAAACACACGCATACACACACAAAAACTAAAAACACAATAAACCAGTAATGCGAATGTGACCTAGCACTGCTGCATGTTTACAAAAATCAAACACATACGCGATTGACCCTTGGCTAAGCCCAGCACCTCTTACAGTACAACTGTTGATTCACTCTCTGTGTATGCAGATAACATGGCAGTTTACCACTCAAAACTCTTGTTGAAACAGTGTATCCTTTATTTAAAACAGGTAGAAAAAAGCAGTCTTCTCATTTCCGGCTGATGGCCGTCGTTTTGTTTTTGTTTATTTGGCTAAATTGGCAGCTGTTGCTAGTAGCTGTTATGAGCTGCAGCTAGCTAACACATTCAGCTAACGTTAGCTCCATGAGTATGTTTAAAATGCTGTCTCCAGCTGATTTTATTCCAAAGAAGAGGACCTGCTTCATGGAGATAAAAACATACCTATGAATGTCATATTCAATTCCTACTTGTTACACACTGGACTTTTCAAACATAAGCTGCATGTCCCCAGAAAAAGTCCTTATCTGTGGACAATCTATGTGTAACAGAGGACATGGAAATATTTTTCATGCATTTAATTGTAGTTCTAATTGTATAAGTGTGATAAGGGAAAATGTGTGTTTGTGTAACTTACATTCTCGTAACAAGAGAAAAGGCTTTCAGGACAGAGATGCTAATGTTCTAACTGTGACACAGTAGCATTCAGGACCGGCTTCCACACAGTGGAAGTGCTAGTCACCAACAGGGCAGCTTTTTAACCTGTAACCTCACAAACCTAATTAGTTAATGATGTGCCGCTGCCTTAGTAATGCTAGGTTACAACCGTAGGGTAACATATTTAGTAAGCTAGTTAGCCTGACATGCAACAGATAAACTCATGTGTTTTTGGTTTAGGAAACCTTCCAAACCCATTGAATGACAAGTATTTTTTTTATTATAGCAGCATGCACACTGTTTCAGCATGCTGAGAAATACAAAGTTTTCCCAAGCTATGATTGGGCAATTGCTCTTCAGGGCACAAATTTAAGGATCCTACTGGCAAAGGCATGACCCACCCTGATCTGCCTCTGATTGGCTTACCATGATATTCTTGCCCCAACCATCTGACTCTGACTCATGCCTAACCTAATCAACCCAACCAACAAATGCAAGTCAGAGAAGGGCTTTGCAATAGTAGGATTCCTAATTTGGCGTTCAGGGCAGGGGTTAGCAAACGGCCAACTGGGGAAATATAATCACTTGCAAACACATAAAACACACATACATGCACATTCACTTACACGTGACACTGACATCAGCGGTCCCTGAACTATCAGAGCGTTGAATTCAGCAGAGAGGGACTCTCAAATCTGACTCCTAATATAGCTCACAAACCAGGCTGGCTGCAGTGATTCAACACTGGATCACTGAGTCTGTGTGTGTGTGTGTGTGTGTGTGTGTGTGTGTGTGTGTGTGTGTGTGTGTGTGTGTGTGTGTGTGGTTGCAAAAATGAGCCTGGTAGCTGCTGTGTATCTCTGATTATTGTGCAGATCAATTACCCAGCAGTAAATTACCCTGCTGCTATACTCACATAATTATCAAAAACACAAACGACAGCCGAGCGAGTGTTTGTGTGTGTGTGTGTGTGTGTGTGTGTGTGTGTGTGTGTGTGTGTGGTGTGTGTGGCGCGCGCAGGGGAATGTCTTCACATATTGATTCTCGAAGCACAAATTAATCAAATATTTTATCATTACACCTCGGTAGTTGGGCAGGTAGTTAAACTTTAATCAAGTCAACAGCATGTGACTGGAAAATTTGAGGGTTTCCAAAATGAGCTATTAAGTCTGATGAGGGTGTGTACCTAATTCCTATTCCGTTACCTTGCATGACCTACATTTGGTAAATGTAATCATTAAAAGTGACAGTTTTTATTTCTTCTGTCTTTTGGTGTTCAAATATAAAACTTGTATTTAAGATAGACAAAAGGGCAAAATATTAAATATTCATCATTCAATGTGTTACATTTGAATTAAAATGCATTTATTTTACTATTAAATAAGACAAAGAAATTTCATTATTTTGATAATATGATCAACTAAATATGCTATAACACTAAACTGAAATGATAAAGGAATGTATTCACTAAAATGCAGCATAACAAAAGCAACTGACTCAGAAATGGCAGCTACACAACAATATTTATCTAAAGTTTGCTAACTTTAGCCACCCTGAGCTACTGGTCAGACCAGACCAAGTAAGGCTGTAGCAGCCAAACCCCTGAGGGTGTTGACTAGAGCAAGGCTCTGTTTTATTGCTTATGAATTCATCTTTTTATCTGTATAAGAAATTACGTGTTACATGGTCTCACAGTGTTGGATTGTTGCAGGGCTGGATTAATCCGCTAAAGGGTCCTGGGGCAAAAACTAGCCATTGGCCCCTATTGACCTTCCTGTTCCTCCCACTGTCTGTGAACTGTGGATGTATGCTGTTGAGTTTGAATGCCCATCATGTTCAGAGTACATAGCAGCTTACACATAGCAGCTTCCCTATATATTGCCCAGAATTCAAGATACCAACCCACACTCCTGAGCTGGGGTCATTTTGTGGTCATTCTATTTTATTTTAGTTATTTTATAGCAAGAGCTGCCTTAAGGCCCTTATCATTTATTCATTTAGTGGTACCAAACAATTCAAAATTACAGCAGTATCATCAAATTAACGCCCAGTTTTCACAAAGTATAAACCTATAAACTTTTGGGGCCCCTGAGGGACCACTTTGCCCAGTTGGTAATCCAGTCTTTAACTCATTAAATACCGCAGGTTGTCAATGGGCTTCTGCTTCAAAATATGAAGCTGTAGTTAGGCATGGGACGATATGAACATTTCAAGTCACAATTACATTGATAGAAATTGGTGATTCACAATATTATCACAATAACAAAAACGTACTGTACTACATTTTGGAATCCATAGTATTTCCACACATTCAGTTTGACTGTTTTTGTGGGGGGTACAACGGGCAAGCGGTGACGGTGACGGGTTTAGGATTTTGGATTCAGAAATAAATCAGGAAATCAAGCTTTTTCAAGTCACTTGTAAGAATTTATCGATTATACTGATAATGAAAATTCACTACAATATACATACCTCGTGTCTTTTTTATCACAATATGCAATTATATCAGAAATCTTCTTATCTCAAGTTGTAGGGACCCCGCTAATGTAATTTCTGGGGCTCCACGGTGAAGTTAGCAACAATAAATATACAACATCCGGTCACACTTTTAAAATAAATTGCATGGTTGACGTTGTGAAATGGTCGCGGTTTAAAACACAAAAACTACTTGGTCAGGTTTAGGAAAAGGTTGTAACTTAAATACATGAATAGACCGTAACTTATGTTATGTAACGTACCTAATGTAACTTAAAGGTCCAGTGTGTATAATTTAGTGTCATCTAGCAGTGTAGTTTGCCCTTCCAAGCAAGAAGGAGAAATCTAGAGCCAGTATTTGGTTTGTCCCTTGTGGGCTACTATGACATGGCGGTTCAATGTGGCTGACTCCAATGTAGATAAAAACGGCTCATTCTAAGGTAATGAAAACAAAATGCTAGCTATGAATATTATATGCCATTTCTGCCAATAGATCCTACTAAATGTTACACACTGGAGTCTTAAGTAGGTTACTTCAAAGAAATTGTCTACTTTTGGTTTATTCTTGATCACTGGCCCTAGGCTTCAAACTGTAGGTGCAGGGCTCTGAGGTCAAGTTGTCGAAATTAGAAGATACAGACAAAATCGGCTACAAAGTACAAATGCAGAGAATTTTTAATATTGCTGTTTTCTTTCCTCAAAAGCTACTTTGAGGAAGCAAGAGGTGATAGATTATATAACAGCAAAATAGGAGCACAGACATATCGAAGCATCGGGGAACCATAATTTACCTGAATATTTGAATACAAAAATAACTTCCTAGTTTGAAAAAAAGTGTAAAGGGAGTGCATCTCAAAATAGCAAACGTCTGGTGTTAAAATGAACAGGAAGAGTGAGTGAGAGAGAGAGAGAAAGAGAGAGAGAGCAAGAGAAAGGCCAAGTTTAGGAAGGCTTTGATGTGCAAGATGGTGCATCCTTCTCACAGTGTAAATGTCAGGTTTCTAACAGAGAACGCCCAGGGAGACAGTCCAACCCTACTCTAACACACACACACACGTACAGTGAGGTCCTGTATGGATCTATTCCAGTTGACTACTGTACACATAGAGCTATTTCTGTCTGACTGCTGGGAAACAAGGACACAAATGGGTAGATGAAGACTGAGGGAGGGAAAGAAGGAAGAGAGGATGGAGGAAGACATGGATGAATGAAAGAGGGAATGACGGCAGCAGATGACAAGTACAGAATTAAAGCGGAGATTGAAGCGCTCACTGATAGATCGGCTCAATATCGATGCTTTATGTCTTGCATTTAAACGTCAATAAATCAAGCGTTTTGAGGCTGTACTTTAATTACAGTAATGATTAACACTGAGGGCTAGCATTTTCACTGACACATTATGTTATAAAAGGCTCTACACACTGTAGCAAGGATTTGACACACATGACGTTTCAACCTAAAAATATCAAAAGCAACCCTAAAAAGGCCAAATCGGCTGAAGTACAGTAAAAATGAGGTTAGAATGGAGGGACAGAGAGACGTTGAAAGAGCGAGTGGGTGAGAAACAGAAAGCAGGATAGAGTTATTGAGACAAGTAGGGCGGAGGAAAGGGTATTTAGGGGACATCTTTCAAGAGTTATGGTCATGGGAAGAGTTGTAGAAACAAGAGTTTACAGCTGTGCTAGCAGCTCTGTGAGGCTGCACTCAAGCTCAAGCTAAATGCTAACGTCAATATACTAACATGATCACACTGACAATGCTAACATGCTTTAGCAGGTATATTGTTTACCAGGTTCATGGCCTTAGTTTAGCATGTTAGCTTGTGTGTTTACAGTGAAAGATATGCAGCACTATGTAGTTGAGGAGGATGTAGGATTTTAGCTTGTGATACGCAATGTGGTCATTTTCTTATAAAAATAACAAAGCAGCATTTTTTTGTTTGTACTAACCACTGACAGTATATTTAATGGACAGAGCTTCTGGGTCTGTGAAGTGAAGCCAACACAGAAAGTGTCTTAAACCTGCATTTTATGTAATGGCCAGCAGGGGCAGCTCCATTGGCTGCAATAAAATATAGAAAACATGGAGTCTTATGGAGAATTACCAAACTTCTCTCTTGATTTATGAGTTCAGTAAACAGTTCCCTGATGAGTTTCTGGTCTCAGTCTCTAGTTTCAGTCTTCTTCCATACAGCATGATGTTCATTTAGTAACTGATGGTCCCATTTAGAGTAAAAGAGACCATAAAGCAGGGTATGCTTTAGGGCGGGGCTACCTTGTGATTGACAGGTCATTCTCAGTGAGTCCGTCAAGTTAGGGAGTGCTGATCAGATATGGATCCAGATTCTGTTACTGAATGACTATTTCTCTCCTAAAATCGTTTCACAAACATATTTTAGTGAACTGTTAATCTGGAATATGAGATCATGGGTGACCAGGCGAGCCGCCACTGTGTCCAATGGGTGACGTCACACTTGGTACTAATTAGAAAACCTATTGTTTTAATCAACTGTGTAAATGAAGTGTGTGTGTGTGTGTGTGTGAAGTGTTTATGTTCCTAATGTTAATAGCCAAAATTTTGTTCTGGCTAATAACATAAGGCAAACAGTTGTTAACTTTACCAAACAACCGAATAAATGTACAACATGTTGAAACTGGCAACGCCCCCTCCTCCTTGCTGCAACAAAAATTTACCAGACTGACCTCAAAACCATCATATGAACCGAACCGTGACTTCTGTGATCCATTCCACCTGTAGTTTCAATAAAATTTCATTGTGCTCCATCCAATTGTGGTTAACATTTAACTCAAAACCTCAAAATGTTGCAAAAAGAAAAATACAGGGATCACTAAAGTCAATAGGATACATCCTCTGGAACCAGAATGTAAAAAATTTGGTTGCAATTAGTGCTGTTAGTTAAACGCGTTATTAACACATTAGCCCATTAACCCATTTTAACGGCGTCAATTTTTTTATCGCAAGATTAACGTTATTTTTGACCTAGCACACTTTGTAGTTTTTTTCACATGCTGTTGCAATAACTAGTAACGTTAGAAAAACTACAACACCACACCGGATCTAGCTAGACCGGAAACAAAACAACAGGCATGCTGCACACACTTGTTTAAGAGTAGTAGACGTTACGTTTTGAGTGGATGGCGAGCAAGAGAGGCCGAAATGGATGCCAATAATATTCTGAATGGAAAGTTTACTTTTAAAAAGTTGCCAAATGGTTCCATTGACAAGACCAAAGTGATCTGTGTGTTCTGTCGTTGTGAACTGAGCTATCATCGCAGCATGTCCAGTCTGAAATACCACTTGATGGCCAAGCACACAGCGAGCATATTCTCCGCCCCCCGCAAAGCCAGGCGACAATGGATGACTTTCAATAAAAACAGCATTTGCACAAAGCAAGCGATCCACTTTCCATGTTGATAAGAGCATTAAAATGAAAAAATAATGGACAAAAAAATCAAGGGACATTTAGAATAGATAAAAATGTGTATGTAATTGCGATTAATTGCGAGTTAACTATGACATTAATGCGATTAATCGCGATTAAATATTTTAATCGTTTGACAGCACTAGTTGAAATTTATCAAGTAGTTGTTGAGATATTTTGTTCTGGACCAAAGTGGTTGAACTAACATTGCCATTCCTATAGAGCCAGCGATAAAAAAACTGCCAAAAAACGGACTAGTGAAGGAAAACAGTATTTCTGTTAAAGAAGAGAAAATCAGAGCAGCTCAGTGGTGCGAACGACATGACTCTGTTGTTGTACAGAATCAGTGTTGAAGAATTTACTTTAAACTGAATCTATCAAGACAGGAGGTGAACACATAGGAAGTGTTGAGTTTGCATTAACAGCAAACAGCATCAGTAGCCAATTACAATGGAAGCAGATGAGAAAAAACGAAGCTGTGTTTAAGTGTTTAATCTGGTGAAACACACTTCTAAAACAGGAGAAATCGGGGGTGAAGCCTTATATCTATCTAATATAGGACATGAGAGAGAAAACAAACAGGTCAAGAGTTTGATCTGCTTCTTTTGAAATTCTGGTCTCTGGATCTCTCTCTTCCTCTCTCTCTCTCTCTCTCTCTCTCTCTCTCTCTCTCTCTTCTTTCTCAAACACACACACACACAAACATAGACATCCATTACAGAGCAAGGGGATAGATTTACAATCACAGGAAGCCAATCCCACAGACACAAAACCACCAACGCTCCCTGGTCTGAACCTGATCCAACAGACAGGAGTGTAGGCCTACATAATACTGCTCTCGCTCTCTACCCCCATTATCTGTTTCTCTCTCACATACATAGTCGAAAAAGCTCCTAGATATCTGGAAAACGTGCTGAACATCATCAGTTTTAACTCTACCAGCAACTGTGTGATTGTATTTTCTTACTTTTAAATGGTAAATAATAAATGGACTGTACTTATATAGTGCCTTTCTAGTCTTTCGACCACTCAATGCACTGTACACTACATGCCACACTCACCGAACCTTCCGATTAGTAGACGACCTGCTCTAACTCTTAGCCACAGCTGCCCCTATTTTGGCTTCCCTTGCCTGCATTTGAACAAAACTAGAGTCTAAAATTGAAAGAATGGATGAATGTTAAAGCTCCAGCACTATTATTTTTCAGATTCTGAATTGATACCTGCTCCAGGATTCTGCCAAAACAATCACCAGGCAGTTTTTGTTCACTTTGTCTGAGCATACGAGAGTGGACAGTTTTACAGCTACACTTGCTCGTAAGGACACCAACAGTTTCCTCAACTGGATTGAACAGATATTCTACAACCAGAATATCTTGTTTAGGAGGTTGTCCTATATGTAGGATTTATTTATGCTGTACAATAATGTGTGTAAGTGAGAGAGGCAAATTTGAATCCATCAATTGTATGAAAACTAAAATGCAGAGAGGAGAGAGGATGTGATAGGCTCTGGGAATACTGTATGTAGAGTCCACTGGGGCATGTAATGAACTGATATCATGCAGTGTCAGCAGCAGCCCCTTAATTTACTACTATAGATTAACCCTCGGAGAGAGTTACACGCCGAGCGAGACAGTTAAAGTGGGAGAAAAGAAATCGAGAACAAGCAGAGGTTGTGTTTCTCCTTCAGAGGACAGAACTGTTAAAATACTCCAGGTACAGTACTTGCAGTTCTGTTTCCACTACAATGAGCCTGTAATGTACTGCTCACCTCCTCTGACTTAAAGCTCCCCTCCAGTCAGAAATCAGTGTTTTTCTTGTCCCAACAGTGTGCCGTTTAAATGCTGTCTGTGTTTGACACTAGAAGGATGTTTCCACATTCATCTGCTGAAAGTTTCTCTGTGCTCATTGAAAAGCTGATTTTAAGAGGCAGGATTTGTGACATCAAAAACATCCTGGTCCAGTATGCAACTTGTACAAGTGTAAAGTAGAAACCTGAAGCCATATGCATTTGTAGTAGCTTCATTACTGGTAGCCTCTTTCGGCCTGGGGTCAGTGTTGACTATCTGTGCTAAACCACTATCCAACTACACCGATTTAACATCATTTAGCATGCGATTTTACAGTGTAAAAGATTGGAACACAGAGTAAACTCTAAACGTTTTAAGAGACTTCTAATAAGAGATTTTGGTGCCTAAATGCAATTTTGGGATTATTTTTTATAGTTTGTGCATTATTTTTTTATCTGTATTCCGAGCTACTTTAAGGGCCTCTATTGACGTCGACATGAGCAGAGACACATTTTAAAGAGTCTGGAAGGCAGAGATGAGAGTGACTTTCTCATTTGAATTTTGGAGCGGAGAAACTTAAGGATGCAGGCTTTTAAACTGATATATCCCGGGTTTAAAGAGCACACCGAGATCTTTGAAACCGGGCACCCAACTGCTCTCTTTCTTTCACTCTCCCTCTCTCTGAATTGTCAACCTATTAAATGTCTCTTTGTATCTCGCCCATTCACACACACACTGACCAATGGAAAGCTTTGGACCCTTTCAGTGACAGGGTGTGTGTGTGTGTGTGTGTGTGTGTGTGTGTGTGTGTGTGTGTGTGAGATTGTCATAACGGAGCTGTCCCAGTTCTTTTTGTACATTGATTGCACCAATGTTATTTTACTAGTTTAGAAAGTAGATGTCACTGCATGTGTGCGTGTGTGAGAGAGTGTGTGTGAATGAGACTGACAGAGACTGTGAGGGTGGTGTGTATGTGGTAGAGTTACATGAAGAACAATAGCCTTATTGTACCTGTCTGCTGCTACTGTCTGTCTTGTGTCGATGCTCTGCACTGAGCCTATTTGCCTCATTCTTTGTGTAACCGATCACACATTTGTGAACAATCATTTTTTTTTTTTTTTTTTATTTTTTTTTTTTTTTTTTTTTTTTTTTTTTTTTTTTTCCCCTTTTTTTTTAAAATTTATTTCCACTTTTTTTTTTTTTTTCCCAAACCCTCCCTTCCTTTTTTTTTTTTAGTTTTTTCTCTTTGCATTTTAACACGTAGCATGGCACGACACAAAGTTTGGTCACATGACATCCAATCTTTATCTCGATGCACTGCCTGCACTGTGATCGAATCTCAATATGTAAATTACTTAGGTGGGGCTGGCAGATATGGTTATTCCTAAGGGAAGCAATGTTGCTGTATAGGGTCTACTTAGGCAATCACTTTTTGCATTTTTAATTCACCAAAAAGGATATCCAGATACACCTGGTACTGTAATGCCATGTGTAAATGGGGAGGAGGAAGAGAAAACAATGTTATTAAAGGGCTATTTAAGTGTTTTAGCATCAAAATCTAAGCATCAGAGGCAAAGATATTCTAATGTTTAGTCGCAAGCATAACCCCAAAACGTGCTAGATCCTACATTACATCCAACGTTTCACAACGTTAACCACACAAGCTTTATTTTTGAAAGTCTATCTGGACATATGTGCCTCTTGCGCATGCTTGTGAGGAGGTCTGCCACTTTGTCTGCAGCCAGGTACTGGTTTGTTACAGAAGATAATAATGTAGAGAATTTTGTTTTAAATTTCTAATCATTTACTTTTCTGCATTGAGACATAAGCAAGAATGCTTCTAAGAATCAATTTTTTCTCCCACCCTGCTATGTAGCATTTTTGAGCAAGCAAAGTCAGCTAAAGGTACTAGAGAAACTGCACTGATCTGAACTCAAACCAGTTTCACTACCCACCTAGCACCATCCCCCTATTTTGGCACTGGGCCCTGCAACCATAGCAGCACACAGAGGGTCCCCTCACTAGGGTGGGACTGAAGAGAGAGGGAAAGAAGAAAGAAATGGATAAGAGATGATACAGACAAAGATGACGAGTCTTGAGATCATGAGTGATAAGGGGAAAAAAAACGGGTGAAAGGGAATATCTCTCCTCTGATCCCCACGGTTAAGCAAGAGATTTGGGGTGAATGAGGGGCGAGAGGAGGTGAGTTAGGAGAGGAGTAAGGAGGAAAGGAAAGAAGGTGGGAGAGTCAAACTGGGAAAGGCAAATGAGGTGAGCAGAGGGAAGGACGGCTGAATGAGGTAAGCATACAGAGAGATCAGGAGGGAAGAGAGAGGGATAAAACGGATGGGTGATGGATGATGGATGCAGAGATGAAAAGGATGGACAAGAGGGAGGAAGGGATGTATGGGGAGCTTGAATGAAAGAAGGGGATGAGAGGAAAGGTGAGAAGACTTGAGAGGGTGCAGGGGAATGAGAGTAGAGGAAGGAGACAAAAAGAGGGATGAGAGACGCTGGTGAAAAATGATAAAGAGAATGAGAAGAAAGAGGGAAAGCAGAGATGGAGGGATGAGGGGAAAGAAAAAAGAGAAAGGAAAAAAAGGTACTGAGTGTGTAATAGCCAGTGGGCCAGTAGGTCCGCTGTGCTAATCCATATTGTCAGATTATAGTGTAATCCCATGCTACAACACACACGAGCGCGCACACACACACACACACACACACACACACACACACACACACACACACACACACGAGTGCGCACACACAGCGCAGGGCTAAAGTGTCCGACTGGACCCTGCGGTGCTGAATTGGAATAACCATCCGTGATCCAGAAATTTCCTGGCCCGACATCGCGTGCTTGTTGCCATGGCTACGGCTCCAGGAAGAGAGAAAGAGGGAAAGGAGAGAGCAAAAGCATGAAAGTGAGGAAAGATAAGATTGGAAAGAGAGGGGGAGGGATGGAAAAACGTGAAAGAAAACTGAGAGCAGAACCAGGCGGTGCCGCAGCGGGTTTGGCACCAGTCAAATACCCACACACAAGCATGCAGAGCCAAATCCACATGTTCTGCATGTGTTGAACAGCTGCATACAACCAGCCCATAAGCCAGTACATACAAACAACAGTGCTCATTGGCTCGGGGCACCACTACGTATCCACCATTGGCTGGTGCGCTGCAAAACAATCGTCTGATTGGCCTGAAATAACACACACCTACTGTAGCAAAGGGATCAAAGGACGGGAGTTAAGTGAACACGGATGTTGCTATGATACTATATAAACACACACAATCCACAGTGGAGCTCATGTCTGCTAATGTTTTTGAAACTCATGCTTTTACATTCATCCTAAATGTCAACTTACTATTTATGTTTTTTCCCAATTTAACCCTTTTAACCGCAGTAAAGTTCCCTGTCTCATTTATTTGCTTTGTGTTCTACATGTGTGAAACAAAATTTCTCATGTTGTATCAAAAGTGAAACTTTAGATATGCTTAGTAAGAAAACCCGGAAAAGTGAGTACTTTGGGCTCACAGCAAAACCTGCCCCTCATTTCTTAGGGGCGGCTGTGGCTCAAAGGTAGAGCGGGTCGTCCACTAATCGGAAGGTTGGCGGTTAATCCCCGGCTCTTCTCGCTGCATGCCGAAGTGTCCTTGAGCAAGATACTGAACCCCAAATATGGCCCCTGGTTTATGACTGTGTGAATGCCAACTGCTCACCTTGAGTGGCAGCCACTGCCATCAGTGTGTGAATGTGTGTGAATGGGGTGATTGTGGCATGTAGTGTACAGTGCACATATAACTACAGTCCATTTATCATTTCTTTGGACCTAATCTTTTGGTCCAGGTATGTCCAGATACACACGTTACTATAATGCCAGGTTTAAATGGGAAGGGGGAAGAGAAAGCAATGATTAAAGGGCTACTCCAGTGTTATAACATTCAACTTTCATTACGTTCATTAAGAAACAAATGATCAGAATCTAAGCAGTAGAGGTCAATATATTCTGACGTTTAGTCACTAGTATAGGCCAAAAATGCTACATTTCCCCAGCCTGCTCTCTCTCACAACTCGTCAACAGTGGTCAGTGGCCCTGCGTCCCAAACATCAACTGTGATCTTACCATGACAAGACCATGCTAGCAGGTCTGTGAGGTTGTTCCTAGGCACAGTGCAGTGCTGTGAGTTAATTGCTAATGTCAGAATGCGAACATCCACACAATGAAAGTGTCAGCATGTTGATGTTCGCAGGTATAATGTTTTCTTAGCCTGTTAGCATGCTAACATTTGCTAATAGGTAATAACGTCAAAGTACAGCTGAGGATGATGGGAGTCCTTGCTGCAGCAGCCATGGGTTCGAACCTGACGAATCCCCTCTCTCTCACCGTTTGCTGTCTATCTTGAGCTGTCCTGTCAAATTAAGGCAAAAAATAACATCCCCCCTAATTATTTTGAATAATTAAAATTTTGACCTGACCATGGCGCTAGCTAGATGAAGGTGATTAGAAATGATCCTCATTGGGCCATGAATATCTTTAGCTAATTTCAGAGCAATCCATCCAAAAGTTCTCAAGACATTTCTCTCTGAACCACAAATGTAAAACTCATGGTGGCGCTAGAGGTAAAATCAGGGAATTGCCAAAGTCGGTACGATTTATCCTCCAGCTACAATGAATGGCTGAATGTAATTTTGTGGCAAATCCATCAAACAGTTTTCTATTTTAGATCAACCAACCGTCACCTGCCATCCCTGGATACATGCATTTAGAAGGTGGTAAACCATTGACACACTTAATTTATGATCTCAGTAAACAGTTTCCTGATAAGTTTATGGTCTCAGTCGCTAGTTTAACATCTTTTTTCAATACATTATGATGTTCATTTAGTAAATGATGGTCTAATTTATGTCGTATTGTGCCTCACACGGGCACCATTTATGTCGGGCTCTACGACGTAGGGTGTTAGAGTAGTCTAACGGTATTGGTTTAATCATTTAATGGTTATCAAAAATTATAATTATCAAAAGATAAAAGAAAATGATTTTAATTAATATTAAAGTTCCTCGGGGCACCACCCTTAAATAAGGGAACAATAACCAATAATAGATTGATCAGTCTCATAAAAATTACACTATTAATTCAGAAATCAGATTAATAATTAAATTCATAATTACAACCAAAATCATAATAGCTAGAGTGGGATCTTTGGAGTTCTACATAGAAGAGGTTGGTATCACTCACTCTTGTACGAAATTAAACAGGCCAGCATATGTAAACACAAACATTTATTAATCAGATATAATAAAAGCAAACAGAGGAAAAATACACAATATACAATCTAACTTAAAAGGAGAAAGGAGTGTGTGTGTGTGTGTGTGTGTGTGTGTGTGTGTGTGTGTGTGTGCATGGGGTCATAAAAGGTCCTCTGATCAGATGTTTCAGGGTGTGATGCATGTGTTGGTGAGAGACAGAGCAATAGAGAGGCGGGAGGATTTGAATCCCTCCTCATGTGTATGTCCTTAGACTGAGTATGTGTGTGTGTGATTTTTAGATTAACGGTGGCGTAAAAAGGTAGTTAGCGTATTCAAAGACGATGTCTGTGTGAAGCATTAAACTAACATGACCTTAGCACTGTCTCAAAGAACAGAACAGAATTAACAATAATTAAACAGTCCTTGTTTAGCCGTTAACTCTGTTAAGTTGTCTGTCTATGCCCAGTACGTTACCAACAGTCCAATGGAGATGAAAAAGAGTTGCCGGTGGCGCTCCTGTGAGCCAGGCTGATCAGAATTGTGGTTCTGAAGTCCAAAACTGTCTCTGCTGTGCGATGTCCGCTGGTGCAGGTATTGCAGGAAAAAGCAGGCTTTTGTGCCGTCAGGCCACACCGAGGTCCAGAACTTATCACCTTATGTGGGTGTGAGCGGGTTGAAGGGAGAACCGAATAGAGAGAGAGAGATGATCATCTCTCTGGCTTAAATAGCCGTGATGACAGGTCTGGTGTCCAAAGATCTCTGACCAATGTCAGGCATGTTTCCTTTGTCTAAAAGACTACTACAATCAGGCTTGATACTTGTACATACAGGCCCCTGTAGGAAAGACCATCTTCTTTGTGTAAAACACATGTGGCCATATTCCAACATTTCCCTTTCGGTCCAGAAAAATACCTCAAATGAACAAGTTCATAATTAAAGGTATCCTTGGATCCCAACATTTATATAGACGATAAAGCCGTGTGTGCTTTTGGGCGGGCTACCTTTTGATTGACAGGTCACTCTCAGCGATTCCGTCCAGCACAGTGCACTAAACTCAGATCAAACTGTCGAACTAGGCAGTGCTGATCAAATACGAAGCTAGGTTCTGGTACTGCGTTGACTATTTCTCACTTAAAATCATTTCAGAAACATATTTTAGTGTACTGTTTAGCTGTAATACAAGATTGTGTGTGACCACGCGAGCCGCCATTGTTTCCTGCTAAGGACGAGTCAAAACTGCACAGCCAATGAGCGTAGATCAACTCGCAGTACGTCACGTCTGCTGGCTCGCGCTGGCTCTGTTCTACTGTCATGGCAGCGGCCAAAATGCCAAACTGGAGACTTCAAAATAATACTCCACAAACCAATGGGTGACGTCACAATAGGTTCACACTTGTGTTAAACTGACAAATGCATGTACAAACACACGTGTATGTATACAGTACACTGAGCTGTTTGCATCCTAAGAAGCAATCATGACATACACACGCTAACAAAAATAAAGCCTACTCTGGATGAAAGGTGTACTGTGTAAGAATCTGGAACCTTTCTCACCCCACCTTCCCCTCTCTCCCATCCTGTCTTTCCACTGCCAATGATGAAATACAATGCAAAAAGAAAAAAGTGAAAAAAAAGAGAGAAGTGGGCAGCTGTTGCTTTGGTGGAATCTTCCAGAATCCCTTCTTTCCTGTTGTCAGCTCGGGTCGTCCAGATCCTGGCCCAGTTCGACATGAGTAATCACCCTCACCGGCTCCCTGACAGCAGCACACTGCCAGCCAGACTGATTCATTGGGCAAGCAGAGAGAGGAACGGGAGGGCGGGGGTTTGGTGGGGGCAGGAGAAAGAAAGGAAACAGAGATGTAAAGAGAAAAAAAGATGGAAGTAGGCAGCGACAGGCCCTCTGGGAATTTATGATCTGTGCAACCGCACTATCAAATGCAAATGTAACAAGTCCCTGCAACATATGTGACCACATGCACTTTTTCAAGCACCATTTGTCATTTTGGGCTGTCTTTGCCTGGGATGATCCATCAGAGATCAGCAGAAGGACGAATATGACATCTGCCTTGCTCTACTCACAAAAATGAGAATGTATAGTTTCATATTTGCTAATGTCAACAATGCTCACAGTTACAGTAATGTACCATGCTTATCATCTTAGCTTGTAAAAGATAAAAACAAAAGGTAACAAAAATATCATATTCAGGTGATTACACTAATGAACATACCTATGAATATCATATTCCAATTCTGTCAATAGATCCTCCTAAATGTTACACACTGGACCTTTAAAACAGTAGCGAAAAGTAATAGACAAATTAAAATGGTGCTAGATAAGAAGTTTTTCCTTGCCATTGTCGCCAAGTGCTTGCTCATGGTGGAAATTGCTAGGTCTCTGTAAATAATTTCATAAGGAGTACACTCTAGACCTGCTCTGTATGAGAAGTACCCTGAGATAACTGTTGTGATCTAGCACAATACAAATAAAATGCTAACACCTGCTAATTAGCTCTAAAAACAAAGTACAGCTGTAAATAAACCAAACTATTGGACAAATTTCACATAGATAGATAGATAGATAGATAGATAGATAGATAGATAGATAGATAGATAGATAGATAGATAGATGGCTGTGTGTCCGTGGCTGTTTGTGTGTGTGTGTGAGAGAGAGAAAGAGAGACAGTGTGTGCGGCTCACATGTCTTAGCATGAGGTTGGTGGTGACTTAGCAGACAAACAGAGATTTCTCAGTTTAAAGAGATGGAACTGTGACACACTAAAAACACCCAGGGCAAGAGTCCCTCTGAATACAACTTTCCATTCCCTCCCCATCGTTTCATCTTCCCTCCAGATGATTTGTTGCTGTTCCTCTTTTCCTTTCTCTCTCTCTGTTTTGTCATTAGGGAGGATGGAGGCTTGACACTCACTCAATATGTTCAAGTTTTCCCAGCTGTGCTGAGGATTGGGTTCAGATGGTCTGAAAGTCTTCCAGTCACAAGTTCACTGATCATCTCTAGCCGTCGGTCTATACACATATTTTATAAGAGTTTCCTGGAAAATAAATCTGACCCAGATAATCTGCCTCTGAATCAGTAGGAGAGGCTTCCTCGCAGTCAACACAGACTGAGAGGCTGAAATATTTATGAGTTAGGTGAAGGGGAGGCCTTCATCGCCAGCAACATATCCTGCTTTAAACATCACTTATGGACTACCATCGGACGCTCATGCACCTTCAAAGATCTGATAACGCGCAACCTTTAAGTATACAGCTGTAATGTTAACACAAGTGCTGTTTGATCTTCCAGTTCACGCAAATAATGCCACCTTTGCACTATTTAATGCAGAAAATGTGGAGAAAGGAGGCAGTAACATCCTCTACTTCTCCTTCGACACCAACAATAGAGCACATTTTGAAAGCTTTACGGTAAAATGGACTAATATTTTACAAAGAAAAACAAATGCCAGAATGTACAAGTATAAAAACATATAGAAAACAAGTGCAAGAAGTGGAGCTATTTCAAAAGCAGCAATACAAATATCCTGAGAGGTATCCAGGGTGTCACTGTGATCCTAATGAACTATCAAATGTTCTGGACATTTGCTTCAAATTTGTGTTATATTTGGATGAAAACCTGACTATTAAAATGTCAGAAAACAAGGAAAAAATCCTATTTCTTACTTTCTCTTCCTTGTTTTGTTCAACCAGCAGTCCAAAATAATGATAAAGAAAAGCAGAAAACTATCACATTTTAGAAGCTGGAACAGGACAAGGTTGATCATTTTTGCTTTTAAAAGGACTTAAAGATCCGCTCTAGACATGTATTATAATGTACAATAATGTGTCTGATTTCAAGTTTCTACATCACACTTGTATAAGTTGCATAACAGATCAGGATGTTTGTGATGTCACAAATTCTGCTGGTAGGCCCCGCCCCTTCAAAATCAGCTTTTCAATGAGCACAGAGAAACTTTCCACTTTCAGCAGATGAATGTGAAAACATCCTTCTAGTGTCAAACTCTGCACAGACAGCACTCACACAGCACACTGTAGGGACAAGAACAAACACCTGTCCAAGGAATAGAGCTGGACAAGTGCCCCTCTCTGTGCCAATTTATCTTTAATTTATTTATATTTTCTTAGCAGGGAAAACAGCAGAGCAATGAAACATTACCAGTTTAGAAATGGTTTACCAGCAGGTTTTACTGTTATAATTAGATAATAATACAATTACATAAATCTGTATCTCCTGGGAAAAATTAGGCTTCATTAATTCCTTCAGAAATATTTTAGGTAATTAGGGGCGATCTGGTGACAATGTTGACTTCAACAGAGAAATTGCGTCCCAAATGATTCAGTATAGCCACACAATATGATTGACAATATGATTTACTGAGGAGGAGATTTTTGTACCCTTCTCTGTGGAGCTCATAGTAAAGCCAAATCCCACTGTAATATCAGGGCTGTGTGAACAAAAGTAAATCCTTTTTGTGGATAATTTAACATTGCACTGCAGATATGTCAGTAGATGTGTTCACCATAGGATTTATCAGAAGCAGCAACAGCTGTAGCTACAATAAAAGTTAACACAACTGCTGCCAGGCTGCCTGAAGAGGCTTTGTAAGGAAGATCCTGCTGTGCTAATGCAGGAAGAGTGAGGTCTACAATAACTATCTGTGCGTGAAGACGTAGGCGCTCAGTTTCCACTTTTAAAAGGGACTGAAGAAGGTTAATATGGGAGAAAGTGATTTCACAGTGCTGATTTTTATGAGACGGAAAGCATCCAAGCAGAGCAGGCAAAAACACAGTGTTACAGAAAATGACAAATTATATCTGGGTCAAAACACTGCATAATAGTCTTCAATGTGTATTATAAAAGCTGGATTTGCATGAACTTTTGTACTCGCACAAACATGCACACAATCACATAAACAAACACACAGTACAAACTGCGAGTGCATGTGTCAAAGGTCAGGTATATTATATGGAATTTTTAGCAAATCTGCAGCTGTGTGGGCAGCAGTCCAACACCAAACATCTGTTCAACCACTGGATCACACGTATACATCTATGTATGGGGACACACGCACACGGTAGGCCAGCCTTAACATCTGTCCTGCTGGCTTGTCCCTTCTGGTCTCTGATCACTGCCTCCTGTATGAGGATGCACACACATACACACACATATACACACATATACACAGACATGCTATTACAGATATTTTGTTACACCAGATGGTGATGTTACTGCTTACAGTAGCATTAATGGACAGCTACCTTTTTATACAGTAGAGGTCCTGCCAAACAGGGGGGACCACACAGCCCTTCGTCAAGATCGTTATTTCACAAATTTGTCATGACAAAAGTTTTTGGAATTAGTTAACTAATATTTGGCATTTGGTTTAGAGGGTAGAAATGGATTCTCTGCTGTAACGTATGCTGTAGCTGTTAGCATGTCTAGGAACATGTGTATAGTAAGGAAGTCCTGAGTTCTATCAGGCTTTAGGGTAATATTAACAGTTCACACTCCAGCAATACCAAACACACACACAGGCTTAAGCCCTATTCGCACGGGACTAGTATAACCTGGGGACCTCATGTGATTTAGTAGTTACCCCACCAGGTCTGTGTTTCACATTCGCACAGGATAAGCGAAGTCTGTGTTTTAACTCGAATTTACTGACATTACCCCTGGAAATGATGTCAAGGCTCTGCACCGGAGCCCTCGTTGGTGCAGCACAACGGTTAGATATGGATATTTTTAATATAATAATAACTGGTGAGCCTGTTGAAAGATAGAAAAATGTTCCTTACCGCATGCTGCCATGCATGTAATCCATCTAATCATCTTTCAAGATTTTGCTCTTCTGATGGATTTGAGCTTGCTCTTTCTGTGAATGGGTCTCCATGCTGTGAACCTAGATGAGCCTCCTGAATTTGCACCCAAAATGCTGTCAAAACTTTCATTTATAATTGCTAACGCAGCCTCCATAATTCTCGACCGGGAAAAAGGTGCAGAAAACACAAAAAAAACTTAAATAAAAAACCCCAATTCACAGAGATGCCAATTTCCACGGGACTAATATTATCACATGACCTCTGTGTTTGGCGAAATATGGTAGCTAATTTATTACAGATTACAAATTACGGACATGGCAGATTCGCACGGGATTAAGATCACAGATCGGAGGTCCCGCAATTATTTAAAATTACCAGAGGTCCCCAGGTAATACTAGTCCCGTGCAAATAGGGCTTTTGCCTTATTACAATGAAATAACAGCCTCCTCTTACATTCTTACTTCTCAGACTTTTAATTCGCCATTAGGACTGACAAACTAACATGGCAATTAAAATGCAATGCTGATTCTTTATTTACATTTCTCATTGTGTGAGGATGCTAACCTTTTAACTGAGACATGTAGCTTTAGCTTTCGTCTTTTAGAAAACTTTGGCATAAACCTGTAAACATTAGGCACCAATTTACACAGAAAACATGTTTTTAATAAACAAAACTCTAGTATGCAAGTATATCACATACCTACTTAACCCCCCTACCCCCCCCAATAGTCTCACACATATCAAAGGCCTCAGGGTGTGTCAGTGCACGGCATTTTCCCAAGCTGTGAGCCTGCACCCAGTCTGTGTCACAGCCCTGTTTTTAGTGGCCACAGACAGAGCAAGAGCCCCAGCATTCATCCAGAAAGTCCCAAGGCGATCCTAAATGTATTCACTGTGGGTGTGAAGGGCAGAACATTTCTAAGAGGTTCTCATGTAGAGAACACTAGAACCTTGTTCGGACCATGTTAGTTTAAGTTTAGGAGTTGAGTCTAAAAAAATGCATAATTTCCTGCTTTTATTAGCAAACATTCATTTGAAGCAGTAAGAATACGCTTAATGTTATGAATTCAGGGCGTGAGTGGAAAAATCCTGCAAGGCAATGTAGAGGCACAGTCGCACTCTGCAGCAGCACTTTAGGACACACACACACGCACACACCTTTGCAACCTAACACATACCCACACATGCAGGCAGCTACTGTATTAGTTACATAACAATTCTCCAATGATATGGCTTAGCTGTCTCTCTCATATCTTTGAGATTCAGCTCTCATGTCTGCAGAGGATTTTGCAAGCATATTAAGCTGTATGTGTGTGTGACTGAGTGTGTGTGTGCTTTTGTCCCCTGTCTACAATGCTTGACTTCCACCTTAACAATTAGGCTATAACACACACAGAGTGAGTCTGTACCTCTCTGTACCAGTCCTATGACGGTGGGGGACCACTGTGTTTGAGGGATTATAGTGTGTGTGTGTGTGTGTGTGTGTGTGTGTGTGTGTGTGTGTGTGTGTGTGAGCCAGTGCAGTAGGTGGTTAATGCCACCTCCATAATGGGTGCTGATTGAGCACGGGGGTCCCAACCCGCTGCCCCTCTCATTTAGTGGGTGGTCTTTCTATCCAGACTAAACCATTTAGTCCCCTTCCCCTCTTTAATCTGCACCGTAGCTAGAACAGAACAGAACTAAATAGAACAGAATAGAATAGAACATAACATAATAGAATAGAATAGAACAGAATAAAAAGAATAGAATAGAACAGAATAAAAAAGAATAGAATAGAACAGAATAGAATAGAACAGAATAAAACAGAATAAAACAGAATAGAACAGAATAAAACAGAATAGAGCAGAATATAATAGATGATGATTTCCATTTGATGTTCTTTCCTTTTATTTCCTTTCCCTTCCTTATATCCTTTTTTTTTCTTTCCTATCCTAACCTTTTGTCTTTTTCCCTTCCCTGTCCTGTCTTTTCCTTTTCTCTCCTTTCATTTCCTTTCCTTTCCCATGCTGTCTTGTCCTTCCCTCTCCCTTTCTTTCCTCTACTTTACTTTCAAGTCATATTGTTTCCTTCTCTTCCTCTCCTTTCCTTTCCTTTCAGTGCTGTCTTGCACTTCTCTTTCCCTTCCTTTACTTTAGTTTCAGATCATATAATTTCCTTTCCCTTTCTTTCCTTTCCTGTGCTGTCCTGTTCTTTTCCTTCCTTTCCTGTCCTCCCATCTCCTCACCTCTCCTGTGCTCTCTTCTTCTCCCTGAACTTGCCACTGACCCATTATACTATGTGGATGTTATTTTTGGTGCAGTGCATTGTGCAGATGAGTAAGTGTGCATGTATGTGTGTGTGTGTGTGTGTGTGTGTGTGTGTGTGTGTGTGTGTGTGGGGGTGGGAGAGAGAGAGAGAGAGAGATATGGGGGGGCTTGTGTGCGTAGCAGTCGGCAATAAAAGTCCCTCTGTTTCATCACCTTGTTCCCTTGTTATTTCATCATTTTCAGCCTATCATCACCCCTCTTCTATCAGTCCCACCCGCTCATCAACAAGCATCTTCTCCTCCTCTTCTGACTACAAGATATCTCTCCCTCTCCCTGTTTCTTCTTCTACTCTCTCATTCCCTCTCCTCTGGAACATCATTCCCTTTGCGTCAAAGCAAAAATATCCATCCACCTCTCTCTCTCTCTCTCTCTCTCTCCCCCATCTGTTCAGTAATTCAATCATGGAGGCAGAGAGGTGAGTGATGATGTTTTGAAGGAAAATGCAGGGTATTCAGCCAGCCAATCCTCCACTCTCTCAATATTATCCTTTCTGATTGCAAGCAAAAACTCTGAATCAATAAACCTGTGTTTGCGTTTTCTTCTTCTGTGCGAGTCACATAAAATATATTTAATGTGAGCTGCTATGGGCGCACTTGAGCGACCAGCCCCAGTTATATTTATAAATGACTATAAATGAATTAGCTTTCACTTCAACGCAAAACAAACGTGTCATCATTACCAGAGTTATTATGAACCAGAACTAGTTTCCCTAACAAGCAGCTGTGCAGCCGCCATTATGCTTAACTGGAAAAACACAGCATGCTGGAACAAACACCCACATACACGATATCTTCAAGGCCCTCTGAGGTGATATGACAGCAACACCCCCAACACACACTTTCATCATGTCATTTATACCTCATCTCGTCTGAAGAACCTATTGCAGAGATCAGCATACATGTACAAGAAAGTGAGCATGTGAAATCTGAACTAAATTTAGCAAGGCGTTAATAGACAATAAAAAATAGACAATCTTGGAGAAAGTTAATAGTCTCTGTACTAAAGCAGCTCTTATCTGTTAAAAATGAATCGTCAATTGGAGCAATATTAAAGCTGCAGTAGGTAACTTTTATAAAATAACAGACAACAATTTGAGTACATAAATAGTACTAACCCTAACCCTAACCCTGCCTTATTTAATTAAACCATAGGCATTTGGTTTCTGAATGTACAGATAAACATGTAAAGCAGTCTTTCTCAAACAGTGGGGTAAACATACCCCGAGGGGTACTTTGGAGTACTGCAGGAGGTACTTTCTTTTTAAATGTTCATTTAAAAGATATCAGTCATGCATAATTCCAAAAATAATTAAAAGTTTAATAAAACTGGAAATGTCTGATAAACCACATTTCCTATTCAATACTATTTTCATATTGTGAACTGCCATAAAACCTCAGAAAAGAAGAACACATGATAAATGATTTTGTACTATATTGCATTGTAGTTTTTTCTTACCCGGAATGTAATTGCGCTGGTCAGGAGGTACTGGGCTGAAAAGATATTATAAAGGGGGTACATTGTTGAAAAGAGTTTGAGAACCACTGCTTTAAAGGTCCAGTGTGTAGGATTTAGTGGCATCCAGCGGTGAAGTTGCAGATTACAGCCCCCATGCCTCACCTTCCCGTTCTCGCAAAAAACGCAAACGGCCCTATCTAGAGTCAGTGTTTGCTTAGTCTGTTCCGGGCTACTGTGGAAACATGATGGTTCAACATGGCGGCCTCTGTAGATAAAAACAGCTCATTGAAAGGTAACAAAAACACAGTAAGGAGACAATACACTAATCAGGTGATTATACACTAATGAAAACATACCTATGAATATTATATTCCATTACTAACAATAGATCCTCCTATGTACTGGACCTTTAATTGAAGTGAAAACAGAAAACTATGTAGTAATATATGATCTCTTGTTATATTTCAGCAATTTACAACAGCACTGCGGCACAAACATCTGGAACCCAGAGTATATATAATGTAATTGAACCAGTAGAAAACCTAAAACTGCAAGAACAAGCTTCTCACACCGTGTTTCTCTCAGCGGAGCATACAGTTGCAGACAGAGCACAGTTAACCAATATGAAGACTGTGGCTGACGGTATGTGAAGCTTCCTCTCTGCCCGCCTGCCTACTCCTTTGTAAATGTGCACTGGCGTGGACGCAAAATCATCTGCTCCACTCCTCTGCCAGCCTCGCATATCAACACAGAAAGATGGGGTGGGGGGAATAGAGAGACAGGGGGTTGGTAGAAAGAAAGGGAAGGCGGCTGTGTAGCAATGGAAGCATGTGTCAGTCTCTTGTGCCGGTAAACAGAGAGGGAGGGGCGGGTACTGTGCCAGAGGTTGAGTCCTAATAATTTCACTGATGCAACATACACACAAAGACACATCTATTTCCTCAGAACAAACACACACACACAGCCTTTAATGACACACAATAAACAACCATCAATACAGATTACACCACCCGCCCTGACACACACACACACACACACACACACACACACACACACACACACACACACACACACTCAAACAGCCCATTAGCAAACACAGACCTCAGGTCACACTCAAGGTCTGCTCCACACACAAACACACACACACACGACCTCATCTAGTGCCATGTGCAGAGGGGGACATCGACATCAAACTGATGATGACTCTCCAGATGGTGCCAGATGTGTCTGCATGAGTGTGTGGTTCTGTGTGTGTGTGTGTGATGCAGGTAAATGTGTGCAGACTGTGTGTCTGTAGTAGTAGGAGTAAATGAGTTGCAGCAGGGCAGAGGCTTTGCCAGACCCATTACACACACACACACACCCCCAACCACATCTTACCTTCCCCTCTACGTACATGCACACACACTTCAACAGCACGTCCACTCATTACCACTACAAACCACATACACATTTCTCTCCTCGCTGCGCACACACAGCTGTCCTGTGAGCTTTGTGTTTAATGCTAGATGACAAACAGGTCTGTGTTAACATCAGCCTAGAGTTACACTTCCCTGCTGTTTGTCTGGGACTCTCAGCTCCGCTCTGTCATTACTGCCTGGCTGCTTCTATCTGCCCTGTTTGCTGTTTTTTTTCTGAAGAAGGGCCCTTGGTCCGCCCTGTGTAATATCTTTGCATGCAATCCCCCCCAAAACACCTTCAGGAGCTGAGAGGAATGTGGATCATTATGCTTTTTCACATCCAAAACACCAAGCAGTTTCTGTGGTAGCTGTCAATTATATGAATGATACGATCCACTGTGGTGGTGGAGAGGCCGGGCTCTGCAGCAGACTGACAGGGTTTGAAAGAGAGAGAGCTGTACAACCGAGCTGAGCAGGGACAGACCTTGATCCTGTGTTTAAACAGCCTCGGTTCGCCTAGATAGCACTTCAAACCACGCGTAAGTGAAAGTTATAGAAGGGCAAACCTCAAGATGGCACCATAAAATGTTGTAGTCAGCCAGTGACAATGATGACAAGCAATTAAGATTTATTCAGGAGCAATGGCAGCCAGAGCCATTAGGAGCCACATGAATGATTGATTGTACACAGGAAGTAACAACAGGAATACCTGCCAATGAGATACCATTAATACTGCTATTAAAATGTTCACATTTTGTCACTCTCAATCTATAGCAAAAGTGGCAAATAGAATTATTTTAATATTTATTTACCCATTGCCTGAAGTACCCAAGTACCCAAATTTAGCACAACCCTAACCATAAACACAACACAACCCTAACCCTAAACACAACACAACCCTAAAAATTAAACACAACACAACCCTAACCCTAAACACAACACAACCCTAACCATAAACACAACCTAACCCTAACCCTAAACACAACACAACCCTAACCCTAAACACAACACAACCCCATTCTTTTGGCATTAATACAATTCTGATGGAGACATTTGGAATCTTTTAGTCAGAAGATACTACAATCACATAAAAATGCATACATATTAGGGCTGGGCGATATATCGATATAAAAAAATATATCGATATATTTTTAAAAAAACCATATCGCATATATATCGATATAGTTCAAATTTGCGCTGTGATCCTTGCTCCAAGCAAGCTGCTGACCCGGCGCTCTCTGCACTGCTCCCCGCGCCCCCGCCACCACCCCTCCTCTTTCAATAACCTAACGTAATGTTTGTGTTCATATCTATAATTTAGACTGTAACGTTGTCAGACTGTTAGGTAAGCTAACTGCTGAGTAATTCACTGATGTTACAGGTAACTTAACGTGCTAACGTTAGCTAAAGTAACGTTGGCTAACGTTAGCTTGTTGAGCTCGGCATGATTCATGTTAGCAAAACCCAACGTTAATATTGAGTGTGGTTTTAGTCGGAATGGGTTGTTCTGTTTACAGGCAGCAAATCTTTATCATACCATTAACGTTATGTTACTAACGTTACAGACACTTGTTGCTGAGTCAAACTAATAGACAGCTCAGTAATAACGTTAACTTACGTTACGTTGTTTTAACGTAATTGTTCTTGCTTGTGTAATAACGGTAACAGTTTTGGTGAGTGGTAACAGCCTTACTGCCTTCTGAAAATATTAATTTAAAAGTTATAATGCAGCCTAACTTCTGGTCACAACGTGTGTGTATAGGTGTGTCTGTGTATGTGTGTGTGTGTGTGTGTGTGTGTGTGGAGAGAGAGAGAGAGAGAGAGAGAGAGAGAGAGAGAGAGAGAGAGAGAGAGACTGAACATTTGCTCTCACTTTGCGGAAAAGATATCGGGATATATATCATATATCGATATTCAGCCTAAATATATCGGGATATGACTTTTGGTCCATATCGCCCAGCCCTAATACATATGGACTAACTTCAAATCTGAGCCAGTGCCTTGGTCAAGGGCAATGAAGAATTAACCTAACATACACGTTTTTGATGGTGAGGGAAACCAGAGGAAATCCACACAGACACAGGGAGAACATGCAAACTCAGCACAGAAAGGCAGTGCCTCAACCAGGAATCAAACCCAGGAGCTTCTTGGTGTGAGGCAACATTGTGTATCCAGAAACACTGGGGACCACTGGTTTAATTCTTGACATGCATTGTATTTTATGTATGCTTTTATGTCTTTATCTGTAAAGTAATGAGAAACTGCTACCAGGTAGATGCACTAGGAGTACCTCAAAACTGAATTGTACTTACGTCCTTAAGAACATTTCTAATTTTCACTACTGCCGTTGTGTCATAAGGAACAATAAAATCTGCCAGGAAGTTGACTCAACACCACTGAACTATCTAAACTGTTATGCGTCATAGCCCACATTCAGACTGCAGGCCAAAGTGACCCCAATAAGGACATGATACACAGCAAAGGGCCGCAGGTCGGACCCGAACCCTGGGCCACTGCAACTAGGTCCCTTCCCCGGTACATGGGGCACCAGCTCTACCAAGTGAGCTATCTGGGCACCCCATATTTGCTGAGACAGATAATCTGTAAAATAATCTGGCTCATTGTAGTGCTCCTAATGGCATTTGCAAGAATCCACCGGGCCTGAACAAAAACAACCAATCAGAGCTGAGAAAGACATAAAGACGCTTTGGGTTGGAGGCCTGAGGATAGTTGATTGTTGATAATGAAAGTTTCAGAGAATATGACAAAAAGTCAGTTTTTGTATATGTGTATGTATATATATGTACTACATATTGTTGGTGCGTCATTAGAATATATGTTTCCAGCACAAGTTTCAGCAAATATGTCAAAAAATATTTTTTATAGAAAATTATTGCATCTTTAATGGCGCTCATAGCTTTTGTTTTGACTGTTTACATACATAAGACACATTAATGCTTCCGTCAGGGCTCAGCTTATTGCAGCAGCAAAATATATCGTACTGTATGCAACAATTACAATGTATAGATGATGTGATGATAAGCTGCATGTATTGTCAGGCTTGTGCTTCTTCCACCTACAGAATCTTTAGCTTCAGTTGTGTATGCACTGCTATCCATTGAGGATTGGCTCTCATTTGGTGCACAACTGTGTGTGTGCTGCAAGCTGCCGGCTGTTTCCTATAAAAACCAGTTTGAGGGTTTGCCTGCCCTCTGTATGAGAGGGGCTTCCAACTGAAGTGCACTTCACTGTAGCCTAAAGGTTATTTTGTGATGTGCTTTTGTACATAATGTACTCCACTGAGTTCAGCAGACACTATTTTGGGCACTACCTGAAAATGCTGGACCCTACCAACTGTTGTCTGTATTTTGCACTAGACAGTCCACAGAATGGCTTTAATCCAAGGGGTTTCCTGTATGTGCTCTGCTCCACTGTAGCCTGCGGGCATGCAGTGCACCCCGCTGATTCCTACAAACTGCTCTGAGGCCATATGCCGCCTGAAGACCTGAACAGTGAGTTTTGCCATCTGTGGCATACAAGTTAGTTTATTACACACATGCCCAAACACAAAGTGAGGTTACACTTACATATATATGTCAAATTAAATAGCCAATTTCACCCATAAATGTATTAAAGCTGCAGCAGGTAATTTTGCAGGTTCCTCTGGCTCTTCCTAGTGCTCCTAATGAATAATGCAATAATTCATCAGTTCTAGACGAGAACAACCAATCAGAGCTGAGAAATGCAAATGCCATTAGGAGCACTAGGAGGAGCCAGAGGAGCCTGGTTTTTTCACAGATTATCTGTCTCATGTTCTACTGTCAGGATATAGTGAAAGTTTCAACAAATATGAGAAAAAGTTATTTTTATAAAAAATACCTACTGCAGCTTTAAAGCAAGCAAGATCAATAGCCTATATATATTTTCTTTTTCTCCTACAGATCTTAAATGATTCATTTTTTTTTTCTCCTGCCATCCTTAGTCCTATTCTGGAAAAATAAAATCACAGGAGAAGGGTTGAGTATTTTGGCAGGACCAGGACACTGGTATTGAACCTGCATTTCATGGGTACATGAATGATTTAATTAAAGGCTCGTAACGGGTGTCAAAGAGGTCTAACTAGCCAGAATAACTGAAAACACCTGCGTGGGTGCACAGGTCTTTAAAACGAGAAGAATTTTGAGGCTTGGAAGTAATGGCACGCAAGAAAGGAGCATTATTTGTCGTCAACACTGGCTCCTTTTAGTCAAATGAGGCCCACCTGCTGCTTGGAGCCTCTCCAGTGTGAAGTCAGATGCTGCGAACCTGCCTGCCCAGAGCGGAAAGGGGCGATTTGTAGAAAAAAATTGTTTTTAAACTGAATCACTCAGTGATTGTTAATTCCGTAGTTGGAATCAGTGCCTGAGATCAAATATTTGACATCCTATCTACAGAAACTGTACCTCATGCAGCTGGGTCCCTATATGGCATCCATCCCTGTCTGTAGATAACTGTATCAGCCAGTTATTTATCAGTGGAAGTATCCGTATGGCAGTGAGCAGCCTCTACAGAATGATCTATCTGCAGCTCCCTCTGTATTGCCCACACATTAGAGTGGGCTGTGGAAGCGAAACACTGTTGGAAGCTGTGGAGCTACATTGCCTGCAGAAAATCAACAATTAAAAGAGCAGAGTCATACAGAGCAGAAGTCAGCTTTTCCTCCTCACTTTACACGCACACGGTTTAACATGTATCTGAATCCCTGCGTGTCATTAAAGGTAATGTTGAACCTCAACAATGACGAGGCCGCCGGCATCATCTCTTACTTCTGAGACAGGGTCACACAGATCCCTCATCCAAAAAACTCTCTCTGCCACCCTCCGTCCCATCTCTCCGACCCTCCCTCCCTCTCTCTGCTGCAGTGCACTCGGGCAGGGGTCTCAAGACGGGCTGTCAGTCTCCAATCACACCGCTAATCCTCTCTGATACACCCTGATGCATACAACCCCTCCTCTCCCTCCCTCCCTCCCTCCCTCTTAGACATCATCATCAGTTTGGCCTAATAGTAGCAAACAGAGAGCAATGGCATGTGAGAAACAGCCTTCTAACTACCAGTGCCACACCACCATAAAGGGTTTTTTTTTGAGAGTATACAAAGCTGTGTTATTGTCTTTAAGGCACCACTTGCAATAGAATAGAATAGAATAGAATAGATGGTCTTACTTGCTTTCCCTGGCCGGGGCCTTTGCAGCAGCTTCTGCACGGTGAGCAAGTCCTCGGTCTTCACCGCCTGCAGCAGTTCCTGGTCCTTCCCCATCTTCCGCTCTGAGCCGCTCTACTCCCGCAGCATCCTCTGACACAGCGGCGCTTCAGCCCAGCCTCACCCCGCGGAGGGTGCGTCTACCGCGGCCACGAACAGCCTCCCTCCTCCCCCCTGGTCCCTGTCAAGACGAGGCCCCCCTAGAGCTCTGGCATATGATGGGGGTGAGAGAGGGAAAGAGAGAGAGGGAGGGAGGGATAGGCTGGGTGGGATGGAGGGATGCTCTCGGGTTCCCCTCTCGTTAAGTGCAGCGCCACTGGATGGGATGGGGGGGGGACGGGACCGGGGGGCTGCTGGGCCGTTCTAGATTCCAGCAGGCTGGCGTCGCGTGCGTGAAATTTTGACGGTGGAGGTTAGCTCGCGCTCCTCATCTGTGATACCGACTGGAGGCGGGTCGGTGTCCCTCGCAGCTGCGCTCCACAACCCCGGTTAACGGAACGGAAGACGGCGCAGGTCCTCGCTGAAGGAAGGAGACGTCAAACGGAGCTCGCGGGCTCACTGAGAGTAAACGGTTGTGCGTTTAAAGCTCGGGCGCGCGCGGTGTCCGTTCCTCCCGAGGTTGTGCCGCTCTCGTGCTCTGCGTCGTAAACACAATCCAAGGCTGCTGCTGCAGCCATCGCTCCGCGTGCGCTCGGGCTCTGTATTTGGTAATGATTTTCTCCGCGTGGGGGCAGGGGTAGTGAGGGGGGCACGTACATGCGCCCGCGCGCTCTACAGCTGGCCGAGCTCGTAGCGCTAAATGGCTCGTGCTGCAACTTGGGGGCGGACCAGGAGCGCGGTGCTCTCCCGCCTCCCTTTTCATCTCTCTTTGCTTCAGAGAGAGGCTGCAGAGATTTATTCAGCTGCCAGGAAGGCTCAGACAAAGTGAATAAACAGTGTGTTCATCTCTCTTCTTCTTACTGGCCCGATACAGCTTTATGAGACCATACCAGCTACTCTTGCATCATGGCTTTTTCCATTACAGTTCAGTGCACTGAAACCAGTGATGTCACATTTTATAAAGACACACCTGCCTCTGTGTGAAAAGCCTCCCGAGCAGGATTGGAGCTAGGAATTCTAGGGCCCCTAAAACAGGGGCGGAAATATTTACAGGCTGACAGAAATATTTGCTGATTTAATTACAATACTTGTTTGGAAAAGGCCCCAAATGAAAAATTTGAACTCAAAAACATAATTGTGGCACATTAGTAAAGCCTTGAATATAATATCTAAAGGTGGCATTAGAGATATATAAATTGTTTTATTTGTGTCTTTTTAAATTAAACTTAAGTCACTAACTCATTTTGTCTATATAGCAGAACATTTAATTACATGTCTTCATTTCTGTTTTTTAACATGTTATTTTAAAATTTCATCTTAAGTAATGAGAGTTAAATTTGACACCAAACTGCGGAGCTTGCCACCCTTCTAGATCCACCCCTGACCCCCCTGCCCTCCCCCTTCCTTTGCCACTGCACAGTGGCATGTTCGGGGGGGCGGGATAGCACTGGCCAGCCTTGACCTCTGATTAACCAGCCCTAGTGCCACCCCATTATCTTTACCACCTTCCACCTGCACTGTCTGGACATACTTGTATCATATAACTAAATGACCTCACGCAACCATTGTTACCAACCATGTAATGCTAGCATATCAGGAAGGGGTCTAAATAATGCTCCAAAATTTAGCTAAATGTTTGTGATGGAAAAACTGGCATGGCCATTTTCAAAGGGATCCCTTGACCTCTGACCTCAAGATATTCTGAATTAAATTGGGTTCTACACGTCTCCCCTTTGCAGACATTCCTATGCTAATCCCATGCAGTTTGGGGCAAAAACCATGCAGTATTTTCTATGAATTATTTTTTGCCTAGTGTAGTTGAATATTTCTGCATACTGGAGTCCGTAAACAGTGTTGGAATTGCATAAATCAGTAAAGACTGAAAAGCTGAGACATCACTGTCAAAAAAGTCTCCACTGAAAAATCAGTGTTTCTTCTTGTCCCTACAGTGTGCTGTGTGAATGATGTCTGTGCAGAGTTTGACACTAGAAGGATGTTTTCACATTCACATCTGATTTTAAGGCCTACCAGCACGATTTGTGACATCACAAACATCCTGGTCCAGTATCAACTTGTACAGTGTGATGTAGAAACTTGAAGCCACCAGTGCACATCCACTGAGAATGGACTTTACAGTGAAGGAGGAGACATCTTGTGTCAGGTAGGAAAATGTTAGAAATAAACTGAATTTGCAGAGTATTTAATGATGTAGAAGGAGTAGATGTCTTTTTTAAGGATTTCAGTGTGGAAATGATACATTTTTTGCGGAAGAAACACACCAGACACACATTATGATACATGTCTGGAGCAGGTCTTTGAGTTGGACAAGTCATTCTGTATGCCACATTCTTTGAAAAGTTCCTGCGTATTCCGGTAAATGGCTGCAATTACACAAAGAACAAACTCTTTCCAATCGAATGCCACAAAAAAGCAATCAACCATTCCATTCAGTCATTTACTTAACAAAATGGTAATATTCAAGCATGTTAAAGTAAATGACAGTAGGTGTGCAGTTTTGTTGCTAATTGTTGAAAGGTTTTTGTTTATTTTTATTTTAGGCCCCTAGAATCATTGTCACCTTTCATCATAATGCCACTGTTTACATGTCTTTTCTATGTTTTTCTGAAATTTCTCTATTTAAAGGCATAGTTCAACATTTTGGCTAATGCATTTAATTCCATTTTTTTCAAAGAGTTAGATGTGAAGATCAATACCACTCTAATGACTATTTGGTAAAGATGAAGCAACTAGCAGCAGCAGGTTAGCTTAGCTTAGTGTAGATTAGCACATAGACTCTCTCTCAGTGTTTTAGTTTAATTGTGAGCTTAGTGAGTTTTAGAGGGGGCTGGCAGATTTATATTCTGTTACCTCTGCACAGAATCAAACTGGCTTTTTCCATCTGTCTTTATGCTAAGCTAGGTTAATTGTCTTCTGGCTGCAGATGGGAGAGTGCTATCAATCTTCTCTTCAAACTCTCAACAAGAAATTGAATAACCATGTCTCCCTGAAACTTTGTTAAAATGTTTAAGAGTACACTAAGTTTTTATGTTTAGAATATTTCTTGCATTTTTAAGAATTCAGTCTCTCCACAAATCTCTGTAGTCTGCATATACCCTACATAAAGAAGTTACAGTGAATGCAGTTGTTGTGGCAAAAAAGACAATTAGAGAAAGAAGAGGACAAATGAGAGAATTTGACCCTGACTTCTAACTGCAACATCTAACTTATCTTCTTTCTCTGCCCAACCTCCTCCAGATTTTTAACTCCACTCTCCTCTCTTGTGTGTGTGTGTGTGTGTGTGTGTGTGTGTGTGTGGGCAGTGTGCAGTGCTTGGATGCTGCTCTCTGCCTCCTCCACATATTCAGCGAGTTATGTAAGAATGCTGAAGAGTAGCCCATATGGTAGTGAGAGAGTATTTATAAATCTGTATCTGTTAATGCAAAAGCATCTCACTACTCGGAGCTGTGTTATCACTAACACTTGATATAAAACGCTTCATTTTAGAGAGTTTATCTGCACCACATACCCCCACCCCCCTCACTCTTTCTGTGTGTCTTTCCCCTGGTATTGTCAGACAGGAACAGTCAGGATTCAGTATATGTCCAAGGTAGGAAACTGTAGATTTATGAACCACTTAGCTGTATCTATTACACGTGTTCTCTTTCTCTTTCTATGTGTGTGTGTATGAGGAACTATTCAGAGGCATATTTAAAGCTGCTGTCTGTCATTTTTATTTTATTATATTTTCTGAAACTTTCCCTATATCCTGACAGTAGAACATAAGACAGATAATCTGTGAAACAATCAGGTTCCTCTGGCTCCTCCTAGAGCTCCTAATAATATTTGCAAGAATCCACCGGGCCTGAATGAAAACAACCAATCAGAGCCAAGAAAGATAGAAAGACACTTTAGTTTGGAGGCTTTAAGAAATTTGATTATTATTATTGAGTCTCATTCCCAGGGTACCAAAGAGTCTGTATATGACGACGTGAGAATAAGACTCAACAATCAACTATCTTTCTCGGCTCTGATTGGTTGGTTTCATTCAGGTCCAGTGGACCAGTGAACCAGATTTTTTTCACAGATTATCTGTCTCATATACTACTGTCAAGATATACTGAAAGTTTCATCAAGTTATTTTTTTCATAAAGGTTACCTACCGCAGCTTCATTAGTGGTAGTACTGGTGATGGTATGAGAACAACAGAAAAACAATTTCATGATATTTCAGTAGACATAATGCCAATTAAACATTCTCATCACTAAATGAAATGTATGTGTACCATCTTCTTTCACTTTAAAACAATAGCCTCTCTGCAGTGACTCATCCTGACTGCATGTTGGTTTATAATTGTTAAGGGACAAGAATAGCTGTACCCATTTAGTTTGCAGTTCAGTTGAAAAGTATAGTAGTGTAGCTTTATTTATTTATTTTTACATATGAAACCATGTTTATTTTAAACTTGAGTCACCTCATTTAACAAGAGCATACATAGGGACGTGTGAAGCAAAAAGACACTGCCCTCATGTGGCAGGTCACAAAGCATACACCTCCCAGGATGGCTTTCGGTTTAGTCTAGTAGTTAAAGTAAGGGAGAATGAGCAATAATACATTTTAAGTATCAAGTACAAGTATTTGTCTACCCATTTTAATATAAACCAGTGGCTGAAATATGTATCAATGATTGCCTATTGTTATACAACGTTGTAGGCAAGTAGATTATTACAGTAAGCACATCAGCATAAATATAATAAAATAAAATAAAGCAAAGAAAAAATATATAATATATAATGTAATATAATGAAGAAAACACTTTTTTTGCATCAAACAGCTTTAATATTTTTGATGCTTTCACTTTTGAAACATCAGGAGGTGAGTTCGTCATCGTCGGAAATTGAGCACACTAGCAAACCTCCATGTAAAAGTGGAATTTTAGTGACTAAACTTTAATGGGAAAAAACTCCGCTTAGACAAAACACAAAACTTCTGTATGTATTTTGAAATAAAGCGTCAGAATTGAAGATAATGACTTACTTCTCTCTGAATATTATATTGTTTCGGGATTTACAAAGAGCACTTGAATGCATATTGAAAGAGCCCTTTTCTATTCTCTGGCCTGTGATTGGTCGACTTTGTCCGTCCATCAAAACTATACATTCGCAAGCAGTCGGAGTGAGGGGAACAGGTTGAAAAGAGCAGGAGGCTTGTACATTCAAATACTGTTGGTTGCAGATTGTAACCGGACCCAACACACAAGCTGGTGAGGAGTATTACTGTGTTTTGCTAATTTTATAGTCGTTATTCTAAGTTTTTGCTCGCTACGCAGATACAATTGCTTTCCGACGGATGAGAAATCAATTCAAGAGCTAACGTTATGCCATGGCAAGATTATTTCTCCCGAGCTATCGCGTTAGTTGTGTGTCAACGTTAGGTAACGCTATCTCGTGATGCTACAACCAATACAGTTAATATTAGCTGACGTTCATTTATACTTTATTTGTCTAACTGCTCTCATGTAATGGACATTTTTAGGACGTAGTTTAACCTCTTAACACGTCAATTCTGGAATAACATGCAGCATTTTAAACGGCAAAATCCTGTGTTGTCCTACTAGCTTAGCAACATGAGGAAGCTAATGTCGTTGGGATGAACGCTAAACGTCAATCTCCTATTTAATGTCAAAGTATTATACATATTAACACAGAGTATTGCCCCCTAAAAGACGATTCGCAATGCTAAAATATATTTAATCTAATAATTAATTACCCGTTCAGTTATTTTAAGTGGCACATATTCTGGTTGCACATGGTGGCTTATGGCTGCATATGGCATCTGGTGGCAGCCTTTGTGTTTGCTCTCTGTTATTGTTCCTCAAACCTCCTCAAATGTATGTGCAAGCAGACCCACCAAAACCTTTTCTTTCTACAGGCTCTCCACACTGTAGACTGCATGTGCTACCAGACACACAACACACACACACACACACACACACACACACACACACACACACACAGCCTCATAAAGCATAACAGACTGCACAAAAAGTGACAGAAAATGAAAGCTCACCCTCAAAACTTAAGCAGTAAAGTCATAAATCGATCACTGGCTTTCTAAAGCATAATAATGAGAAGTATGAGGTCTACAAGTAACGTGTGTTATTTGTTAAGTTCAGTAGATTTGGATGGTTATGGTGAAGGTGGAAGGAGCAGTGAAGACTGATGGCCCTTCACAGTTAAAGCTCATGAACTGTTTTCTGATTGGTTTCAGTGGGCATACACAGTGTTTATTAAGGATCTCCTCATTGATCCTAACTATTGCAAATTATGCATGTTCGGTTGCACTTACAGGTTAAAGAATTAGACTTGAAAGACAGGGTTCCCATGTTGTCCTGAAAAACACTGAAATTAAGAGAATGACTTGTAAATGACCAAATATCCTGGAAATGAACTATGTTGTCCTGGAAGTTAATTGTATTTTAGCCCTGCACTCAGATTGCCTTCATATGTAACAGTTGGTAGGATAACCTGTGCAGTATGATGCTTCAGAGTGGGTTTACCTGACATGGAACATGCTTCTTCTTTTAATAGACTAAGAGGTGACGAGGAATTTTATGTAAACAAATTGTACTTAATTTGAACTGTTATTATGGGCTGTGGCTAAAGTATTGTTACTAGAAAAGGATTTCTTAAAAAGAGTGGGAACCCTGAAGGAGGAAAGTCATCCATTCCCCTCCAAGATTTGAGAGAGGCAGACAATATATTGGGTATGGGAATACAGAACCCTGTCGACTGCAAATAACATAAAGCTTCTTCAAAGATTGAGAAGCTTTATGATTTATGCTCAGTTGAAAACGATATGGCTGCAATAGTGTATGGTAACATTATGCTGTCCTTCGATGTAAAAGGAGAAGTTCATGAATAACTTTTTGCCTGGTCAAGCTTTCAGACAGAGGTTGCTTTAAAGAACACAATGCTGCAGTTTGTGCTTGTTGGTAACTTCAACAGAGTTTCCTTAGAATAAGAAGTTAGATTACATTAAATAACAAATTTAGACTGTTCCTCCTCTGGTTGAGTTCCCAGAGTTGACACGTTGATTTTGAAGGAAGTAATCGCTTCCCCCTCTCTTGTCTGCAGGAAGGGCTCAGCGCAGCGTGGGTGCCCAGGGATCCACTGCCTGAGTGTGGGGAGAGCAGCGGCCGACACCCCACAGACATGAACCACACCAAGGGCGGCCTGGTCATCTTCACTGCCAACTCCCACCCCTCAAGCCGCGAGCTTGGCAAGAGGATCGCAGAGTGAGTACAAGAGGCATGGATGATGTATTAAAAACATGCATAACTATACTAAGACTTTTTAGATGGTGTGCATATGATTCAGATTTCGCTCCAAATAGGACGGATAAAAGATTTGAAACCTGGACAAGGAAAGTACTTACAACCTATCTTTCTTTTACACACAAGGGTACACTACAGAGTTTCAAGTCTCTGCAGGACAAACATGGCCTAGAACATAGTGACTTTTTCAGATACCTCAAAGTACGACATTATTTTAATCAGAAGTGCAGTCTTACAGATTTATCAACAGTACAATTTGAGTTTCACAAGATCCTGAATTCAGCCTTTAAGGCAATACCAAATAAGTCCATTTCGAAATTGTATAGTGCTCTTTTTTTCGCTAAGAATGAAAACACGTTATATATTAAAGATAAGTGGGGAAAAAGAAGCAGGAATAAGGCTCTCTGAGGAAACTTGGGGGCAAGTTTGCAGCTTCCAGTGGACCTCAACTGCCTCCACGGAGTGGAGAGAACACTGCTGGAAAAATGTTATAAGATATTTTAAGACGCCTCACCAGGAAAAATACAATAATAATTAAATAGGAGCTGTGTGTACACACACACACACACATACATATACTTAAAAAAACAAAAAAACGGAAAAGTATCTTATGTATCTACTTTTTCATTTGCTGAAATATTGAAAGAATGTATGTCATGATACTGCCTTTTCCAAATAAAATATAAATAAAAAATAAAATAAAAACATGCATAACATGGATATAATGTAGGCAGTAATGCAGGCATATAGGAGTGGCTTTTGCAGCTGTTGATTGTATGAGAGATTGTACATACTTTTCACTTTTGCTTCCTGAAAGCTAAGTTTGTATGTGCTGTGGCATGCTTCAACATACGTATAGGGGTTACAGTAATGTAATGTAATATAATATAACCAGAGCAAGCATTTAAAACATCAAAAGCTTCACAAAAGACAGTAATGATACAGTAAAATATAATCACTTTACAAAACCTTTTTCCAGCAAGTGAATTATCTCATACACAATGACAGTGTTTCCTGCAGCTTGGTGTCAGTGCCAACTAAATGTCTGCATGGCTCAGTAGAAGATATTTCTATATTTCTTTTTCTTGATTTGACCTTTTTATCCAGAACGAATGAAAAATATTCAGTCATTTTGTAATAACTGAGCATGGCCGCCTAAATCTGCTGGAAAAGGGTTCAATTAGATTTTTTTTATTTTCTCAAATAATTTGCCAAGAATCGCCGTCAAAGTAAAAAAGTTATCTTGTGCACTTTCACAATGTCAATAAAATCAGTTTGGTTTTAGGGGAAATCATTTTAAAGGATTACTGTAAGACATATGAGAACCTCCAGTTTTGGAGAGATGTTATGGTGTTTTTCATTTACAGGATTACTTTGAATTCTGCTCTCTGTGCTTATTAAACAATTTGACAAATGAAAAGCATAATGTGCAGGTATTTGTGCTGGAAACATATTCTAATGACACATATGTAGTACATATATGTACACATATATAAAAATAACTTTTTGTCATATTTGCTGAAACTTTCCCTATATCCTGACAGTAGTACATGAGACAGAGTCTGTGAAACAATCAGGTTCCTCTGGCTCCTCCTAGAGCTCCTAATGGTATTTACGAGAATCTACCGAGCCTCAACGAAAACAACCAATCAGAGCCAAGAGAGATATAAAGACACTTTGGGTTGGAGTAGGGAGTAGAGTGACTCAACATAAGCAACTATAGTATCTCTGAGTTTTTTTTTTTTTTTTAAATTAAGAAAAGACTAGCAAAGATGTTGCATGATGACTTGCAACATCGTCCATATTTCATGGTGTTATGTGTACTTGAAATACAAACTATGCACTTGTGCACTCCACAAGGACACTTGAGTCTGTGCACGTTTATAAAAACAAATGGAGTATTCAGCTTGGCTTATCACACACTACATTCCATGTGTGTGAAAGTCACGATGCAGTGTAACAACAAAGAAATGCCTGTACCTACAGTGTGTTGTCATGTATATCTTTTACCTTTTTAAATGTATGTTCTGATGTTATTGAGAAAAATAACACAAATGTTTTGTTTTTTTTATTCTCTATGACATGGGTTAGGGTTACTGTAAAATTCTCTCCCATCATGCCAATAAAGGTCTTCTGACATTGAGCTGAACCTCTGACTCTCTCTGTCTTTGTCTCTCTCTCAGGCGGTTAGGGGTGGAGCTTGGCAAGGTGCAGGTGTACCAGGAAGCTAACAGAGGTAAGATGTTTCCCGATAGGGAGTGACTCCAAGTTCAGTATCAACATGTTTACTGCTGGCAGTAAGATATAAAATAGAATTTAAAACGGAACACATTTAGTTGAGAGAGAGATATTTTGGCCTCATTTTTTGTACAGTGGGAGGAAGTGGAGATGCCACGTCCATCTTTTATGTTTGAAAGGTCAACAAATAATGCAGCACAGTGATGTTTTCCAGCAGTCGCCCAATATGTAATTAATCCAGCACACTAATAATGTAATAAAAATGGGAATTTTTCTTGAATCACAGTGTCATACCAGCCACACATTGTAAGTTATCCATGAAATGAAAGCTTTACTCAGCCCTACAGTACAGTGCTGTCTCACCAGGTTAACTGTTCAACTGTGTGTGGCTGTAATTAGAGCACAGGCTGTATGTGTAAAGTAAGAAGTCTGTTACATAACATAATATATAATATTGTTTACTGTTATAACACTGTAGCCTTTACCAGTATTGACTACAGATTTACTGGTTTAATGTTAGGGATGTATCTATACACTCAACCCACAATTCGATACAATTCACAATACTGGGTGATTTAAAAAAATAAATTAATTAAAGCAAAATAAGATTGAAAACTAATTATGGCTGAAAAACATTCATTTATTTCTCTTATTACTTATTTTTTTATTCTTGAGGTAGGGTATGAACAGTGCAAAACAATGCCCTTTCTTTGTAATAGTGGAACTGATGTCTTCGTGCCTTGATACAGCTACTGACACAAGTGCAAAGTCTAAGGTAGATGGCACCCTCTGGTCACTACTGCAAGCCACAGTAGCTAGAAAGCTTATGGTCTCATAATGGGCAAGCATTGCATTGACAGACAGAAAGTAAACAATCTCTGCTTATACAGTTATGTTAAGGAAAATTACCATTCGCTATAAAAACATATTAGGTGAGACCAATCTATGTTTCATTGCTCATTTTATGTGTAAAGTCTGCTTGTTTAATGTTAGGAACGCACAACATGATTTTTTTCCTGTTGATAGGATAACTGATACAACAAGCTTCTCGACAATGTCTTTGTGTGTTTGGGTACCAAACTTAATTTTCTTGCAGTATATCTGGTCAGTACAATGCATTTGCCCGCAGAATACCGATTCTCAGGAAGACCTTTCAAACGGTCACTGCTTGCACCTGCTTATCACACAATCCTGATGCAAGGTAGACAAAACAAAGGGCGAGTATTTAACGTAATAGATTAGAGTTCATGCTTTTGCAAGTACAGGCAAGAAAAACTGTCTGAAAGGGAGAGATCTGTCTAAAAACACATGGTGTGACAAATGCTTTGGAAAACAGTCAGAAACCAGTATGTGTATATATAATGTGTGTGTGTGTGTGTGTGTGTGTGTGTGTGTGTGTGTGTGTGTGTGTGTGTGTGTGTGTGTGTGTGTGTGTGTGTGTGTGTGTGTGTGTGTGTGTGTGTGTGTGTGTGTGTGTGTGTGTGTGTGTGTGGTGGTGGTGGTGGTGGTGGGTGGTGGTGGTGGTGGTGGTGGTAGTTGTAGTAGTTGTAGTAGTTGTAGTAGTAGTAGTAGTAGTAGTAGTAGTGTAGTAGTAGAGGCAGTAAGAGGAATATTCCACTTCATGATTATTCAAAGTTTCTTGGCTCCCAGACTGCTGCTTGCATTAACTATCGACACATTTGAGCTGATGGCAGTTCTGTTTCCTCAGTGTGTCTGCTGGACATTTGTCTCTCCCCAGGAAGCATTTTCTTTTCTAATCTCTCTTCCGTGGGAGGCACATTTTTGGAATACTAGCATCTACACTTTCACACAGTGGGGGGTGGGGGGATGCGTGTGAGAGGCACAAAGGGCTCAGATAGCCCCTCTAATGAGACTGACAGGCCTCGCAGGCTTTGTCATGAGGCAGGAGTGTGCGCATGAACGTGTTTATGTGCACGCGCTTTGTTACTGCTTCCCTCGTTCTCACGTCCCCTTTGTTTCCATAGAAACGCGGGTGCAGATCCAAGAGTCGGTGCGAGGCAAAGATGTCTTTGTGATCCAGACAGTGTCCAAGTAGGGAAGAACACACACATAATTGAACATTTTAACACAGTTTTCCCCTGAAACATCTCACTCATATCACACTTTGTCATTACTCCCCTCTTTCTCTCCATCCCTCGGCTGAATCAGAGACGTGAACACCACCATAATGGAGATGCTGATCATGGTGTACGCATGCAGGACATCCTGCGCCAGAAGCATCACAGGTGTCCTTCCCTACTTCCCCTACAGCAAGCAGTGTAAGATGAGGAAGAGGGGCTCCATTGTCTCCAAGCTCATTGCCTCTATGATGTGTAAAGCCGGTAAGTGGGAGAGGATTGCTTATAGCATGAAACAGGAGGATGGAACGCAGGAAGAGACAGAAAGCAATGGTCATTTCTAGTGTTTCTGTTAACTTGTAACATCAGAGAGTGTGTGTACATTGTGGCAAACATTTTACAAATTGTTGTAGAATGGACATCTATAACTATATTAGCTGGAAGCATTAACATGTCAAACTGACCATGTTTGTGCAGGTCTCACCCACCTGATTACCATGGACCTCCACCAGAAAGAGATTCAAGGCTTCTTCAACATACCAGTGGACAATCTGAGAGCCTCCCCCTTCCTGCTGCAGTACATACAGGAAGAGGTAAAATCACATGCATACACACACACACAAGATCTGAAAGGACCCACATTTGGTTTCTCACCTTTGTCCCTTCTTTTCCAACACATTAAAGCTGCAGGAGGTAACTTTGATAAAAATAGTAATATGAGACAGATAATCTGTTAGAAAATCAGGTTCCTCTGGCTCCTCCTAGAGCTCCTAATGGTATTTATAAGAATCCACTGGGCCTGAATGAAAACAACCAATCAGAGCCAAGAAAGATATAAAGATGCTTTGGGTTGGAGACTTGAAGAGAGCTGATTGTTGAGTCTCATTCCCAGGGTCCCAAAGCGTCTGTATTTGACAGCGTGAGAATGAGACTCAACAATCAGCTATCTTTCTTGGCTCTGATTGGTTTTCATTCAGGCAAATGCCACTGTGGTAAGCTAGTTAGTGGGACATGCTAATGTTTGCAGCTTACATTTGAGCAATAAACACTCTAATCTGTTCCTCTAACCATAACTCGACATGTGGAGAAATTCACAGCTGCCCAGCTACAGTTGCTAAGCTATATTTAGAGTCACTGTTTGGGGAGGGTTAGGTGAATAAAAATCTCGATGATTAACTTGTATCTTTATTTTCTATGAACCTCCAGATCCCTGACTACAGAAATGCCGTGATAGTGGCCAAATCCCCAGCCTCTGCCAAAAGGTAGTCTCTCCTCACTCGCTTATGGAATCACCTTCAGCTGTAACTCATTATATTATATTGTCAACTTAAATGTTAATCATGAACCTATGCTCTTTCTTTCCCCGAGGGAGTTAAGGTCCTAAATTGTATTTATGTAGCAGCACAGTCTCTCTTTTTTTAATCCTACCACACGGGGGAGCCAAAGTCAGAATATTTTATATAGTGATTCATAGTTTTAAGAAAATGCATAAATGTTTATGTATATTTCTTCTTCTTGCTCTTAAGGCTCCAGATGAAGGGGGCACAGTGAGTCGTAGTATCTGAGTTTTCCTCTCTGTCTGGGTGTGCAGGGCTCAGTCGTTCGCTGAGCGGCTGCGTCTGGGTATAGCAGTGATCCACGGTGAAGCTCAGGACGCAGAGTCAGACCAGGTAGACGGGCGACACTCCCCACCCACAGTCAAGACCACCGGAGCCATCCACCCCAGCATGGAGATACCATGTAATATGAGCACACACTAATTAGCATAAATCCTGTAACCAACATACGACAGAATGTATTATGTAATGTTATGGTCTGCCACTGCAAATAGCACATAACCTAGAGAGGTGCTGCCTCTAGCTGAGTTTAAATACAGCCATTCACTGTTTCTCACGGTGTGCTTCTGTTTCTGTTTCCAGTGTTGATCCCTAAAGAGAAGCCTCCCATCACTGTGGTTGGAGACGTAGGAGGACGCATCGCCATCATAGTGGTGAGAGCATACAGTGTGACTGTGGGTTTTAACACGGTTTTGGTTCTGCATTTGGAAGAACAAACTACGTTTACTCTACTTACTGTGTAAAGTTGCACTTTGTGCTTCATTTTAAGTCACAGCAATCACAGAGGAAGAACAAGAGTCGCATGAGAAAGTCACAATAAACTTAGAGAACAAAAGAAAGCGGCCAAATCAGCAGAGAATAAGCAGCTGCTGTATCTGCAGCTGCAGGAAGACAGAGCAGTGACTGTCTGCGGACATTCTGTAAGAGACGGAGGAAATCCAGTCTGGTTTTCCATTGAAAAGGCTAAAGAGAATAGCTTAGTTTCAGTGGCTGTTGCTACGTGAGCAGCTAGACTATGAAGTGCCATACACACAGTAAATGACAGATAAATTGTTGACAGAGATCCAATATCTTTTTCATGATGCAACCTCCTTTGCAAGATTACAAAAAACATTAACTTAATTTTACTGTGCTTTATGTGGACTACTGTACAGGTGCACTGACTGTGGATCAGGCTGATCCACACTCCATTCAACATTTTGTTTTAATTATATTCAATTCAATTTGTATAGCAGGGGGGGAGAGGAGGGAGAGAAGTAGCAACAACTACACTAATAGTAGTGACTGATGATGATGAACATGAAGAAGATTATATTGAGGAGCATAAATTTGTCTTAGTTTATTTATCAGATACATGTAGAAATCATTAGAGTACAGAACACTCATGTTAAAAGATCTGTTGAATGTCCATCAAATTTGTCTGAGGATGCTTTAGAAAAACCCGAAACCCTGATGTCTCATCAGTAATCATTTTCTTGTGTGTGCTATTATACATTTTTACAAAACTGTGCAAGTAAGATTTCTTTAAAGCTGACAGTATTTTGCTGGTGAAAATAAATACAACATACGTCTTTATAAAGTAAGAATCTGAACTCAAACGTTACCCAATGCCTGTGGTGGCATCTTCTCACCAGAGGGCGCCATTCTACTTTTATAGGTTGAATGCTGAAAGTTGATCAGGTCTGTTTGTCCTGTAGGATGACATCATCGATGATGTCGACAGTTTTGTGGCAGCAGCGGAGACGCTGAAGGAAAGAGGGGCCTACAAGATCTTCGTCATGGCAACCCACGGCATTCTTTCCTGTGACGCCCCCAGGTTCATAGAGGAGTCGGCCATTGATGAGGTGAGTTTGTCAATCTGTCCTTAAACGTAACAGTATTCTGGTGTCATACTTAAAGGTTGTATACACACAAAATTAACTTGCCACTAGAGCACCAGCATCTCAGACCAAAACAATACTACAGCTGACCAGAGTCCAGAGACAAAACCAGTCATTTTGCCTAGCTAATAATCGTTTGAAAGAGATTTCAAACTGGACTCAAATAAGATGAAACTTAACAAAACCGCCTTTGTTAGTCTTTCCAACAATCACAGATGCTGGTTTGGTCAAAATAAACCCTTATTCTGGGGTTTTCACCTACTGGAAGACAATCAGACATAGTATTTTAAAATGAAGATTCACTTTTGTTTTGCTGTTGCTAATATGGCAGCTTTTGTTGTAGCTAATCCTTGGGGACAAATTTTCTTGTCAAAGTACGTCCACTAAATGTGCTTGTTACCACTGACAGGCTCAGATTGTTATTCTGAATGTCTGACAGCATTACGGAAAGGATCCCTAAAGAGATAGACTCTTTGGTTAACCAGAAACAGCTGTAATATCGCCATCACTCACCAGACCTCCATAGACAAAACCGGTCATTTTAGCGTGCATATTATTGCAACATCTTAACTTGCAGAGTAACTGCCTTTAGTCAGTCTTTCCACTGTTCTGACAATCCGCAGCTCTGGTTAGGTCAAAATAAATCCTTAATTCACAGACGTTGATGATTTAAAACAGCAGTTTCTGTCGCTCTTCCAGCTGCGATAGCAACACAGGCAGAGGGAGTGTTTGTGTGTGTGTGTGCGTGGTCTCTTATCTCAGCTCTCTCTTTTTCTCTCCTCCCCCAGGTGGTGGTGACCAACACGATACCCCACGAGCTCCAGAAGCTCCAGTGTCCAAAGATCAAAACAGTCGACATCAGCATGATCCTGTCGGAGGCCATCCGCCGCATCCACAACGGAGAGTCCATGTCCTATCTGTTCCGCAACATAGGAGTGGATGACTGAACAACCTGTCACACACACACACACACACACACACACATACCATTTGCCTTCAGATCTCTTCAGAAACATTGGGGTGAATGTCAAACACTGAAATTGTATCATAACATACAAATATAAATGCTAACCCTTTCCTTTGAGTTCAGCTTAACATAGACGATGACTGAACATACACTCCACTAAGTAGTCTTGTTCCATAGCTGTGAGTGAACACACACATTGCTTACCCTTCCAATGGCTGCCCTCTTGTCAAACAGTACACACCTCAGTTGTGTTTTTACTCTCATCTCTCTGAGTCACCTCTGCTTCTTTCTACATTTTCCTCCATATGTGTTAACATAGAAATTAATGTGGATGTTAAATCTTAGTGTTAGAACATGATATTTGTGAGCATTGAATGTCTCTTGCAGTACAATCTCCTTTTATTAATAGTATCCGAAAGAGAGTCAGTGCCTTCTACAGGACATACTCCAAACACACAGGCCTTCACTGCTCCGACATCCAGCTGTGTGTCCGCTAACAGAGCTAATTCAGAATGAATGCAGGAATATGCAGGTTCAGAGTGCATGTTTAACCCTCCGTCAGGTTTTTGTTTATTTATGGTAGTGTGTGAATGTTCTACTAATATAGTTAGTCAGCTAGCCATATGTCTGTGTGGTTGCCATAGCACTTAGATGCTGATCTGGTGTCAAATCTACTAACCGCTAAACTGAACTGGAATTAATACAGCAAATATTTTCTCAGTCTGGTTAATTGGATTGTTAGAAACATTTTATGACAGTGCACTTAAAAACATGTCTTCATGAGTCATCCATATAACATTGTGTGCCATTGTTTTAATGCCTGCATTTTCTATTTGTTCACGTCACAAATGAGCAGTTCTCTTCCAGCTCGAGGACTCGGGATCAAAAGCAACTCACAAAAAACCTGATTTTCTTAATCTACCAGTTCCACATTAGAACTCAGTTTTACTCTCTGGGTAGAAGTGGAAGGTTCTTATTAATCATTTGGAAATGGGTAAATGAATCCTCGATCCTGAGATAATTATGAAAGAGACTGATGAATTTACACACATTCTACCTGAGTTTCAAAAAACAAGAATTTCCAAACAGCAGCTAACGCTAGGAAAGTAAATTGAAATGTTTTTCTGATACGCAAAACTTGACTGAAGCAGGTCTTTGTCACTTTACCAGATATGTTCCAAAAATGTTTTGTATTTATTTTCAGCACTTAATATGAATAAATACGACCTAAAAAAGGTAAAGACTGTCTTGTTTTGTAGCTTCCTATTTGTATTTCTTGCAAGCACGCTGATGTTTCAGCAGGTAAGTGATCAGTGATCATCAGTATGTTAATTTAGAATGTTAGCATGCGTAGACTTGGTGATTAACATAAACCCAATGTCTTAAACCAGGTGATCTGACCTCATAAATCAAAGGATTGCCAAAGTTAATTACAATTCATCCTGAGGGGAACATCGTTTAAGGAGAATTATTTTCATGGGAACAAGTGAAGTTATCTCACTAAAAACTATAAATGTCAACCATGATGGAGGTAAAGTCAAGGGGTCACCAAAGTCATTAAAGCTGCAGTAGGTAACTTATAAAAATAAAAATTGCCCATCCTAACGCTATCAACTATCTTTCTTGGCTCTGATTGGTTGTTTTCGTTCAGGCCCAGTGGATTCTTGAAAATGCCATTAGGAGCCAGAGGATTTTTTTCACAGATTATCTGTATCACTTATGTCAGAATATAGTGAAATATTGAAAAACTTTCTTACAATGACTTATAGAATTTTTTTTCCTGTCACATTGGCAGAAATGGGCTTCCATATTATACACTAATGAAAACAACTGCCAATAGATCCTCTTACATTTTACACACTATGAATGCAGGACTCATATAAAGTGTTTTTACTTTAATGTATGTGCTATGTGTTTTACAAAGTAAAAGATCTGAATATTTCCACCACTGCATGTAGCTGTCGTTCCTGGATACAGACGTCTTTTCTTAAAGACAGCAGGTTGAGATCACTGTACTGCACCTCTTCCTCCTCCAGTACTCTAAATATAGAGACAGTCCGCTAGGGTAGGGTTAGTGAACACACACATCCAAAGGAAGAGAACAGTAAATTGTTAAATCAAGTTTCCCTTTTGTATTTCTTGTTCAACATATTTTTATTTATTAATGCTGACAGACAGGTATTGGTTCAGACAAACATGGTGGCATCAACTAAAGAACAGAACCAGGCAGAGAAGGAAATCTGTTTCAGACCCGAGACACACTCAAAGGTCATCTTACACACTGTCAGATTGTCCTGCTCACACTGTTTGGCACCACTACGTAGACATCTCAATGTATTTGAAGAAGCTAAGCAAAGGGTTAATATTATAAAAAACTGAAATCACTCCAAAATGCCATGAAATTTGGGTATTGGATTGTAATAGAACAAAGCAGATGGAAAATCCCCCCCCCAAAAAAAAAAAACTAATTTAAAAACTTCCTGTAGTGCTTTTGCATTTTTAACCTTTCCTGTTCTGTTATTTTTCCAGTTTCTTAAAAGTTGGTTTATGAACGCAAGCTTATACTTAATCTATGCAACAGGCATCTGTTCTACTACTTCTATCTGCTCTGGCTGTTAAGTGTTTAATGACCAGTTACCTCTGGTTACAGGACAGAATTTGACAGTCGTCCAGTCAGGTTTCCACCCTGAGCATTGAAAATAGTCATCGCATCAAGAAAGCCAAAAGTCAGGGTCAAACTAGGCCTGCAAGCAAGAAAAACTGGGTCCTTGGTAGGGCTGCAACTAATTAATTCCTGTCATTGTTGATTAATCTATCAATCATTTTCTCCATTAATCGAAAGTTGTTTAGACAATGAAATGGTGAAAAACAATAATCACTGCTTCCCCAAGGTGACATCCTTAAATTTCTTGTTTTGTCGACAACCCAAAGATATTCAGCTTACTGTCATAGAGGGCTAAAGAAACCAAAGAATTTGCCCATTTTCTTGTAAAAATTAATCAAAACAATTAATTTATTGTCAAAATAGATGTCAGTTAATGTAGTAGTTGACAACTAATCAATTAATTGACTAAGCATTGCAGCTCTAGTCATTGGACATAGATAATCGTGTCGTCTGCATATACCAAAACTTTTCTCAATAAATCAGTTTTGTCAAAGATTGCTTAAAGGGGACCTGTGTGGTGTTACTCCTCAAAACATACTGCGTGTGGCCTTAAAGGTATCTCAACTACAATTACTATTAACCCTTAAGCAAGGCACTAAACCCTCTCACCTGCTCCAGCAAAGCTGCTCAGAGGCTACCAGGGCGTTTCAAAGGTCATCTCCCAGAATGTGAAGCAGGGGGAAAGAGTGGAGTTGGATTATCATTTAAAATATGGGTAGTAATGACCAAACACTGAAAAATGTCCTGGTGAAAGGCATCGATCTGTCTACAATCTGTAAAGTTAAATGCTGTCGAGCTACAATCTGTCAGCCAAAATGGCAGTCTGTCTGTACTGTACTGTACTCAGTGGCAAACACTCCTTAAACACATATTTCTTTTAATGTGATGGGCAGACATGAGGAGTAACAAGTGTGATAGTCAGCTACAGCTAGCGCACATCTGAAGACTTTGTAAAGGCAAAAGCAGCACGTTAACTAATAGTCTTAACAAGGCAAAGTGATCACTCACTGTGGTTAGATTTTAAAGCTGCAGTAGGTCATTTTTTTTATCATTTTTTTTGTCATATTTGCTGAAACTTTCACTATATCCTGACAGTAGTACACAATACAGATAATATGTGAAAAAATCAGGCTCTTTCTCAGCTCTAATTGGGTGTTTTTGTCCAGGTCTGGAGCATTCTTGAAAATACCATTATGAGTGCTAGGAGGAGCCAGAGGAACCTGATTTTTTAAAGATTATCTGTCTCACGTACTACTGTTAAAACACATTCAAAAATGTCAGCAAAAATGACAAAACTTTTTTTTTTTAAATAAGCGTTCGTTAACGCTACTGCAGCTTTAAACCAAAAGTGACCAGCAGGACTTTGATTTGTTGGTAAAACAGCATTTGTACAGCTCCCATTGGTTTGACATAGAGATGAAACTGTAATAAAAATACTTAAGAAATTAAAACACTCAAAAGAGTTGCTTATGGCTGATTTTCATTCCTTTAAAAATCTCCTTTGTTCTCTCCATTGTTCCTGTCCAATTGGACCATAATGTAAATATACTGCAGGTTCTGGACAAATACTTGGTGTCTTTAAAAAAATGATCTTCCATGAAAACATCAACCTTAAACTGTAAGTGTGTGGTGTCACTCCCCTTTGTCCAATTCAAATATGCTTCTATCATGATATCTAATCAATCCATCATTCAAACTGTTGCTTTAACAGCATGACATATTTCACCATATATCTAGAATGGAGAGTGAGACAGAGCAGAAAACAAAACATGACCATTGTCTGTTGGTTAAAATGTCTCATACTCCTGTTTGTGGCTCTTGAGTTGAGCAGCGCACAAACTTTGTTCCCATGAGTCACTGAAAATTGAATACACATGATTTCCTGTAGGTCGGAGGTCAAAGGATGCCTCAGGGGGACATGTCATTTGTGTAGGTGTGAAGTATACGGGGACAGATTGGTCAGCGCAAAACAAGTTGAGAACAAATACCTTGTTTTAAAAGGCATTAAAACAGTGAACCAGAAGAAGTTGGTGTTTTGGAGCAGCTCGGTCGCACTGTGTGCCACTGTGACAAGCTTCTACTAACAACAATTATCAATTTATGCTACATTAGATATTCATTTTCACGACTATCCACATATTTGTGAAATGTATTCTGTGTTTGCAAGATGGCAAAGAAGAAAATATTTTATATTAACATGACTACGGGTCTACAGCCACACCAGTGGCTCTATTAAGGCTGCCCTTAGGCAATTCTTTGAGTTAAATGCTAATGTTAACATGCTAACATGCTCACAAAGACAATGTAAGCATGCTGATTGGAAGTACAATGTTTTAGCCTATCATATTCAATATTTTACTTTAGCTTGTTAGCATGTTAACATTTGCTAATTAGCACTAAATACAAAGTTTAGCCGAGGCTAATGGGAATATCATTAGTGGTGCTAGAGGATAATTCATCCTGAGGGGTGCATGAATGCCTGTACCAAACTTCATAGCAACACTTGAGAAGGGACAAATTTGAGCTGCGAGACTGTGGCTAAAATCAAAAATGGCTGCCTGATAGAACCGTTTTGTGATTCAGTGTTTTCAATTAATGCAACCTTATAAGAGCTTGCCAGCAAGCTATATGATCTCAATAAGCACGCACATGAACTCGTAATAATCACCACGGTGAATGATAACATTAGAGCAGCAAAATACACAGTTAGCCCGTTTTAAACTTTGTATAAGTTACTGGTGTGTGAACACTGTCCTACTGAGCACCATTTTTCCATCCACGTGCAAATATGAACCTCATATTTGGAATATCAAACAGTCATCATGAACCACTGGATAAAAGTCAAATCAGAAATATACAATCATATTGTATGAACAGAGACTGTACTGTAACTGAAGTGTCACAGGTCCCTTCAAAGGGAATGGACAAATGTCTTCCCCCGTTATTTCCAAATGAAGACAGTTCTGCATTAGCCAATTTAAAAAGTCTTGGAGTAGTAGGCTGCAGTGGGTACATTTTCTTTAAATACCTTTTTGTCATGTTTATGGACCTTAATAAAAACAACCAATCAGAGCAGAGAAAGATAGTTGATTAAGTCTCATTCCCATCTACTCAAATACAGACACAGATCAACTTTTTTCAAGCTACTAACCAAGAGTGTTGGTATTTGATGCCCTGGTAAGCTTTACATCTTTCTCAGCTCTGATTGGTTGTTTTCATTCAGGCCCGGTGGATTCTTACAAATGCCATTACTGTCACTATATAATGAAAGTTTCAGCAAATATGACAGAAAGTTATAAAGTTACCTACTGCAGCTTTAACGTACAATCTACAGTAAGTCACTGATATTCCCTTCGCTAGTAAAATATATCTTCAACATTTTAACCAAACAGGACTTATTTTTTGACAAGAAATAACATTTCTTTGGTTACTTTTAACAATTTTCTTTCTGCTTAGTATTTTTAAAATGCTTGTAATTTACCCAAATGAATATTTATATAAAGAAACTTGTTGGGAAAAAGATAAACCTGATGCACCTCCAGTGGTTCCTAAAAATGATCTGACCTTTAAAGACCACAGCAACACTTCTGTATTCAACCCATTTCTGGACGATGTCAGGCATGTATCACTAACTTAAGTTCATATTCTAAACGCGTAATACTGGCACTGGGACTTTCTACTCTTCTCCTAATGCAAGAGATGTGGAGTGTGTTTACATGCACACGGTTTTTTGAATAACACTGTAGCTCATATCCATGTGAATGTCTAGTTCCACAAACATCTCACAGAGGCAAAACTCTCCTGGTAGTACGTAAGCAAGGCTTCATTAGCTGATTAGAAAAGACAAATACTGATCAAAATATCAATAAAAATAGAACTGGCAAGGACTACTATCATTCATTGTATTGTATTTAACACTTTAAGGAAGTCAGTAGGCTAAAGTAGCATACATAGCTACAGGAAAATCAGAAAGGCTAACCAGTTTACCTAGGTCACCAGCTATTAGAGCCTGACTGAGCAAAGTTGAATTCTATAAGCAACTGGGAAGCTCATTCAGAAATTGAACCACTCTTGAATACACAGTACTGATATTGAAATACCACTGAATCATTACACTAAAATATTTTACTTTAAGTAAGAGTTTAAACCACATAAAGTCAGAGGGATAGTAAAAAATGTGAAGAATTCCAATGCTATAAATTCAGTGATATTCAAATGTCAATAATAAATATTCAGTAGTAGTTAAGTTTTACAATTAGGTATACAGTCGTTCATGGAAAAAAATCAAAATTATTATGACCTTTCTTTTCTTCCGTATTAGCCAGTATTATCGGTCAAAGAGGAAATGGTTCTGAAGTTCCAAAAATAAAAATTGAGGTAATTTGGAAACACTGTTAACATTAACTAGTTTGTCCACCAGAAAGCACTGACTATTTATTTTCCAACTAAATGCTTAGTACACGTCTTGGTCATAATTCTTTTCTATTAATCAAATTTAAGCGTCCTTAAAAAGGTCCAGTGTTTAGTAACTCTGTAATATAAATAACTGGCTTAAAAATCCAGTATTGGTCAAACATTTTTGGCACTTTTGCTTATGCTTACTTCAACTAATGAGATTTTTTCTTGAGCAGTTCTGCCTCCAAAAAATGTTTGAACAACTGACACTACAAGTGCACCTCAAGAGATCCTGTTGTACATATCAGCAGTTTCTGAATACAGGAATTAACTGAATATTTTCAGTTCCCCATGTAGCCTGAGCTTACAAAATTATGCAGTGAGTGCAAGTGGAAGCTGTACACAAAATAGCCTCAGAATACTAGCATATTCTGGTGTTTGGTGACCCTGGATAAGAGGAGATTTCTGAAAACCCTGCACCAACTCAAGAATATAGCACATGACTATCCTGAATAACAGGATAGTTGGTGTGCATGTAAACCCACAGATACTGTAGTAGACACCAACAAATATACACCATTAGAAGCTCTATAAGCACATTAGACTATTCACACCCTGTTTGCCATTGATGTTGATAGAAAAGAGATGAAACAGGCAGAGTCTGGACTACTGAACTAGTTCACCCTCCACTCACTGCACTGCCTTACTCTCGGATATCAGACCACTTCATTCCTTAAGCCATTTAAACACTTTTAAATACATGTATAGAATATATACAAACAGTATGCCACTAAACTTCTGCCTGATTCCTTCCATCGCTTGCAGAGAGTTAGGCTAGAAAAGAGAAACCAAAGGCTGGGGTGGGCGTTTTTGTTTTTTTCACAGTTTTTGTCACTGATCTGAAATTTGTCGGCCATCTTGTTTTACAGTTTTTATTACTTAACTATCAGCAAGTGGTGGTTGTTTCCTTTACAGTTATTTTTTGTTGTGTGTTACTACCAGGTTCCACTTTAGAATTTGTGTTGAGTCTTGAGGTGAAAAAACCAGGTGGCCATTTCTCCTTTGCGGTTTTTGATTCGAATGCCATACAACAGAAAGCATGTTAGTCCTCTTCACAGGAATCCAGTCCAGTCGCAAACAAAACAAAAGAGGAATGGTTCCGCAACCACCTAGTTCGAAAGTAGTACAATGGCAATCAAATAACCTTTGTCCTTTCTCATTTGTTCTGTTTAATTCTGCATTTATGCCCTCTGTCACTCTATAAAGCACTTTGTGACGAGCCTGTTTAATAAAAGCGCTTTTTCAAAATAAAATTGAATCAATAGTAGAATCCCGGTAGGATACCGCTGTTGACGAGAGGAGAAGCCAAAACAGATCATCCACAAATAAAGTACAGGTTGTTGAATGTGATTTCTGTGTTGATTGCCAAGCCGGTTGCCAGGAAGACGCACAAGGAGGATTCTGGGTATTACAGAAGGTGCATTCTGGGATTGGTTATTGTCTGACAGAGCTGTAAGCCATTGGCAGATGTCAGATGTGAGGTTGCTTCTTTCCTTGTTGTATGTCGCCCTCCTCCTCCTCTCTTTTACCATTGTCATCCCTGTTTATTCTTTTTTTTTTTTACTACCTGTCCGTGCAGTAAATGGTTGATTGGAATAAAATACAGTCCAGGTCAGAATGAAGGCAGAGCTCCTCCTCTTCCAGTCACAGACAGGAGGTAGGACGTAGCAGCAATCTAGGAGGGTTTGGGGGTCTTCAGGGCATCCACTTTGGTCTCCAGGTCTGTAATCTGTGGAAACAACAACACAGTGCAAATAAATAAATAAATAAATAAATAAATGAGTTCGGTCTAGACGTGCTCTATTTGAAAAGTGTCCTGAGATAACTTTTGTTATGAATTGGCGCTATACAAATAAAATTGAATTGAATTGAATTAAATACATTTAAACTACGCTATAATGCGATCAGTTATTTCAACTCAAAAAAATGTGTTGAAACGAATTATATAAAAATTTTAAGTAACTCAGTTTTAGTAACAGAAACATTCCTGATTAAGCACAGATTACTAGGTATTTTGTTTTCACAGTCCAAATTAAAATTACAAAATTAAGTCAGCGTCACTTAAAATTAGCAACGCTACTTTATCAAGAAGGGTTTGAGTTAGTTTTACTTAAAATTTTCGATGTAATCAGCTTCAACAATTGTTTTTGTTCAAATGAACTTATCTGGTTTTACAATGATAGGCTCTATTTTTGTTGCGCACGGTCCATCGGGGTCAGGTTTGGTAATTGCATGGCTAAGCTCACCTGGTGCACCCAGGGTGTTTTTTTTACTAATTCAGTGTTTTCTTTTCCCTGACGCTTGGCTGTTGTTCTATTAGACAATTTACTTTACATTTACTGTTCTTCACAGAAGTGAATTCACTGCTTTTTGGATGAAAATGATCTGACAATACAACCACACTTCTACCCGCATTATAATTAAAAATGCAGAGCTTTAAGCAACACTTTTGCCAGCCAGAAGATGATGACTCACACTGTTGTAGCCCCAGTGACACAGAGTTTTGGAAATAGACACCGGGGGAGGACTGGCAGGAACAGACAGTCCTCATGGAGCTATTAGAGAGAGAAGTTCTACTTGACCTACGCTTTGTCATGGGACTGTATGAACTGTTTTCAAGTCTCCAACATGCCTGAGGATTTGCAATGTGTAAAAATATTTGCAATGTATAAAAATAAGAGGACAGAGGATGGAGCCTTGGGGAACACCACAGGTCAACAGGGCCACTGAAGATGGAGCATCACCAGCGACTACTGATTCTGTTGACAAATATGATTTAAATCAGTCTAATGCAGTATCCCTGATGCTAACCCATTTTTCAGTGCGATCCAGTATCAATTGCTGAACTAAGATAATGTAGAATTAAAACTGAACAATCAATAGCATTAGCTGTTAGCAAAGGCTCATTTGATTGCTTAAATTAGGGTTACGAGAATTGTAATTTTGATCAATGGACCCTTAAAAAAAACCCATGGTAACCTTTTAGGATAAGTGGTGCATTGATGTATTGTACCATCAATTTAAAGGAGAGGACTGGGTGTTTTTATAGAAATAAATATAGAAATATTAATATAAACAGATTCAAATGGGAAAAATTGTGTTTTCTGGGGGGAAAGCACCAGAGTGGTTAAGGTTTGTATTGCTGACCTTTTCCTGCAGGTTATCTGCCTCCTCTTTGTGTGTTGCCTCACTCTCTTCTTGTGCTCGACGCTGAGCCGTCTCCTTCTTCAGGTACTCAATCTCCCTACAAGGCACACGTTTACACACATATTAAAGTTTGTGTGTCTTTTACTCATTCTCTCAAACCTTTAATGTGTTCTTCCTTACTTCTGCTGGTACTCTTTAATCAGTCTCTTGGCTTTGCTGTATTTCCTCTCAAGGGTTTGGTACTGAGACTGGGTTTCCTTCAGGTGTTCATCCACTGCCTGGAAACACACACAGACAGACACAGACAGACACACAGACACAGTATATGAAAGTAAAATAAAATTTTTGGACGAGCTGTTAAATGATGAGAAAATATACTTTATCCATTCATCCCTGATGGTTGCCTCCTCGCTTTTTAACGTTTATTCTCTAGTAAATTACCTTACACAGGGACTGTGCCTCCATCCAATAGCCCTCAAGTTTCTCCATCCTCTCTTTACTGTCCCGGATGTTTTGCTCCAACTGAGCGCGCTCCATCCGCCAACGCAACTTATCCTGCTCCGCATGAGCCAGCTGGAGGTAAGGGGTGGGAGCGTGGCAGGAGGAGGTGGTATGTGGGAGGTAGAGCCAGCGTTAAGTCATTTTTCAGCCAGCAAAGGAACTGATGTTATGCTAGTGTACATTCTCCACTGCAGTGTAACCTGGATATTGCAGGGATTTCATTTATGCATGTTAAGAAGAAACTGAAACTTAAGCGGCCTCACCTTCCTCTTTAACAGCTGGATCTCCGCCTGGGTTACTGCATGTTTAATCTGGAGCTACAGACAGAGACAGACAGACTGTATGAAAGCAAAGATGAAAACAACCCCCCAGAAAAGAATTCCAGATCCAAATGCTCACAACCACATATACCTCCTTGAATTTGTGGGCTAGCTTCTCTGGGTCCAGCTCCACAGGAGACATGTCCTGGTTCTCCGCCAGGTCAAAAACCTCAATAGAGTTTGGAAACACTGGACTCATCTCCTCTTCCTCGTCTGTTGCATATTCACCCGTCTGCAAGTAAACAGACAGAGATGGAGAAAAATAGAGATATTATATTTGTATAATATTTACAATATGTTATGGGGACAGAATTAAACATTTGTTTCCAAGAGTTAGATGAGAAGATTGATATCACTCTCGCATGAGTGCGGCAAATATGAAACTACCGGTTAGCTTAGTGTAGCACAAGGACAGGAAACACTTGTAAATAGCTAGCCTTTCTTTGTCCAAACAAGGTAGCTTAATTTCGTATTACGTCTTGTTTAATTTAGCTGACGTTTCCTGTCTTTGTGCTAAGCTAAGCTAACCGTTAGCTGTCTTGATTTTCAGACACAGGAGTGAGATCGAGTAAGAAAAGAAGCGTGCTTCCCTAAATGTCAAACTATTGCTTTAAAACATTTAAAATCAGACCACAGTTAAAAATCCCCCTAAAGCTAACTATTTCATATGCTACATTTTGATTGTTGAAACTGCACAAAAACTAAAAGTAAAAATGACACATGGTTTTATGTGTGGATACAGCCGCTGAGTGAGCTGGTACTGGTGCTGGTAGGCAAACTTTGTTACCTTCGGACCTCGGACAGAGATGAATTAGCTGTTTCCAGTCTTTGTGCGAAGCTAAGTTCACCACCTGCTAGCATTAGCTTCATATTTACTGCACGAGACATATGGTATTGAGAACGCAAATAAGCGTAGGCAAAAATGTTCCCGTAACAGTTTATATAAAGGTTCAGTGTGTAACATTTAGGAGGATCTATTGTCAGAAAATGAATATAATATTCATTGCTATGTTTTCATTAGTGTATAATCACCTGAAAATAAGAATCATTGTGATTTGGTTATCTTAGAATGAGACGTTTACAGACACAGCGTGTCACCTTCTGTGGCAGCAGCCATGTAGAACTGGCAATGTGTCTACAGTAGCTCCAAATGGAATGGCGTGCGTTTTTTGGCTCGTTGCGGCCACCATAGTTTCTCCCACATGCTCGGAAAGAGAGGTTGAAACGAGTGAGTTGCAATCTGCAGCTACACCGCTAGATGCCACTGCTCCTTTAAATGTTACTTTCAGATCGCAGTCATACCAAACAAAGTTCAGACTCAAGAGCTGCACTTTTTTTTCTCTTCAGAAGTTGCTGTATAATTTCATTTGGAGGAGTATGTGTCATATAAAGTGGTACAAATGGCAACTAGCCTGGAGCAGACCACTGAGTATGAAATTACAAATTAAGTGAAAGAAGCAATAAGCTCCTGCTGGCAGTTGTTCAGATCGGACCGTTGAAAACAACCACTGCCTGCCTGTCTTCCACTAAAAGGATTCACACAATCAATAAATGTCTGCTAATCATCTGTTTCCTTCTCCTCTTCTATATTACAAAGTAAATTGGCTTCACATTAACTTACAGCCACCATGTATTTCCAGGTTGAGAACAACATTATCGCAGACAAAAATGCATTAACTAAAATTTAGCTTCATATATTATATACATCTTTAGCTTTGGTTACACTTGTGTATTCTGACACAAAGACGAGCTAGCTCTTTGACTGCATTTATTATTAGACTGAGAAACTGACAAGTGACAAGCCACTAACCAAACTATTTTCGGAGCATTTATAAATAATATTTATCTGTTTTTCTATTCAATTATATTCAAAGGTAGGAAGTAACCCGTCCCATTTAAATTTCATATATTTATTTAGTTGTTTGCCTAAGGATTTGTCTAAGATATTAGAATCAGCCTTAAAAAGAACAGAATATAAATCACTCTATGATTTGAACATCTAAATTTCCAGATATATCTCCACGATCTTGATCTTCTCGATGGGAGCTACGTCCCTGGGGATGATGAATTTCCTAATCTCACTAGAGAACCTCATTGACTGTTATGATGTAATTACAGGGAGAATTTACATTCCGCCCACTGACCCCAGTGTTATGATGAATGGAGTAATTCTATACACTTTGAATAGTTAACTTATGATTTGCTTTTATTGACTCAGGATTTTGAACCACTAACATTTAAATGGTTTCTGTTGTAGAACCCAACTGTTTGCTACCCTCTCTGACCACAAGGTGGAGAAATTGGACTGGGTTTGAAACTACAGGCCACGTGGTGGCCCACAGACCGACATTTTGTCACACACACACACACACACACACACACACACACACACACACACACACACACACACACACACACACTATAACCCTCCTCTCTCTCTTCATCTGTTCACCTCGCTATTGTCTTCTCTCTCTCAAACCTCCCTCTTTTGATTTCCTGCAGCTAACGAAGGCTCATACATAAGCTGACAAAGCAACATCAGTTGGAGATGTTCTGAGTTACAGTAATGACTGTGGCTTCACAAAACCAAATGCACACCAGAGCACCTGGTTGTATTCAGACAAATTTGACAATGGGAACGTTTTTGGAGCTTGTGTTGCAAAACACAAAGCTGCTGCAGTGCATCATGTATGTTCGTCTAAGCACGCACCTCTTCATCATCGTCCATGTACTGTTTGTATCTCTGCTCCATCATCTCTCTTTGCCATCTCTCCTGCTCCAGAGTCTGCTGGATGAGCTGAGCCACTTCGCTCTGCTCCCCGGGCTTCTCCCGACCAATCACAAAGCTGGAAAACATTCAACACATCCATCAGTCAAGTTAATGTGCTGAAAAACAGACACACACACAGCAACTGCAAAACTGAGAACATTTCACACACACGAACATTATCAGAAAAACTCACACTGTAATAACCTGAAAACGTACTGTAAAATGCACCAAACCTGAGGATTAAAGCTCATACCAACCCAAAACTATATACAGTCCAAAAAACCCCACACATTTTGTGTTTATGAAGCAAAACAAACATTTGAATATGTTCTAATAAAGTGTGTGTTTGGAGGAGTGTGTGTGTGTGTGTGTGTGTGTGTGTGTGTGTGTGTGTGTGTGTGTGTGTCAGACCTGACGGTGCCGGTGGTGTTGCGGAGGACAGAGGCAGCGAGGCTCTGAGTGACGCCAACCAGGCTGGTCCCATCAACCTCCACTATCAGATCATTTACCTGGATCCTGCACACACAGAGAACACTGCATGTGTGAAAATGAACAGACACAAAGGACAACATTTTCTCCACTGTCAGAGAGCGTGTGAAGTCTTTAATCTGTAGCTTTAAGGTTGGAGGGAGTTTTCCCTTACAGTTTTTGCCTGACCACTTAGATGTATGTCTTGTGGAGCAATCTCCTATATCTTTTTCCTGTTTATAGACAAATCCAGCTGCCGCCATCACTGCTACAGTAGAGTGGAACTATACTGTACATATCACATAAACTGACAATAACGCACCGCTTCTGTCAGCGCAGTGTGGAGTGAGCTAATTAAACCTAGCAGGAATTACTTGCTAGCTTATCAAAACTCATCAAACTCCAGGATTCCCTGTTTTATTCGGTCCTCTTGTCGGCAAGCCGCTCATAATGCAAACGAAAACTGGTGTCATTCAGCAGAGGCTTGTGGCTTTTGCTCTCCGTTTTCAGTCTCAGTTTGGTGTTGGAGCAGCTGCTGACAGCACAGACAGAAAATGTGTCTTGTCTGTTGAAACTGGACTAAATTAACGTTTTGTGACTTGAATGAGATTTGTATACCTACAGGTATATTTGTAACTTATAACCGCGTACAGGACGTGCTGTAGAGTTTTTTGGCAGAGGGGCCAAGAGAGCCTTTACATATAGCTGAGAAATGTATCACAAAATCTTTACTTTCATTAGATATTAATAACTATTGATCATTTTAATGAGCTATATTTAATATAAACTAGGTGTATAAAACACTTTAAACAACTTTATATATCAAGGCACACAGGTACTAATTTTTATGTTTTGTCATACTGTATTGTTGCGGAGTAGCTCTCCACCGTGGACTGCCTGGGGATTGTCTTGAGATTAAACAGATGGAGGTTGTGACTGACGACATGTTGCATCCTCCAAAGGGTGACAGCACACTCCATTATCAAGAGATGTGTTTATGAGGCTGGGCGTATTTGTTATGGGCTTTCATGGCTGTTTGTAATTTATGCATTTAAGTGAAACTATGGATATTCTACTGAACAATATTCTTATTGCTATTGAATAAGTGTCTATTGTTGATACATACTGCTATTTGTTTTACAGCCCAGCCATTCCTTTACACACATTTATAGTGCCATACATGGGTGTACAAATGAGATGAGACTTGTTGACAGTTTGTTGACAGGAAACAGAAAACGAGTGATGGCGAGCCCCTCTATTGAGAATCCTGCATGAGACACATAGATAAAGACAGATGCATTAGGACAGGTGGACAAACTACCTGCCGTCTCTCTGCGCAGCTCCACCATCGGTGACCGTCTTAACAAAGATCCCCAGCTTCTCCAGACCCATATCAGCTCCTGCACCCATCCCTATGATACTGATCCCCAGACCGTCACTGTCTGAGACGTACACACACACACACACACACACACACACACACACACACACACACACACACACACACACACACACACACACACACACACACACACACACACACACACAAAGCAATGAAACATATATACCCTCATACAATGCGTATATGTCAGTATTATAGCTATTATGCTGTGCTGAGAGCAGCCGTCATGGATTGGTTGCTGGTTCCAATCCATTACCTCCAGGCTTACTTGCTGCTAATTAGGCTAATCCGCGCTAAATTTAATCCCATAAGGGGATAATGGAGTTGCTAGCAGACAGTGTATGTTCACTAACAGCACCCTGCCAGTTATGCATGTGTGTGTAGTTACATAATAGGCTTGACCGAGTGACTCAATGATTGTAAAGGGGTGTGTGTGTGTGTGTGTGTGTGTGTGTGTGTGTGTGTTGTGTGTGTGTGTGTGTGTGTGTACCTTTCTCCAGCTCCACAGGAAATAGGTCCAGTTTCTCGACTCTTTTCTCCAGCTCATACTCGGCTGAAGCTGCCATGGGGTCCACGTCATCATTGCGCCGATCGTAGTCTTCATTAGAGTAGGTGGTGAAGACCTACACACAGGGCAAAGGCCTACGGTCAGAAAGCCACCTTCTCTCATTGCATGTAATTAGCTCCTAATTAAGTGTTATTTATGCTTTCATAAATCCCTCAGGAATGACTTCTAACTCTGTAAATGGCTAAATTTATATAGCACTTCAGTCCAAAGTGCGTTACAAGGCCGCTCATTCATTCATTCATTCACCATAGTCTACCCTTAGATAGATACATGGCGGACAAAATATTAGAGACACCTTTCAGTGCAATACAATTCAGCAGGACCACAAACTGCATCCCCCAAAATCACCACAAAGTTGAATCAACACCTCTGTGAATCAATTTAGTGTTATATAAATAAAGGTTTTTTGCAACCATTACAGTTTTTTAGTCTATTCTGAAAAGCTTTTATCTTATTTATCTTACATTTATAAAGATCCATCTCCTCTTATTATACTTTATAATTCTATTGTTTTTATTTTTATTTATTCAAATAAGCAGTCAATTAGAAAACACGTCTTGATTGGACAACAGGAACATTCAGAGGCTCAAACTACCTCTGGCTCCATCTGATTCTAGTCACTACACATTTGAGAGAGTAGAACGGGACAATAACATCTGCCACCAGCTAGCCTGCACCAGTGTAAGTCAGCACTATCGTTAATGTAGGAGAATACAGAAAACACAAATAGATATCATTATATAACAATCTGCAACCCCTTCTCTCCCTTAAAAGGGGAATACATATGAACAATATATGAGCGAATATGTTCTTTCTTTCACTCTCTATAACGCCCCTTCCCCCTCTCTAAAAAGGTCAACAGCATCTGTCTCCCCGGTGACCATTTCTGTGATCATGTGGCTTTGTTTCCGTGGCAACCACAGGCTTGTGCCCAGCGTGAGTTTGGCACTGGCACTGACCTGCTCTCTCTCTCGGTCCCTGTCTGGCAGATATGCTAATTTGTGTGTTTGAGAGACAACATAGAGAGCGAGAGACAGAGCCAGAGGCCTTTATGTGTAGGAGGTGCTTGTTACACTAGTACAGTATTATTTACATTGCCCTGAATGTAGAAGCCCGAAGTCCACGCACACACACATATGTGCGCACACTCGCACACATACACACACAGGGTCAGAGGGCGTGATTGTTAAACTGTTTCCTGCAGTCACATTTCCTTCCTGTTGAGTAACTTTAAAGCTGTGTGTGTGCATGAAGGTTCAGAGTGGTCTCTGTGCACGTCATGCACACACAGTCTCTACTCTGCCACAGAAATAGCAACACAACAACACACAGAAACAACAGGTGGACAACAATAACAAAATGTAACACACCTACAGACACAACAAACACTAAAACCTGCACAGCAAAAATGTCTTTGACATGAGCAACAGGAATAGCAATGGAAATGACCAAAGAATTAACCAACACAGCACACACATAAAGAATCTCAAAACCTCAAAAACATTTTACCAGCATATGAGCTTCAAACTGAGTGGCTGCTGCTAATGCGGCTAATCTCATGTATTCTGAGATTGAATGGATTATCCAGTGATTTTGTGGCCTAAAGTAATTCCATAAATTCAATTCAATTTTATTTGTATAGCGCCAATTCATAACAGAAGTTATCTCAGGACACTTTTCAAATAAATTCAATAGAATCTTTCATTCAAACCTCCTGGTGGGAAATCCCAATGTCTTTCAGACCATACACCTTTAGTTTGTATCCCAGGCTTTTTGTTATAAATTATGAGATAACCCTGATGACATCACTATGACATCATCAGGGTTATCTTTTCAGACAAATAAACAAAAGCCCTGAAAAAACAACCAAAAAAGGCAACAACAATGGCCTCACAGAGCTACATAAGACATTATAGAGCTGTGTCAGTAGCACTCAACATGACTAGTAATTTATATTGATATATGTAAGTTTTTAATTAGGTCTTACAAATTCCATTAGGAGCACTAGGAGGATCAGAAGAACCTGATTTTTTTTTTTACAGGTTATCTGTCTCTTGTTCTACTGACAGGATGTAGTTAAAGTTTTAGCAAATATGACAAAAAGTTATTTTTCTAAAGGTTTCCTACTGCAGGTTTAATCTCGTCTCTCAGCACACTCAGTTGTTTTTTGTCTACGGTGTGTACACTGTTTGGTGCCTTTAACCCTTTATTGCAACAATAATATGCATTTTAGTTTGGCAGTGCTGCTCTGCTCATGTGATGCCACCTCTTCAATGACATCCTCTCCATAATCTGACCAATCACAGGCTACCTACTACTACAGTGGACAAAAGCCAAGCCACAGAAAAGTCCCACAGGAGGCAGGGTGGAGCTTCAACACAAGGCTGTGCTGTCTCTTTGCTCCTGCGGTTCTTGGTCAGAAGCCATGGGTCGCGTCTTGACCGAATGCCACAAAGGCCATTTTAGCATCTAGCACATGAGTTCCAATCATTTAAATCTAAATTGACAGATGAATCCACATAGCATTACTATGAACAATAACCAATAGCTACCACAATAAAAACCAACAATGAACAAAAAAACTAAACTAAAACTAAAACTAAAACAGAAGCAAACATCCTGTTCTCATCACTTGCAGATAATCCAAGTTGGCTGAGCAGTGAATTAGCCTGAGTCACTCCAGTCAGCTGGATCTCATGCAGGTTAACTGGATAAAGATTGGGCAAGGACGCTACAAGAGTCTTTCAGGCTTTCAAGGCATGAAACACAACAGTACACCATGGGAACATTGATACACAATGCAAAAGAGCTGAACGTGGTTCGCTAATGTAGTTCTGAATTGCACTTATGAATAAAAATATTAGTAATAATGAGTAAAACCATAGTTTCTTGACAAAAACTGGATAAGATGCTAGCCTGGCTCTGTCCAAACTGATGAACCATTTGCCTGATAAAGGTCATATAGTCATATTGCAATTTAAACAATGTGCAGCAGTATATTTTTGCAATTGCAGGATTTTTTTCATCAGTTCTGAAAAATCCAAGAAATACACAATGATTTTTGTACTGATTAAACAAAGAAGGTACAATATGTTAAAGCTGCAGTAGGTAATGTTTACAAATGTACTTTTTTGTCATATTCACTGAAACTCTCACTATATCCTGACAGTAGAACATAAGACAGATAATGTGTAAAATCAGTTCCTCTGGCTCCTCCTAGAGCTCCTAATGGCATTTGAAAGAATCCACCGGGCCTAAACGAAAACAACCAATCAGAGCCAAGAAAGATAGTTGATTGTTGAGTGTCATTCCCAGGGTGTCGAATACAGACCAATGGGATCCAAACCAAAGCATCTTTATATCTTTCTCAGCTCTGATTGGTTGTTTTCATTCAGGCCCGGTGGATTCTTGCAAATGCCATTAGGAGCTCTAGGAGGAACCAGAGGAATAAGCAGACTTTTTAAACATTTGGAGGGAGCCAGATTAGCCGTTTCCAGTCTTCAGGCTAGGTTAAGCTAAGCTAAGCTAAGCTAACCAGCTGCTGGCTCTATCTACATATTTATCGAAGAGATGTGAGAATAGTATTAATTGTCTCATCTATGTTTCAGCAAGAAAGCAAATAAGTCTATTTCCTATAATAATATTTTGCATTCCATAAATTCAAAAAAAACTATTTTGTTAACCAACCGTTTAATTCAGTTCTCAGGTAAAGATGCCAAAGTCTTCAGTCTTTTTTTCCAGTTTCACAGATGTGAGGATTTGTTGCTTCTATTTCTCATACTGTATGTGATAATAAACGGAACTGACTGACATTTTTATGGAGCTGTTCAGATGAAGAGCCTAAGAGCCTCTCCTCCACATTGCGTTAATGGTTTCAATTAGGATCAGGTGCATCCATAAACTCGACTTTTTACCTAGCTCCAATACACACACCAAGTGTCTTTCTTTCCAAGCAAAGCTCCACTTTGTGATTCTTATCAATCAGCTTCCCCACCTTTGTGTGTGTGTGCGCGTGTGCGCGTGCATACATGTTTGTGTGTGTACATTTTCAAGGAAAACAAACACACCCAGCCACATTCCAACTGCTTTTTACAGACTTACAGAGGTAGCCTCGTATAAAACGCAGTACAGACAAATCCACTGTCAGTAAAAGTGAGAGAACAAGCTTGGTACTTCAACAAGTTTTCTACAGTCTGTGACTAATCATTTACTAACCCTTATCATTATGCTGTATTCATCAAATCAAATCATCCAGAACTTTGGAAGTTCCTAATCAGTGCTGTGATCATGTGACTCTTTGTTGGAAGACCAAATGTGGAGGAAATTTTAGAAAGTGACATGCAGCGGAGGCAGGTTGGAGACTTGCTGAGTACCAAAGGAGGTTTGAGCTCTCCTGGCTGACTTTTACTTGATGAAGTAACTCATGATCTCAGAACAACAATTACCAACTACCTTTGAAATTGACTAACACCACCCAACATGTCTGGGCAGTGAGTCTCTTGGCTGGCTTTGTTCCCGACCGGCAGCAGAACATGTCTTTGAACATGTAGCAGTTCAAATCACAACAAAGCAGGACAGTCCTAATGCCACTTTCACTTGTAGGGTTTCATTCAAATCATAGGCTTTCCATTTTTATGGATGCCATTGGGGTGTAACCTATCTTCCATTAAAATAGTGATGTTCAGAGTGACAGTAACTATAGTCTGATTCTTCTTGTTTTGACAGAAATCAGGCGTCACTGGTGTTCTCGAACTGGTGTCAAGTGCTCTGAGAAGATACCAGAATAAATACTTATTGCTATTCCAATCCAGGTCTGTTAATTATATCCCTGCCATACCCACAAGCTTATGAGTAGGAAGTGATGTGTCTGGTTGTGGAAGCAGACAGGAAGCTGATGCCCACATTTAGGAACGTGCTGAGTATGGTGGCTATAGTGGTTCACACTGCTACCCTGTTACCCCGTTGGCTGAAGTGCCCTTCTAAACCAAATAAATAAAGAATGTGCTGAACGCTGTCTTTCTTTTAGTGACCTAAGAGCTGAATAAAAAATCTGGACCAGTTGCTCTATATATATGGTTGGTTTGCATGTTTGCCTGATACACTAACCCCGGAATTCTACCAGGCACAGCTTAACATTGCTTTTTGGCTCTGTGATCCACGAGTCTTCAAATGCCACGAGAGCGCCTTAAGAGCGTGCCATACATTGTTGACTTGTGTATTTTTTTCCCTAAAAAAAAGGATATAAAATGTATGTTTCTCTGCTTAAAATGTCCTCTGACTGACTTCTGGTACAGTGCTACAGTGTTGATGTCGCATGCAGAGTCTGCACAAAGTGTTTTATTTTGAAAATTGCCAGGATACTCTATGCTGTTTCTGTGTTTGACTTCCTGCCAATGTGAACTGTTCTGTACTGCTTGATGCGAGTGGGTTGCTGCTTCCCTCAAAAATAGATCAGCTGCATGTTCTCCACCAAGCACAGCGGAGAGACGCCTAGTGGAATTCTGACGTTGCGTCACCACTTCCTCCCACTGTATAATGATTAAGCCAAAATATCCAGGATACGGCTGCTGCCATCTTGCACTGGTGACATCATTTGTAGCCAGAGTCTGCACAGTAGCGATCGGGATTGGCGATATCGTTGGAGGTATCAAGGTCCACCCATACGTCTGTCTAACTCAATTGCGAGCAGGACTCAGCTGTCAATCATGACGTGAACCCCTTTTTTAAAGCATTTACAACTCAATTAATAAGAAAAAATATCACATAGACATACATTAGTGTGATAAAAACTACCTAAAATTACCATATTTGACATGTACATTGACTTTTTTAGTCTAGCCCATATCCCATCTGCTTTATGACCTATACTACAGTCAGCCACCAGGGGGCGATAGATATGTTTTGGCTCCCGTTTTCTTTATGATGGTTAGCATTATCACCACTACTAGCCTCCATTTCTCCCTGGAACATCACGTGCAGCATTGCCTAAGGTCTTGTCTACAGCCAGTGTTTGGTTTCGCCCATTCTGTACTACTGTAGAAACTTCAACAAGGCACCCAAAATTCTAAAAGGTAACAAAAACACAATTCCTATATCCAGGTAATTGTCCACTAATTAAAACATACCTCACAGGTATATTATATTCCATTTCTGCCAATATATATGCTTCTAAATGTTACACACTTTAAACTATGAAAACTGGTTTCCCCACATCACATTTCATATACTGGAACTGGTTAGGTGAGTTAATGTAGCTTTAAAATGAATCTTATTAGCTGTTGCACACTGTTTACAGTAGCAGTGCTCATGAAACTGAGATAGAGCTGAGGGTGGCAGCTAAAGGCTAAAGTGCCTTTGCAGAGCTAGTGTCAAAGCAGTAGCCAGCAAACAGCTGAATCATTATGCCTGAACTGTCTAGCAACCAATGATTACACATTATTTCCAATCAACCTATTGTCTCCTCTTCTATAATACAGTTGAATTTAAGCATATTTTATAGGTTTCATACAACAATTATCTTTTTGTAGGTGTTTGCTTTGTATAAGAGACTTGCAGTATGTAGGGCACTGCACGCACTGACATGTGGTTTCATATGCTGTAAGGCGCCAACATCAGATGGAATATGGACAGTGCAGTGAACAGAAAACATCAGATTAGGGTTGCAGCAGCATACCGATACCATGGTGGAAAATTGACGGTTATCATTCCGTGTATACCTGCTTATCTACAGTATTGAATTATTAAACTATATTAGTGTTTTTTTGTAAAGAAAAAACATTCTACTGTTAATTATAAGAACAATTATGTAATACTGTACTGATTCAACTTAGGCAAATAGGCAATATATTGCGATGTCATAAACTGTCATAGAAAAGAAAAGGAGCAATTCAGGGTTGAGCTATCTTGCTCAAGGATACTTCGACATGTGGCGGGAGGAGCCGGGGATCAAACCAACAACCTTCTGATTAGTGGACAACCCGCCCCTTCAATTGCGATTGTTTTATTGAACTGGAAGGTTTTCTGAATCTGACAAACAGGTGATTGCACATCAGTAGCAGACGCTGCTTTGACATGATTGGCCGGACAGCCAATTGTGGCAGTCACCTTAGCAGTAAACAGCGCCGCCTCAGGCTACAACTGCACTTTTAGCAGCACGGTGGCAAAAGAGGTCAGTGGTTAAACGTTTTAATGTCCAACAAAATGTAAAGAATTTTTGACCTGATGCCTGCCCTTAAACAAAAGTCCTGATGATCCTCTACCACCTGCATTTGTGGACATGACTGAGCAGGAGAATCCTCAGTGCATTATGTAGTCTCAGTTACAACATTCACTTCCGCCCAAACATCCTGTTTCAACCAAGACTGCTCTTACTTCCTGTTCTTATCTCCTGTGTTAGATGGTATATTATCGAGTTATACTCTATGGTCTGCTATCAAACCGTCGCTCTAAGTGAGGAAGTGTGTTAATATGACAGCTTCATAATTGCGAGTTGAGGCACGTTTCACAATCCACAGAGCTCAAGCAGCTGACTGTCGCAGAGAGAGGGGGGGTATCGGGAGGAGAAAGAAGCAATCTAGTATATAAAAGTGCTTCTTAAATAAATATCTATGTTCAAACACACACACACACACACACACACACACACACACACACACACACACACAAGTGTGATCTAGAGTCAGCAGGAAATTCTGTGGTGAAATCAAAGAGTGAACACCCCCCCCCCGTGTGTCTTTGTGTGTTTATGATGTTACAGAAGGAGGAAGTCACCTAGTCTTTTCAATCCTCTCCTTACTCTCTGGATTTCTTCTTTTACTTTCCACACACACACACACACACACACACACACACACACACACACACACACACACTTATTATATAATTACCAATTGCAGCCCTCAAAATATGAATAAAAACAACTAAAGCCACTTTACAACATGCTGGAAAGTCACTAAGTACATTTACTCAACAATTCTGTGGTACGTTACTTGAGTATTTTTATTTTTAAATTACTTGTATAGCACCTTTCTAGTCTTTCACATACACACAGACATTTCATCAAAAAAAACTATGGTAAAAAAATCATTGTCTTGGTCCAGCTAGCTCTACACCATGATTTGAATGAAATGTAGTTTTGCTGTATCGGTCATCAAAGGATTACAGCTGGACCTTCAGTTTGAATGAAGTAGCACTCCAGTGGTAACCACCATGACTAAATGCTGAAGCCAAAGAGGAAGTGCCTAAAGGAGTTATGGGTGCTTATTACTGGCTCCAATAAAACTGACAGTAGTGACATCAACTGGGAAACATCCAAACCTACAAATGCAGTATTTTTTATTTTTTACACAACAGGTTGGGGCCAAACATTTGATAGCACTTCTGATATATTTGATTCACTCACCTTGATTGGCCCAGTACTGAAACAAATCTTCCTATTGGGTGGCGGAGGCTCCTCTTCCTCAGGGAGGCCTGGGATCTCGGAGCAGCTGCTTTCTGGCTGATACACCTCCTCATCTTCTTCATCCTCCTCATCGTCTAGTTGGCTGCCCCCAGAGTCCTCCTCCCCAATCCCGCTGTATGCACTGATATCTACCAGATCCCCCTCTGAATAATCATCCTTCCTCGAGCCATCCTCATCATTCTCCTCCTCCTCCTCCGCCTCCTCATCCTCTTCATCCTCGCCTCTCCTCTCGGAGTCTGCTTCTTTCTCGTCTGAGGAGGGGGAGGAATCTGGAGGCTCTTTTTCTCCATTTTCCAGCGAGGCGTGAACCTCAGCCTGCACCAGCCTGGCTCCAGCCTCAGACCCCCCGGTGGAGCTGTCCTGTTTATCATCTTGTGGCCCCCGCTCTGGGGCCACTGTACTTGAGCCCCTGGCTTCAGTCACTGTTGGCTGGGCCTCTGACTCTGGTTTGACCTCTGAAGAGGAAGAGGAGGAAGTGACAGCCACTGAGGACAATGAGGAGTGGGAGGAGTTGGAGAGCTGGTCTCCTGACTGTCCTGACCCCTCCTTCTCCTCGCTGGCTCCTCCTATGCTCCTCTGTAGAGAACCTGTCTCTGGTAGCTCTGATGCCTGGGTGCTCACAACTCCTGCTGCCACTTCCTCACGGTCCTCCTTACCGGGAGGTAGCACTTTGGCCTGAGAAAGACAGACATGGATAGATCATCTAACCTTTCTTTCAACAGCTTCCTTCATTTCTACCGCAGTTTGTGGTTTCTTTGTTTAAAAGCAAATTCTTCTTACCTTCCTTCCACCAGCCTCCGCTCTGGCCGGAGGTTTGGGCTTTGGTGCTAGGGCAGGGCCTGACCGACGTTGGGGGAGGTAGAGATTGTTTTGCGGTTCACCCTTCTCAAACACAGCACTGAGCTGGCTCACCGTGGGGCTGACAGCTTCACCAGGCCTGACTGAAGCTGCGGCAGCGGGAACAATAGCGGGAGCAGGAGTGGGAGCGGGAGCAGGAATGGGGGGATCATCCAGCCGGTCCAAAGCCTCAGTGGAGCCATTAAAGCGAGCCACAACATCTAGACGGCTGTCCTGGAAGCCCGATGCCCGCTCCTTCTTCAGCAAGATCCGGTTGGTGGCAGCTTGCTTCTCCTGGAGGAGACAATAGTCAGTCAGATGGTCTTGAATCTGAATCAGACACACATGTAAGTACAACAAAAAGCCTTAAGACCTGCAGAGTCCGCTGTTCAAAGATCCTCCTGGTCTCCTGGAGCTTGGAGAGGCCCACAGAGGAACCCCCACCCTCCCCACCGGGTTTAGTGTCAAAACGGTTGACCCTCTCGGAGACTGTGGCCCCAAGTTTGAGCAGGGCGCTGTGGTCGACGTTCTCATTGAGGCTGGATGCCCTCGGCAGGGACAGTTTCACAGCCTGCTCTTTACCTGCAAATGGAGGGAAAAATTCTTATTGGCATGGGTTTTGACCATCAATGGTTATGCTAATATTGTACTGTCCATTGTACCAAACGACCAGCAGTCAAATGATCAGGCAGGTTTTCAATAAACTAATAAAAAGGTTTGCCAAAATTATTTGAAAGAATTAAGTGGTTTAAATATCTAACACTGCTCGTTTCTTTCCCTGTTGGGATTTCGGGTTTGTGATTTTGCCAGGTTCTCAGATCTCAGCAATCAGGTTCCTCGGGCTCCTCCTAGTGCTCCTAATGGTGTTTGCAAGAATCCACAGAAAACAACCAATCAGAGCCAAGAAATCTAGTTGATTGTTGAGTCTCATTCACAGGGCGTCCTCCAAACCAAAGTGCCTTTTATCTTTCTTTGCTCTGATTGGTTGTTTTCGTTCAGGCCCGGTGGATTCTTGCAAATGCCAGGACACAGTGAAAATCTGAGCAATAATGACAAAATGTTTTTTTTATATATATATACACAAGTTACCTTCTGCAGCTTTAAATGGTTTAACAAAACTCTAACTAGTAAGGTGAATTACCAATAATTTTGGCTCCATCCTCCTCATCGCCAGGAGACTGCATCTGCATGAACATGTTCTTGATGCGGTGAACATTTGATCCATATTTCCGGCCCCTACCGGTTGGGCGGGGCAGAGGAGCGGGCTTTGCCGTGGGGTCAGAGCCTCCGTTGGCGGCATTGTTGAGGTGGTCAGTGGCCTTTTTGAGCGCCGCCAGCCCCGCCTCATAGGCATTGCGGTGGGGCGACGGACTCCGCAGGTTCGAGCTCCCGCTTCCCCCACTGCTGCCACCAGAGGTCCCGTTGCCCCCCGAGGCCGATGGAGGCTCAGTCTTCATCATGTTTGGTAAATCAGATGCCCCCTGGTGAACAGCAGGTTAGCAGGGATGAGGACTGCAGCATCCTGGAGTGTTTGACATTCACCCCCTGAATCACATGCAGAGACAGACAGATCGATCATTTATATTTGTGATGAAACATTTTCAACGATCAATCACGGATAACAGACACCCAGGGTGAGTCACTGTTCTATGAAACAGAAACAGACATTTTAGCTTCTGTAATCGTGTCAAATGCAACCCCTTGTTTTTACTGCTGAAATGACCAATGGCGATTAATCGACCAAGAGTTTCGTTGGTTTCAGATTCTCTTTTATATTACAGTGGGGTTTGGACTGTTGGTTGGACAAAACAAGAAAACTGAAGACATCACCTACACTTGTAAAGACCATTTCCACCATTTACTGATTAAACAACTAATCCATTAATCATGTATATGAATGTCATAAATATAATTATTAGTTGCTGCACTATTAGTTTTCAAAAATGAAACGATCAATCTAGACTACATTAGAGAAGAGAGGGGAAATCAGCTGTTTCTGGTCATAGGTCACAGTGACAAAAGCCAGAGCTTGAAATAATTACTAACTAACTTGTTTAAACCAGTGGTGTTCTCCTGCTGAAACTCCTGCCCTCTGTTCTGAGCATGCAGCAAATCATTGGTTGTATTTTACTTTTTTGGATTATGATCCAAAATATGTTCTGTTGGCAGTCAAGAGCGGGACTGCAACAAATGATTATTTTCACCAATCACTAAATAGGCGATTATTGTTTCTATAAACCGATTAAGCCTTTAGTCTGTGGCAGAGGTCAGCAACCTTCACTGGCCAAAAAAAAGGGAGAAAAATCTGTCTTGAGACGGAACACAAATTTCTCAACAGTAGCCTTGGTGGTCAAAGTGAAAGAATCTGTCCACATACATCTGTCCTCTGAGACTTCTCTTTTTGGATTTGGAATCCATAGATAGCTTAGCCAGGAAGACTCGAGACCAGTAGCCACTGCTATTGAGGTTTGGCAAAATATAGAGGAATGGCAGGATGTAACATGCATGTAACATATGACGCACATTTTATTTGATAAAATAATAACATTTCTTTATCTAGTGTGTAATGGCTACAGTTTATTTTTTACGATAGGAGTATGTAAGAATCAAAATGTTAACAAATAAAAGTAAAATATATTCATTGCCATAAAATGTTGTCCAAGCCTCAGGGAGCCACTGGAGAGGGGCCCAAAAGCTGCAGGTTGCCTACCCTTGGACTATGATAATCTAGACTAATGTACATGGCGGTTTACTACACATTAAGAAAATCTTAATCCACATACAACATTCCAACCTTTCTCAACTCTAAGAAACTAACTGCGATGATTCATGTGTTGAGATTTCATAAACCCATTTGAGTTGCATTATAGGAGAAGTGTGATCCAATATTTTTGGACATTTTAATTACATGAATTTTTGAAAAAAAAAAACTCTGTTTTAAGTGCCCCTACTTTATGGAAATCAAGTCTCTGGAGTACCACTTTCAGTAAGTTTTTCATAAAAAAATGCAAACCAAATTACAAGCTCCAGCTTCTCAAATGTGAATATTTGCTGGTTTTCTATGATTCTACAGCCTTGGTTTTAGTACAGTTGGACGAAGCAAATTGTTTGATAGATTAAATTGGGCTTTAGGAAATTGTGATGAGCATTTTCACCATTTGCTGGCAATTTATATGGATTAATTAAACAAGAAAATAAGATTAATAATGAACATAATCATTAGAACCTGCAGCAGACAGAAAACAGGGGAGAAAACATTGTTGGGTTGAGCTGAGAAGATCAATTCCACTCAGCATGGTAACGTAAATACAAAGCGTCATGTGACCCATGGAGGAAGCACAGCAGCGTCTTCTGCTAGCTAACCTCCGCTTTAGCTATCCGCTAACTTGATTGGGGAAAAAAGGACTTTATTAAAGTAGCTACCTCCAAATATTACCTGACAGAACAAATCAAATTCTGATTTCTAAGTCCTTTTGTGGGATTTGTGACGCTACATTTTTTATCGTTTCACCGTTTTACAGCTGCTTCCTTCACAATGTTAGTTTATGGGAGGTCATTTTATATAAACCTATCTCACCTGTTCTCATTCCCAGGTCAAATATCTTTTCTCGGCTCACTAGGAGGAGTCAGAGGAAGCTGATTGTTTCACAGATTATCTGTCTCATGATCTACTGTCAGGATAAAGTGAAAGTTTCAGTGAATATGACAAAAAGTGATTTATATAAAAGTTACCTACTGCAGCTTTAATTCATATAAAAGGGTGTAAAACTGGCATGCTGTGGTTTTATGAAGGGTTAATATGAGCCAGGAAAGTATTTTGGCTGGGAGTAGTCACTTCCTCGAGTCTCTGCTGGTTATCTGCAACCTTAACAATGGTAATGGTAACAGTGGTAGCTTGTTAAAAGCAATGTGTTGGTTTCTCTGGAGTACCCATACAGTCTATGCCAATAAGAAGAACTGGATAATCAGCATGAGCAGCGATAGCAACAACTACAGAAACATAAACTTCATCAACAAGAAATTCACCGCTTCAGCCCCGCATCCAACAGCAGAGCACCACAGCAAGGAGGGCTAATAAAATATTATAGATTATTATAGGATATAGCTGCTTACCACTTTAAAGGTTAAATGAAAAATAAATGCGTTTTGTTTTGCAACTCAGACGATTACTTAATCGTATGTGGACTGAGCCAGAGACATCTCTCTTTTTTTTAAGAGACTGTGGGATTTGTGTGAAAATTCACAGCTGAGGTGTGAAGATTCATACTGACTGTTTTAAGTTGTCACAATGATACAACGTGTTCTTCCTCTGATTCAAACACTCCTCAATACAAAACAAACATAGTATGAAGTACACTATCAAACAGTGTACAGCCTTGCCTTGTAATTGTTCTTATCCAAACATGCCAAACACGTAAGTCATATTTTCCACCGCGGTTTAGACCAAAGAGACCCAAATGAGGGTGCCCCGCAATGTCATCTTCATGTGAAGTCATTGTTAATTGATGGTGTGTTTTGTTCGCCCTCACCAAATCATTAAGAGTTTTGCCCTAAACAACCTGGTACATAAAGCAGTGACATTTTCCAGTGGCTTTTGAGATCTGTGGTTGTGTCAGGATGAAAGTCCCAGCATCTGTGGTAGAGATCCAGCAATGACGTACCCTTTAAAACAACCTTCAATGCAGCATGGAGACCATTTTGGACCATTCAAGGTCCAGTGTGTAACATTTAGGAGGCTCTATTGTCAGAAATGGGATATAATATTCATAGCTAACAGCACACTAAAATATGTTTCTAAAAAGATTTTAGGAGAGAAATAGTCAACGCAGGAACAGAATCTGGATCCATATCTGATCAGCAGTTCCACAGTTTGATCCGAGTTTGGTGTGTTGAGCTGTACGGACTCAAATAGAATGATCTGTCAATCAATCAATCATTTTACTCTAAATGGGACCATCATTTACTAAATGAACATCATGCTGTATGGGAGAAGACTGAGAGTCAGCTTGGCTTCACTTCACAGACCCAGAAGCTCTGTCCACCATATATACTGTCAGTGGTTAGCGTGCAAACACTTGCTAATTAGCACTAAACACAAAGTACAACTGAGGCGAGCAGGAATGTCATTAGCACTGCAGGTTTTTGGTCATAAGGAAGGAACACTTTTTTCCTGGCAATTCCTACAAAAGTGGTTGAGACATTTATCTCAAAGCCATAATTAGCTAACTCATGGTGGCACAAGAGGAAAAGGATCACCAAAGTTATCACAAAAACTGTTTGCTTCTGAGTGACCAAAAGTCCAACCAATAAATGACTGTCATAGAAGACAAAGCAAACTCTGAAACTAGGAAATCTGGCTTTGTTGCTCAAAATAACATCAATTCAGTGAAAACAGTTTCACTCAATCATCACAGCTACTAGCAACTATAATGCAGACACTGTGCAACAATATGCTGCAACATGCATCTGAGCAGCAAGAGGATAAAACATGTTGGATCGTGTAATTGTTTGTGGGCTAGTTTACATCCTTTCCTATGGCAACGCTAACGATCTGCATGCTGATTGGATGTTGGGTTGGATGAAACTGTCTTTATTTAGGGAGGTAAAACTAAAGTGTATGAAAAGACGGTTCATGTCCCTGCCTCGTCCCACAGTGACTCTAGATGGCTCATCTGACCACAATGGGACAAACAAACACACACACACACACACACACACACACACACACACACACACACACACACACACACAGCGACCACAGGCTGTCTTGTGACAGTCTTGCCAAATAGTAGATTCTCACACACTGATCATGTGAACTTAAGTGAGCAAATCCAATGTAAAGCATATAACCTTTATACACACACACACACACACACACACACACACACACACACACACACAGCTAATAATGCTCCTGGTTTTTTTCCTGTTATGGTTAAGATGAATCTGGGGGCTCCCGGTCTAACTGACATACACCAACAATGAAATGCACAACACAGACAAAATCTGACTCCAGCCTCCACAGCTCCAGCTCAGCGTGACGGACTACGCATCCCCTCTCCGTTGGTGTTCCTACCAGTGGAGGAAAAATAGCTGAACGCAGTACGAGCATCAGCCCGGATTTCATTTTACACTCCCCGTCTATCCAAAAACAACATCTGTCTCCTGCTGCCCCTAATCCTTTGCGCTTGGTTCTCACTGCGCTCTGGTTGTCCTGTTAGAGGATAGGAACATTTTCAAACATCAGGCCACTATTAGGTGAAGGGCTTCACTCCCATCTGACCCAAAAAACATGTGTAAAAGTAATTAAAAAATACAATATGACGCTCCCAGTCGAGAACCAGGGCTGTGTCCTTAGCCTGGGGTGGAAATCTGATTGTCACCCCATTATCCTTACCTCTTCCACTCTTTCAGAGGCTGCAGCGGGCTCTGTTTTAAAGCTGAAGATACTGGTATCATATGAAACATATGGATGATTTAGGCTACATTTTGACAATGTTAAAGCTGGCATGGCCATTTTCAAAGGGATCCTTTGACCTCTGACCTCAAGATATCTGAATGAAAATGGGTTCTATGGATACCCACAAGTCATACTGACTTTATGCTAATCCCATACAGTTTTGGACATGCATGTGGTATAAATGTGCTCTTTTTGCCTAGTGTATTTCTGCATACTGGAGGTATATATAAACAGTGTTCTTCCAGCCACCCCTGCATAAGTCAGTGCCCCACTTGCCCCTATCCTGAACATCCCTATCACTGATTTGCCTCAGATCCTCTGATCTGCCTGTCACCTCAATCACTTCTGTCCATACGGACTTATCTAACTACTTTTAAATGTGTTGTTTACCCAGAGCTGCCGTCCTCCTCCCACAAACACACACTGTCTCAGTCAGGTCAATATAAGCTCAAACAAAAACATCAGGGCACAGCCACTGCCTGCACCAATAACCCTCAGCATATGGAGGTAAATTGACTATTGACTTGTGAATCTCCCCTGAGGATATTTAAAATATCTGCTTATAATCTATTGATGGGAGGTCCCTGAACAGCCCCTCCCTTCACTAAATACAGCCTACACCACACAAACAGCAGCCTGCGTTTTTCTAAATAACATATGTGAAGTGTTTGAGTGGTTAGCATGGTAAAAATGACCTTGTCTCATCCAATACTGTAACACTGAGAACTGGAGCTCTGTGCAAGCAGTCACATCTGTCTGTTTGTGTGCAGACAGACAGACACTGCAGCCTCTGCTGTAGATGCTTCTGCACCAACATGGTAATACGCTGCCCGTTCAGACATGAGTAATAAGTCCTTAAGTCTCCATGCCTGCACAGCATCTCCCTATCTCTGCGTGTCTATGTGCGTCACGGGCGCAGTGTTCAACAGAAGGCACATTATGGCAACTACAATGGCTCCATCTATCCACACCACAATCCCTGCATCTGTGGAGGAGACTCCCAGGCCTGGCCTAGTGTAACGGTTCAATCTGGCAGACACACACTGCGTGCTCCTGCTGTTGCTTGCTGGCGAGAGAGAGGCTTTGTTGGCATAACATATGCCGCTCGCTCCGGACTTCCATCCAAAAACACATTTTTTTATTGTGGCCTTTCCTTTAGATCAAAAATGTATTGTAAACGAATACAATCAACAGCTACTGTGAATCACCATGAGCCACGCGTTAATTCGGCGGTCATGTAATGCACAGAGCAGCGTTAACTACAGTAAAAAGGTCAACTGTTTTTTGTGGTTCGCTTGTTGTCCCCCTATTTCCCTTCCGTCAAAATAAACCTTAGCGGAAGGCGACGCGCACTGTGCTCGCACTTTGAGACTGGATTTTAATTTGAATTAAAAAAGGTATGATAAATCCCTCATTAGCCGAAATCTCCAGAAGGCCTCGGGGTATCCAGTGAAACATAAGTTCATATCCTTAGATGTGTTTACTTCAGCATGTAAGCACAGGAACTAAAAACACTAAGATTTGTAAGGGAGTCCGGCGTTCTTTCTGGAGAAGAGAGAACGCGGCTGTGGCTTTCCGGATGTGTTTTTTTCCGCCTGATTTAACACGTACAGCACACACAAACGCCAACAGTGAGCAGTTACAGTTGAGCCTGGGTTGTAACGTGTCACCGGCCGGTTCGGGAGCCAGAGGCAGACGGACTGCAGACGGACGGCAGACGGACGGCAGGCCCTGCTGGGTGTCTGTCTGCTGCGCTGCGTCGCTTCCTTCCTGCAGCAGCTCCTCTTTCATACACAATCGGAACATTTTCAGGCAGCTTAAACCGAGAAAAACACAGAGAGACTGTGTGCGCCGCTTCGCTCTGTCAACCGTACCTTATATTCCGGTGAAACAGCCCGGTTCCCGTTAGGATCCGTAGTGGAGACAGTCCATTGTCCTGCTGCTGATTCCTCCTGCGAGCAAACAGACTGAGCGCCTGCCTCTCCTCTGCTCTGCTCTGCTCCCCCCTCCCTCCCTCCTCCTCCTCCTCCTCCTCCTCCCCCCTCCCATCACTTTTCTCCATCCCTCTCTCTCTCTCTCTTTCTCCTCCGCACCCCTACTCTCCTCTCCTGTGTCCTTCCCCTCATCCTTCCCTTTTGTGCCTTTCCACTCTTTTCCTTCTTCTCCCATATTTTCTTTCTCCCTCCTTTTCCTCCCCTCTCTCTGTCTACCGCCCACCCTTTTCTACACCTTCACCTCACCCCTCTCTCCCACCAGGTGGAACTTGTTCTCCCCTCAGATGTAGATCATTTGAACATTTTACCTTATTCATTAATCCCCTGGCAGACTGCAGGGTGCTCTTTACTGTTCATCTGATCAGCAGGCAGCAGCCAACCGGCCTCATATAACACGCATCCTATGACTCACTGTTTCAACTGGCTGGTTACCTGTCTGATTTGGTGGCAGGCTGACTGTTACAAGCTGTTTGGCAGAGGAGAGAGCTCGGTGTGAGGAGCATTTCACTTCCAACGTGGATATTCAGCGCCCTCTGGTGACCAAAGCGTGTGCAACTGCACTGCTGTTGCTGCAGTCAGTGGAGTGGATGATGCTGTATAGTTGAATTACAAAGAAGCAGAAAATGAGAATTCTCATTTACTTGCCCTAACCTGAGTTTGTGTAGTTAGGGATGATACCTCTGCTCATTTTCAGTGGTGGAAGAAGTACTCAGAACAAGCACCTAATTTTGAACTGTTCCGAGCAGACTTATATTCTTTGTGCAATGAAACATTGTAACCCACAGCCTGAATTGACACCAGATGGAATATGTTACCTGGTATTTGAATATTTCTGCCTACTTGGTTCCTCCAAGATTGCGATAAGGAGGAGCAGAGCCCTGCTTATTCTCTGTCCTCTTGTGAAGCTGTGAAGTGTGTAAGAGAAACTATGGAGGCTGCGAAACTCCATAAATACAGCCAGTGTTTGATTTGTCCATTCTGGGCTGCTGTAGAAACATGGCGGCTTCTAAATGTTACACTGGACCTTTAAGTTCTGGCTTGAGTATGCTGTCAGTGCTACATGATGCAGGTAATTTAGCTTTACAATCAAACCCTAATCTAATGAATGTAACAGTAGAGGGACTGTAAAAGAAAAGGCAGACATAAATAGCAATAGCAAAGCCAATGGATTGCAGGTGTTAGCTCAATCATAGCCTAGGGTAGTTTCTGTGTCTCCAAGTTGAAGATATTTAACATGACAAATAACTGCAGTGTAAAACTGGCAAAAAGGCTCCAGTTACTCAACTACTGGTTTTTCTTTTTAGCGCGCAACAGGGTCATTCTTAATTTTCTTTTTCTTTTTAATTATGGGCTGAGCATGGTAAAATATAAAATGTAGTTATTTTATCTTTTGATTTTCCTCCATATTGTAAATCACGATCACTATAAGCGGATGATACAGTTTGACGTCTGAACTGTGTGTCTAGCTGTAGTAGATGAATGTGGACAGTGGAGGGCAGCATTGAGCTTTATCTTTGGTGACCACATATGAATCAAACATGAGATGCTGAATATCAGGACATCAAACCTGTTAATGTGCTCACAATTTTGTATCAAGGTGCCCTGTATAGGCTACTCCTATTACCTGTAATTCACCTTTTCAAAATAAAAGAAAGTCCTCAAAACAAAAAATAATGTTTCCACTGTGATGTGTATAAAGCAAAAAGAGCTGTCATCAGTTTGGAAGACAATGAATAAAAAAAACACCCAAATACCAAATAAAATGATTTTAAATATATGAACTTGTCAGTTTCTTTTAAAGCAGGACCAATGTTACACATCAGAGAGCACTACTGCATAGGTGAAAAAAAGTTGTATGAGGCCTTGCGTGGCTCCAGGGGGAGCTGTGTGAAGTCTGATAATATTGTTGGGTTTGAAAAGCTGCTCTATTTGAAAAGTGTCCTGAGATAACTTGTGAATTGGCGCTATACAAATAAAATTGAATTGAATTGAAAAAAATGAAATTGAAATAAAAATCTGGGGCTGTGGAGTTAGAAAGAAATGAGCTTATCAGACCTCCGCAGCCCGCTCTGCATCTGTACTTGAGGCTAGTGGCTCGAGGCTACATTAGCTGCTGCTAGCATAGCACTTACCATGATGATGTAATACTCCTTTTGGCCACAAGAAGTGTGCACTACTACTCTATGGTCTAAATAGGACTGAACACATTCAAATCTTCTTCCAGGTGAGTTAAAAAAAAAAAAGAGAGATAATAATCTGCCAAAAAGAGTTTAAAAAAGTAGGAAAATGATCCTGGCCATTTTTTTTTCACCCTTTAAGTCAAAGAAGAAAGAAAATAATTTAGATCAGACTTGATCACAGCAGTTTCACACAATGATGCATATTTAGCTTCAGACTAGCTCCAATGAAACAAACACAGCAGTACCAGTTGAAAATGCTTTAATCCCCTCATATAGCCACCCACACATGATCAAATACAGATGATAGATTAGTAGAAGTAGGCACAAACCGAGCTGTCAGTTCTCTGGGTAAAAGTAGGCACACAGTATACCTGGAGAGTAACCCTGTGGTGTAGGATGATGTAACTTCGAGTGCTCCTACAGCAGCCGTTCTTCATCCCTTCTCCACATTATTGTAGTAATAATTGCAGCTGAAATGAATTTCCTCACCAAATGAAGTACAATTTCAAACAATGCACCATCCAATGTCAACACAAGAGGTCTAAAAATCGAAGCAAGAAACCTAATGTTAGGAGTCTTTCTATGATAAACATCTCTTCCACTGAAATCATCAATCTAGGTATGTTCCAAAATATAGTTTTCCATGAAGGGCAGAGGAAGCCTCCCACATGAGTAAACTATGAGATTTCTTCCCTTTCTTAACCCTTCCATCCCTCCCAATTTCTTTTACCCCGCCCACCCCGTACTGCCGGGGTCGGTGTTCAGCTGCTAACGACGCGTCCTGCCCAGGTCTCGTGTTTGGTTCCCGGGTTGAGGTGGGTTATGGTGACCTCCACCGCCTGGACCTTCTCATGTTTGGGAGGGATGGAGCAGATTTTGTAGCTCACCTCGTCGCCTTCCACCAGCACGTACTCGCCTTCAATGCTGGAGGAGGAAGACAGAAAGAAAGAGAGAAACATATTGTTATGATAGATAGATAGATAGATAGATAGATAGATAGATAGATAGATAGATAGATAGATAGATAGATAGATAGATAGATAGATAGATAGATAGATAGATAGATACTTTATTGTCCAGGAAATGTGTTGCCACAGTCCATACATAATCATCATCATTATTGTTATTATCATCATTATTAATAACTTCAACCTTTGGACTGTCTTTGTCTTATTGTATGTATGTCTATTGACTGTAATGCCACAAATGCCACCAATGCACCGTGAAGGTCACAGGAAAAAAAAGGTTTCATTCAACCAGAACAGTGAGATCTGCATTTGTATTTATCATAGCCGCTGTAACATCCAACATCATAGCCCTGAGTTTATGTTGACAACACTGCCATCTAGTGGTTGGTAAAATATGAAGATACAATATTTTCTTTCAGGGTGAAAAGAATCACTGCAATGCCAGCACAGATGGAAAAACTATGGAAACAGTTGTATTTTCCAGTCAATAGTAGCAATGAAAGTCAAAGCAGCTGAGCTTTGGAAAATCTGTACAGAGCTTCCTTTTGGCCAGTTGGAGAGGAACACGGATGGAAACCGTCTCTTGAAGGAAGCCAGAGAGAGACTTGTGAACTATTTTATTGTGTCCTGTCTTACAGTGTACATTGTGCTGCTGTGTTTCATGGATTTGTACGTGTGTGTGTGTGTGTATACCAGCTGACGTCTATGTGTTTTAAGCCTGTGGGTGATAACAAAAGGCACCTCGTGAAGGTCATCAGATACTCTGCTGTCCTCCTACACACACCTGCAGCTCCTGCCATTCCTGTGTGTGTGTGTGTGTGTGTGTGTGTGTCCCTGTACTCCTACACACACTCTGAGTTAGCTTGATGTCAGTGATTAAAAAGAAAAACCAAACCAGCACTCTGGCTCATCTCATCAGAGACAATGAGGAAAAACACACTCATCCTCAGTCTCACAGAACCACTGTGTGTGCATGCATACACACACACACACACACACACACACACACACACACACACACACACAGAGCCTTACACTTCACATCCTAGCCAATAGTCATTATAACTTTAGGTTTATGTCATATTTGGATATCCACACCCCCATACTTAAAGACATGCACTCCCCAAGACACACACACACACACACACACACACACACACACACACACACACACACACACACACACACACACACTTACTCTGAGATGTGGACGAAGATGTCTTTGCCCCCGTCAGATGGCGTGATGAAGCCATGGCCTTTGGAGCGGGAAAAACATTTACACACACCAGTAAACACTGGACCCTCTGATGCACGGGCCGTCCTGTACAGAGAGAGAGAGGGAGAGATACAGACGGAGGAAAGAAGAGGAGGGTGAGAAAAGAGTGATGAAGAGAGACCAACTATGTCAGTGTGTCAACACAGATCAAAATAGGGCATTCTGATTGGTTAGCACAGTGGTTCTCATCCTTTTTCCTTATCATTGAGTAAACTGAGTGACATATTTTATGGACATTTCATATTCTATTTGCTGCATAATAATAACAGGAGAGAACAGCTGATAAACTGCACAATGAACCCAAACAGTGAACACAATAACTGCTGGAAGTAAAGGAGTAAAACCAGAAATTTGGATGAATTCAGAGCAGATTTATTTCCTGAGAATATTCATTTTTTCCTGATATTTTTAGGGACTTTTATACAATTCTTTGTTTGTATTATATATTTTTTAAGTCATTTTTAAACAATCATACATTCATGATAGGCTTCTTTTTTGGACAGATTTTTTGTTTTCTTCTCCCTGAGGCTTGGCCATTGTTCTGTTAGCTCTTTAACTGCATACATTTCTCTCCGAATGTAGCTTGTGTTCAGTTCTTCAAAGTTTAAATCTAAACTTTAAAAGTAACAATTTAAAAATTTAAAATGTAAGTCCTTTAAGTTCTGTTTTGGTCTCCACCAACTCCTGAGGGCTGTTTCTGGTTATTTAGCAGCTAAATGTGCTGCTACATTCACTAGGTAGTTGCTAACTTTGTCTTTCTGTTGTTTGGCGCTGAGTACCGTATAGTCGGTTTAAATTCAGGTTCCGAGCAGAGTTGTGGGCCAGAAAATAACTATGAGCTATAAGGGGTTAATTGAGAAACCTCTTCACATTACACACAGTCATTTGATCCATTGTTAATGTGAGAATATTAATTGGTGCAGCTTTAATCAAGAGCAATGTGGGTGGGCTGAGTGGCTTCATTGTGTCAAGTTGTTTTAATAAAGAGGACTGTAGTCCAACAGCTATACTGAAGGTTTTTTTTATTGTTATCCAGCGTATCACATTAAATGTGCAATTAAACCAACAGAGATACCAAATCATAATTGGATGTTTCATGCCTAGGTTATGTGAAATGCAATGCATGTATCCAATATATGTATGCATAGCTTCTCATCAGTCTCTTGAACATAGTTTGAATCCAATGTGGAAAAGGTGGCCAATAACAACTGACCAAATAAAGAAACAATTACAGAATGCAAACATGTCAAGCTGCTATTGCTAAAAAAACAAACAAACAAAAAAACTGTGTCAAAAATGGGATTTAATACAAAACGAACTTATGGATTAAACATAGCATTGCCATGACAACACTCAAGGATACAGAGGAGTTTGTCACAAGTACAGGGACAAAGAGCAATTTAATTTAGTGACTGAATGGCCGTGTGCTGACTTGCATCCAATTGTCAAAACAAAATCAAACAAGAAAAAGTCTTGAAAAAAGTAAACCTGAATATTCATACTCTAAACAAAGCACTAAAAAGTCTGCAACAGTCTTCAGAACTATACAATACAAACAATACTTCCATTTTATCATTCCGGCTATTACTCTGACAGCCAGGGGGTAAAAAGGAAGCTTCTCTAAAAAAAACATATGTATAACTGTATATGTATGTATTTTCAGCTTGATGGATGATACATTGTTCTATCACTCCTTTACTTTGTATCTGTGTGTGCACAATATGGATTTCAGCTTATAAGCAGCAATAACTGCTCACAAAGAAAGTTTCTGAAAGTGTCTAATAGAAGTGCAATGTAAATTAATAGGCTTAAATAATATGTAACATTTCCGCATTAAAATGTCTCTAAACTCTAGTACTATGTTCTATATGTAGTTGAGCTGTGTACTTCCATTATCCCAAATGTTTCTAACAATGTTCAAACTCAGAGAAATCTGTCAATTTATTCAGGTAACGCTGCGTTTCACTGGTCGCCTGTCAATGGCGTCATATCCCCTTTGTGCCTGCCTGAAGGATTTTAGTCATCGAATGTTTAAGTTATCAGAGAAACAAACTGAGCTAACGTTAGCAGCAGCTCGGCTCGCAGCCCCTCCGGGACGTCCTTTGTCTGTCCAACAGTGTGGGAGAAGCAGTGATTGTTAAGGTGGAACTGCTTTATTCAGTGTGTTTAGTGGTTTTAATCAGCGGGTCTGTTTGTGTTGGAGAGGAGGAGACCTCTGTGGATCATTGGGCTCCCGGTAGAAACCTCCTGAACCATGAACACTGAAGGAATCCAAACTGGGAGAAGCTGACTGCAATGACGCCAATGGTGGTGAAGACAACAACTCCCATGATCCCACACTACTTAACAACATCATCAAACTTTAGTTACAGTACATTTAAGATTCAGCATTAGAATTTCTACCAGTAACTACTGAATTCAACTGGCTTCACTTACTATATTGGAAACACAGCAGCTAATATTACACTCACTTCACTGGCTCATAAAGCAGTTTCATCCTTTGTGTACAGTGAGAGAGAGAGAGAGAGAGAGAGAGAGAGAGAGAGAGAGAGAGAGAGAGAGAGAGTGTGTGTGTGTGTGTGTGTGTGTGTGTGTGTGTCCTCACGCTGAGCAGGTCCTGTTTCTGCGGGTGGGCAGAGGGCTGGGGATGAGGTAGCCTCTCATGGGGGAAGGCGAGCGGTCCCTGTGTCTACAACCTGGAGGCTGCAGGGACTCTGATGGGACAAAAAGCAGTGTGTTACATCATGTGCTGCAGTATGGTCCATCACACATGGTACAACACAGCAATAAGCATGTGCTGCTATACAATATACAGCATGATTGTCTTTGTTTATGGTAATATATCTTGTAATTAAATATTACAATTTTATTACCACATAGCATTCTGCTTTTGTTTTATTTCTTGTTGTTATAGATGGTGCAGGTACAAGGATGTGATCCCTCACCAGTTTCCCACCCGCAAACAAAAATTTGGTCCATTAGGTGCCCAGACAAGCTCAAACTGGGGTCTCTGCAATTGTGGTAAACCACTTTTATCCTTGCATATCCTTCAATCCTTGTGTCATGTCAGTACTTTCCCCATACATAAAATCTCAACAGAATTAAGCTCTGACAAATACATCAATATGCTGACCATATTTGTCAATATATTTTTGCCTAAGCTTATTGCTACTTCTACAGAACAGTAAGGGTTCTTCAAGGGAGCAGTAGAGAACAAGATAAATAAAGTACAAGTTTAAAGAGAAGGCTGAAGGCTTTGATAAATGAAGATAGTCTCATTATTTTGAGTTTAAATTGTGTAAAGACCTGGGACTTGAATGTAGAGGTGAAACTAGTGGCAGCAGTTCAATTATTAAGATTTTCAATATAGCAGCAAAACAACATGTTATGTTTTTAACAATGTAATGGATTACTCCTAAAACCTGCATTACAAAATGGGATTCTACTGGGTTTATACATAGCTAACAACTTACATCAAGTAACTTTAAAGTGAAGACCCCTGAGATAATGTGACTTCCATCTGGGTCAGTTTTCTCTTTAAAAGTTGTAATCATTAAAATTGTTATGAAAGCAAAACTATTTTTTTACACCATTCCTGTGCTGGATTTGAATGGCACATGAGAGACACACAGGGAATGATGCATGTTTGTAATCTAGCATTACTATCAGCACCGAGATAGAGCTGTACAGTTGTCAACTATTAAACTAATGGCCAACTATTTTGATAATTGTTTTTTGAAGAAGAAATTTCCAAATTCTCTGGTTTCAACAGCAGATGTAAATATTTGGACAAAACCAGACATTTGAGGATGTCACCTTGGGCTTTGATCAACATTTTCATCCTTTTTGGGCCTGGAACTGGAAGTAATTGATTAATTAAGAAAATGATTAACGGATTGATCAATAATGAAAAAAACTGTTAGCTCCATGCCAAGATATCCTGATGTTTAGTCCCTATCGTAAGCTCTCAAAGTGCTGGATTTTACATAATGCAAGCTCGTATCATCTTTCATTAGTGATTGCTGACTTCTAAGTGTGCGCATCTTTCATATACCAAGCTTCAATTTGGAAAAGAGGTGTTCTGTTAAAAAAGACTTTAGAGTCTTAACCTTTAAACGTTATGATACAGTGATATTGGTGTTCTCAACAGTCTCAGAGGACTTATAAAATATGCCTTTACCTGGTGACAATGGAGAACGTGGGGATCCTGCAGAGGTCGGCGGAGGAGTCACCGGTTGTGACCCCTGGATTGGCGTGGCCTGAGAGGACATCATGAAAGAGGCGGAGTCAAAGGTTAGGGTGGAAGGAGGTAGATTTCACTGAAGCGGGAACACAGCAGAGGATGTTAAAGACCTGGGGAGAGGAGCACAGGAGGACAGAGTCTTTAAACTGATCACAGTCACATGCAAACTTCTCATGAACATGCTCTCTACCCAACTCCCCCCACCCAAAACAAACACTGAATCAGTGACCTGCTGGTGGCATTCTCAGAACCCTTGTTACCACTGTTACCATGGCAACACCAGTTTGAGAACAGGCTGACGCCAATGCCACCGCACAGAGACTGAGAGGGAGAACAGTCCCCTCATTCACCTCGGCTCGGGACTTACATCATCAGTAATTACATCACAAGCTATGTCAACCAATCGGGGAAACGCAGAAAAGAAAACTTTTGATTGAATGAAACCATAGATTTCAACTTTCCATTACTGGTATAGTGTTCAAAGAGAGCTACGGAGAAAAACAGACGACAGGGAGGGTGAGAGGGCTGTTAGACAAATATAATAAAAGCAAACAATGACTGAGGCACCAGGAGCAGGTCAGTGAGCCCCTGGACTCGGAATTTGAAAAGGGTCTCTCAAAGTCACAAACTCTTCTCAGCTCTGCAAAGCGTTTAAGCTTCTTTTAGCTTATTGTTTTTGCCTGCAAACTCTGCATTCAGCTAAATTGTTTCAGCAGATGAAGTTCTGATAAACTCAGTGTACACTACCTGCCTAGCACTAAACAGCACACACTATCTTGGTAAGTAGCTGGTGAAGAAAGAGCCAGATATTTCTATATCTCCTGGGGAGTTCAGACTGTCTTGGTTTTCCCGGGCCACATTCAAATCAGGGTAAGCCCTATTCCAGCCAAAAGAGGGATGGTAATGCATTATGCAATTGCAATGCAATTATATCTGCTTGACATTACCCTGTTAGCATGACCTTAGACTCCAAATTATTTCACTAGGCACGCTGTATATAATTAGCTCCTTTTGCGAGAACTAGTTTTCTGTTGTTTATCTTATAAAGAACCTATATCACCTGACAGCTACAGGAAGTATGGACAGAAAGCATACTGATAGGAAAACACCCCGCCAGGCGCAATTCAGTATTGATAAAATGGAACGAAGGCTGATCAAGGCTTTGTATTTGCTGTGATGGATTATCCAGCTCTCTGGGATCTGGTTTTTGTACTGGACATGGATGAACAGTAGCAATAAAGGGAGGAAAACAATCGCTGATATCTTTCTCTGACAAGCCTCAGATTCACTGCTAAGAGCTAATCTCGAGCAGGTCTCTTATCTCTGGTAGTTCTAGGTTATAGTTACGTGTATATTTATCAAAGGTGATCTGCTCAGCGTTCATAACATTCATGCAGCTACACACATTAGCAGCAGTTCCGAAGCACAGAGCAGAGTGAGCTGATCTGTCTAACTCAATAGACAGGAGGTTAATGTAATCACAGTCTCTCTGGACAGAAAGCAGGAAGGAAGGGTATGACTGACAATCCACACACACACACACACACACACACACACACACACACACACACACACACACACACACACACACACACACACACACACACACACACACACACACACACACCATTTCACCACCTTCCTGAAACTCACAAATGGGAGTGCTAACATCTTTCCACAGCAACCACACTGACATGGCTGCCTGCAGATGTGTCTGCAGACAATTGTTCTGGATCGGCCTTGTGAGAGCAGGCATTGGCATGACAATTATTTCAAAATGCCAGCTAATCGGCCCAATTAATGGGCATCTTGTTCCTCTCTAATTGGTTTGTTTCCGTCAGCGACCTTTTTCACATTAAACGTAGTCAAATGATCCATTGTTAATAACAATATTTGTAATAATAAATATTGATTAGTGCTGCTTTAAATGTCTGTTCTTAGAACATTTATCAGCTACAGTGAGGTATGTCACACAAACACACTCAAAATAATTGGAGAGTTTTCATGTGTCTCACGGCTACAATTACTGGAGAGATCCAAATGAAACAGGAAATACCAATTATTATTGGAACAGGTGGAGAGAAAGTAGTTGAACAGCAATAAGGAGGAGGAGGAGGAGAATTAAACAGAAAAGTGTCTGATAAGAAAGAGATAAAGCCTGGGGGAGGCATGAAAAACATGCTAAGGAGTACAGATTTAGCTTGCATGCTGCTTTAAAAGGGCCATAATAATGGTTTGCCATGCTCTAGCCAACTAAACACAAACTCATTACACTGCACCTTACATACTTGCTGAACATTTTCCCAAGCATACTGTAACTTTAGATGTTCTGCCTTTAAGGTAGCAGTTGCTCACAGTTTATACCAGAACGGTATGAAGACCAACTTGAAACTTGGTGGAGGTTGGTAATCTGTCACTGTGAACATCTTATCACCTTTGTATCTAAGTTGCTGTTGTGTACTGAGGATGCAGGCAGGAAATACTGTGCAGGTGGTGCATGCAGGAGCTATGTATACTTTTCAGGATCTTATCACGATCCAACCCAGAAGAGTCAAACCTTGCTGCACTGATTTGCATTTCCATTACCAGTTTAAACTCATTCAGTCTACTTCAGTAACTGGAACCAGATCATTTTTGTTTCCATCCATAGAGCCTGCTGCTGGCATGGCTAAAAAAATGTTAAATGAGAGACCACACGTTAAACACAAGAGAAATCCAGACTATATTATTTATATTTCCTGTATAAGATTGAGGAAGAAATTAAGCACGGTTAAAAAAAAAAGGTAAGAACCACACAACACAGTGCTATCAGTGTTGTTAAACCACAATTTTTAACAAAGAAGTGGTGATGAAAGGCAGCAGCTTTCTGTAAAAGCATTAACAGGCACACTGAAATACGAAAGCTGAGTCATCAGAGGTGTAAAACAGGAAGATAAAAGAGCAGGAGCGTGAGAGGTTGGAGATAAGGGCATAGAGTCTGTGAAAGGAGGTCAGCCAGGATAACATGCCTGTGTGTGTTTGTACACACCTAAACTGCAACCATACATAAACACAGGCAGAACAATTTCCCACAGACACACACACACAAACACAGTAATCTGTTAGAATCTGACTAATCTGGAAACTCATAGGGAGCGATTTCAAACCACAATTAATCTGTTGACGTAAGAGCAGCATTGTCGTTTTCCTCTGGGGGAACACATAGGAAGGACAGCTACAGTGTCCAACTGGAACACATCTACTCAAATGGTTTTTTGGAAATTGTGGATTTTTTTGAGAACTCTATGAAAAAACAGGACAGTAAATATTTATGTATTAAATGATACGTTCTTTTCTGTCTATATACGGCTTTTCTATTATTTGCTTAGTTGAGAGTTTGTATTTGTAGCAAAATGAGTCAAATATAAATAAATAAATAAAAATCTGAATTTGGGGTTGTGTAGGTCTATGCTGGCGGTATGCACATAATATAAGTTTCTCTCTCTACTATCTGTCATAGGGAATCTATCTTTTTAACAGTTTTTATAACTTTTTTTGTTTACGTTTTTGACTTTCTATGGATACAAAACATACAGAAGACATCGAATACACAAAATGTAGAGGTATAATCTTTTTATTGAAACAAGACTGCGAGCTAAATGCTAACATGCTCATGGAGAGAATGCTAACACACTGAAATTTAGCAAGTATTATTAAATCAGGTTCCCTATCTTAGTTTAGTATGTTAGCTAGAGCCAGGGCTATCACTTTTTCCAAAAATCGAATTCAAATGAGCCAAAGGACAAAGGACAAATGTATGACACCACATTTTATTTAGGGATAGGTCCCAAAACCAGGTATTAAATGAGCCCTAGGGCTGAAAACCATAGTAAATATCACGCAGCTCCTCCACACACACACACACACACACACACACACACACACACAGACACACACAAAGGGGAAGTCAGTGGACAGCTGACAGCTAATTGTAATAAAACCCATACCAGTATAATGCCAGTACTTTATCAATACACCCGGTCGACAAACATAAACCTGTTAAAGTGATATTTTAATCTGCTCTGTCTGCAGTCTCTCATCCACCTCGGGACAGCGTGCTAGCTCGGCTAACAGCCTCGTTGTTTCTTTAGCTTTTTTTGTGATGTATTTTAAAATGTGTCAGATCTATGTAAAGCAGGCAGTGAATCACATCAGAGGAGGACAAACAGGCAAATGTAGGAACGTATAGCTAATGTGCACACTTCAGTGTTTAGTTCATGTTTTGGTTATTTAGCACAAGTCGCGTTATCGTCGCAATACTGAACTATGTTACTGCACAACAGCTGAGGCTGATGGGAGTGTTGCCAAATACAGATCACCAAGTTATTAGAACGGATCCTCTCTGGACCTTGAATATCTTATGGTAATGGGACCAAAAGTCTGTGGGATCACAAAAGTCATTAGTATTCATCCTCTGGCCGCTGTAAATGTCTGTCTATACGAAACACCGGTCAAACAAAAAGCCAGACAAATCGTTGATCCTGACATTGATCCTGTTCATCCCCTCTTTAATGAATTCATAAAAATGGCCTCTGGAAGGCAACATAGAGCAGCAGCAGCAGCAGCCAAGAACTTCATTTACAAAAGGTCTTTCATTCTAATACTATAACTTTGCAGTTCATAAACACATCTCACACTGGAACCATATGCATCATTGTTGTCTGCACTGTTTATCTTACATTATTTATTACTGTTGTAATTGTGATTTACAATGAAGCCAATGGCAAATTTCCACATTTGTAACAATACATTTTTTTATTATTATTATTACTCCATGGCAATCTATTAAACAGTGTATGAGAAAGTAATTTCCCCACGGGAATTAAAGTATTAAAGTATTTCTGAGATCTCTCAGTCTGGACCAACGTGGTGGACTGACCTACCTAACGTGGCTAAAAAACAAACAAATAAACATTGTATGCTCATATACAAAGTCTATTAATTATTCATTTTACAACCTAACTGGGGTAAGAGAATTTCCCTGAAAATAAATGTTTTTAACGACACGTTTACAGGGAGTGGTTACAATCTCAATAAAATAATGAGCTCAGGTGTTTTAAAAGCTTTGATGACAGAATATTATAGAATTTCCACAGAAATTCACAGACGCATACCAACATGCATGCACGCGCACACACGCGGACACACACACACACGCGCACACACACACACACACACACACACACACACACACACTTCCTTCACAACGGAAGTAGGTGTTATGAGTGGATTCTTGATAATATGTTTTGTGTGGCTGGCAATCTACCAGAAGGCAGAGGGCAGGTAGACAAGAAGAAACAGACAGTGAAACAAAGAGATATGGATCCACACTGAGATTCTCTCTATAATGCATCTGGACTTTGGCTACTACAAATAAATGGCTTCTTTCCTTTTTACTTCTTCATATATATCAGCATTGACTCTCTGTCCCTTTCTCTCTTACACACACACACACACGATATCCATGCTCTTTGTTATTCTCTCTCTCTCACACACAGCTCTGGACTAAGCCTGTGTCCCATGGAATTTTCCATGATAGTCCTGTCTGACCACCATGCCACCCAGAGACCCTGCTGATACAGCAAATACCAGCCCAGTGGAGCGCACACACACACACACACACACACACACACAGACTAATAAACGTGCATACAGTATATTAGCACTCAGGCCAACACACACACACACACACACACACAGAGACTACCCATGCGATGAGGCCATTATACTGTATGACCATACATTTCATGAAAGCAGGCTCCATTCGATGGTTTAGAGTTTCTAGCACTCTCTGCCAGACTGAATCCATTCATCTGGCGCTGCATTCACACAGAATGGAATCTGATTTATAACAGAACAGTCCTTGACACTTCTATTTAAGTAATTGTGTGTGTTGGTATTACTGTATTGTGGATTTATGAAACACAGCAATGTGATGGTAACAGCAGTCTACCCACTGCCACTTTATAAAATCTACATTTCCTGTCTTGAGCACAGTTATTCATGTTGCATGTTGTAGTTAGAGCAGTTTTTAATCAAATAAAAAAGAACTGGTAGTGTGAGCAGTGATATACAAAAACGCTGTTTTTCTATGGGCCTGGGTTGGTCTGCTTTAAAGGAATAGTTCGATGTTTTGGGAAATACTGTGCCCCTAGAATAAAAGTTGTGAGTTTCCTCATTAAACAACATGCAACTCAGCAAATAAAGTCTTTCCCACACTCCCACAAACAGATTTCGGAGGTGGAAGCCACAATTGTGTTCTCTCTTTTGAGTTTTTTCTGCAAACCAACTAGCTAACTCAGATAACCCACAAGCCCACCCTTCTTAAACAGGAAGGATCATCCAGTAACACACAGGTGCAGTTAGGCTGTGGGTATTTCCTTTATTAAAAACATTACATTACGGGAACCCGGTTAGCTCAGTTGGTAGAGCTGGCGACCCGTGTACCGAGGCTGAGTCCTTGCTGCAGCGGCCCTTTGCTGCGTGTCATCCTCTCTCTCTCTGCCCCCCTTCCTGTCTATCTTCAGCTGTCACTATCATAAAGGCAATAAAAGGCCAAAAAAATACAAAAAACCCCCCAAAAACATTACATTACAAACACAACAACAGTGGCATGTAGCCTTCAAGTAATACATAAAAAGAAACAACTACTCAACACACTCTTTTCTGCTTGCCAAATGTTTAACAGGCGTCCTATGTTAGACTGAATCAGTCCCTCCAGGAAGTTGCGATACTGTGATTGTAACAATTAAGGCAAATTTAACCAATCCTTGTAAATTCTCTGTGTCGCAACCTTGTAATTTTGTCCAATCACTGCAACTTTCCGCAAATTAGAGCAATCATTGTAGTTTCCTGCACAAACCTTTGAGCCATACATCACAAAACGTATGCTGTGTCTCAATTCGAATACTTCCATACTTACACTAACCATTTTGAGTACATAAGTGCATTCATACTGTTGAGTGTGGCACAATGCAGTGCACTGCTAGTACCTGGATGGTGCACTTATAACGGTCAAAAAGTTGAGTGTGGAACGTTGGACACCCTCAGCCTCAGTGGTCGCCATTTTCACTACGTAGCGGAGGGGGAGGGACCACCGGAACACACCGGAACATTTTCTGTGAGACGACTTTGGCTTAATTTCCACCTCGCATGAAACTACTTCTTAATCAGTCATGGTGAGATTTCTCTATGTGGCACTCCCACTTTCAGTCCTTTTCAAAAGAATAGATGAATTAAATGATGTTCTCAAGTCTGTCTTTATGCAACACTCAAGTGTAGGGGTATTGTAACAATACTCAGTATCAATCATCTTATCTATCAATTGTTTGATCAATAAAAAGTCAAAAAATTGTGAAAAAAGACATTTGAGGCTTTGCAGCTGATGGTCGCCCTGTCACGGCGGTGTCTCGGTTGTTAAGCAGGTGGAAAACACGAAGTGGGTGGGAGTTGTTAACAGCTCCAGGCAGGTTATTGAGGACGTGTATGCACTGACACAAAGAATGAGAGAAGCTGCTTTAGAGCCATTATGCAGCCAGTGTTTAGCACTGAAGGCAGAAAGCATTAACCTTAAACAGAGCCAGCCTGTTATATTGAGCTCTCTGTCAGTGTCGTGTGTGAGTGTATGGTCCTGTGTGTGTGTGCAAGGCCGAATGTGAGAACGTGTATGTGACAAGAGATGTTCCTGATCCTGTAATTTGATGACTCACCCTCCAGTGTGCGTCAAGACTGTGTGTCCTGTATTTCAATCATACACACATTCATGAAGTCTGAAATGTAAGCTCACATCAGCAGCCTCCTTCCCTGGACCTGTTTACAGGAGGAGCACTGGTGTCATGTGGTCTTCCACTGAAACTAACTATTACCTGCTATAATAAAGTTTACGTCATACACTAATATGTACTGTGATACTCAGGCCTGTTTAGATAAGAGCTCACAATGACAATGCTAATATAATAAAATAGAACAGAATAGAAGTATAATGTTAACCATGTCAGGGTTCATACACATATTTACCAATACTTTTCCATGCCTTTGAGACAAACTGTCATGGCCATGCATTCAAACATCTTGTGTATACATGAAAAATAAGAGTAAAAGTCATTTTCAAAATGTACCACCATACATATATTATCATAAAACTAAAATTGGTATTTGTTGCAATACTACTGTGGTAAACATGGACAGCTGTACATTTGTTATGATTACATTACTTATGATCAAAAGCTAACAAGTTGACAAAAGAAAAAAGGAAGGCCAGCTCGCCATCTGTCTGCAGCCTTTTATTTCACCAAGCTCTGAAAGCCAGTTTACATTTACTTTTGTCCAGCAGCTTCTCTTCCTGTTCTCTTGGTAGCCTCCTCTGTCAACGTCCTCTAGGTATTTTTGCCTCTTCCATTAGCTATGTCCATAGGAGCTGCTGAGCCTGTTTACATTGCTCTCTATTGTACCAGCACAGAAGATGCAAACAAGCATCATTAATACTAATGATAAGTAATGATGTTTTCTTCTTTACTTGTTGCCTATTATTTAATTATTGAAAGAGAAGGTGCCTTAAGTCAGTGGATGAGGATGAGTCATTTCATACATAAAAATCAAAAGAGGGACTTCATTTGAACTGATGGTTTATTCATATGGGTGCTTCTCCAAGGAGTCAAAGCATGGTCTTTGATCAAACCACTTTTTACCTCATATTTTTTTATTAACCTTTGAGTACATGGACTTGAAACAAAGCTGAATAATTAAGGTTGGCGCACATAAAGAGAAAAGCCCCTCAGAACACACAACGGTGTCTCAAAGATGAAATTCATGCTGCGGATTAGCATGGCCTTCTTTTATCCAGTTTGTTTGGCGGAGTGTGAGACATTCTCTGTACTCTGCTATTAAGACTTGCCTGGTTGTTGATCAGTTTGTTGTATTGCACCTATCCTTGTTGACAATGGCAGTAAAGTCCATGATATTTGTGCATTAAAGTGACTTTTCACTCTGGATTCCAACAACAGCAGTGTGAGATGTGATAAGCGGTTTTCCTTATTCATTACATTTCTACCCACTCCTCAGGGTGTCACGCCCAAACCTGATGATCATCTCTTCCTGATACAGCAGGAAAAAGGAAGCCGGCAGGTTTCCTCCTATGCAATCACCAGAGAGGGAAAATGCTTTAGTTGCCAAGGGTGTGATTTGGTTGTCATGGGGCTCTCTTAAAGGCCATTTACGGCAATGTGAAGCAAAAAAAAAAGATTCTGTAAGTGATGATAATAAGAAGCAGTTGTTGTGACACACAGCTCATTTGTTACTTTAAAAACACTTAGCACCTGACTGCCACACTTTGCGCCAAAAATCCCATCTTCTGAACCATAACTCAGTCAAATCTGAACACACAGACATAAAACATATTCTTTAATTGCGTGTGACTAATACTTTTTGAAGATGACACAGTCCATCACAAATAAACCATAAATCCTGTTAGAAATCATAGAAAAAAGTCGCTCCTTGTGTGTGCAAAACTTGTGTGTACAATCTAGTGATAGCTGTCTGAATATTCATGGATACATTGCTAACAGAAACTGCTAATAGCTAATTGACCATACTTTTAATAGTGACAAATTGCCAAAATGTAAATAAGCCATGTAGTCCACAGCAAAACTCACTGAATCTATAACAACATTATACTTCAATTTATATCCCCCAAGGCATTATTACAAAGAATTAGGGATACACGATACAGATTTGTTTTCAGCCGATACGATAACCGATAATTACCTTCTCATGGCCGAGACTGATGCTGAAGATAAGTGATAATTTAATATTTTTGTATTTAATAATAATCCAGTCGGCCGATTTTGCCTGAGTGGGGCCCACAGTGTCACGATTTCAGGAAAACCCTGATCCATGGTTATAAACTCAAACCCCCCAAAAACCTTCAACTCTTGAGTATTTCTCTATTACATTAATAAATAAGCAAAAAACAAAGAGAGCTCTCTAGAGCTCAGCTAATCTGCTTCATTAGGACTGCATGAGCCTGGTTTGATCAGATTTCATTGACAGTGACCTGAAAACACAAACTCAGAACTGTCATCACATAATGGTTCAAATGCTAAATCCTGACTGGTAGTGGTAGTGTGTGACATCCCATTTTTCCAGTTGAATCCCATCTACTTCACCAAAAGAAAGAGCAGATGAATACTCCAGAAATCGCTCAAGGTCTCTAACTTTAGCAGAGAATTGTATGTTCATGCAGTACACTGTCATTTCATTGTGTATCCTCCTTCAAGTTACGTGAATTACATCCTTTCCAGGTGCTCTTTTCCTTTTCTCTTTCTGTGAAATTCAAGAAAATGTTATGTTATAGGATATCTGTTCAGCCATTACAGCACTGTGTACACTACATCAGGCAAACACTCCGAACCACTGAAATAAACCCATTTTCCCATAAGCTGCCACATGTAGTTCAGTTTACTGAACTCAGAGAATTCAGCCAGAAATTGTACACACAGGCGGAGAAAGCTGTATGTGGTAGCTGCATTCAAAACTCACCATGTCTCACACCATGGCATTTGGACAGATACAAATATCTGTAGCTGCGTTAGAAATATGCCAAAATGTTGACATTTAGCCTGTTAGCTCACTTCGTAAAATACACCTGTGCTTGTGAGGCAACAGAGCTATGTTACTGCTACACTGTATTCTAAACCTACTCCTGTATGGGAAGAAGCAAAGAGAGAGAGAGAGAGAGAGAGATATGATCCCTTCATCCATTACTCAATGGTGCGCTTGTTATCTCAGCATCAACAACAGAGCTTCCCGTTCCCATCAGGCACTGGACCCAGCTGACCAGTTGGAGATGACAATGACTCCTCTCTTCTCTGTATTGTGTTGGCCAAAAATGAGACAAGATGCTAATGTTCCTAACTGGACCTTGTATGGTTGCACTTTTAACTTTTGAATTTCACAATATCCAAAAAACCCTCCCGTTTCCACTTTCCTGCAGCGATGTGGTTGTGAAATCACTGCCTTTTCCCTACAGGGAGGCATGTCATGCCTGGGGCAGGCTGACCTGTTACATCCTCACTGTGCTGATGGGGGTAATGGACTAAGTAAAGCATTCAGTCCCAGAAATCCGAGGAGATTTTATTTGAGGCACAAATTAATTTGCTGAATTTCTTCCTAAATGCACTGATCTTTCAAATTTATAACATTTTCAAAATGGAAAAATTAGATCCTTAACTCCCGATAAATGCACTTCGCACATTGTGACTTTAAGTAACACACCCATGAGTTTGAAGTGTCCACAGACTGGACCCAGTCAAATGAATGAGGGTCAAGTGTGTGTGTGTTGAAGCAGATTATCCACTGAGTGTTCTAAAGTTCTAAAAAGTGGTGAGTGCAGCAAACATTAACACATTTCTTCAAGGGGGAGAGAGAGAGGTGACACGGACCAAAGGGACACAGGTTGGATTTGAACCCCCGGCTGCTGAGCAAGGACTCAGCCTTGGTACAGGGGCACCAGCTCTATCAGCTGAGCAACCAGGACACCCCATACAAAATCATTTTCCAGGTGATTTTCTTGACAATTATGGATTATTATTATCCACACACAATCTATATTACCAACAAAGAAACCTGATCCTGTGTGTGTCTATACCATCACCTGGCTCAGTTCTACTTTACTACACATTGCTGTGCAGAACACCTGTTTCCCACAGTGTAATACAACACCTTGGATGCTACAAGTGAGGAGTTGTTGGACTTGGCAAATGTGGCAGGGAGCTCCTGCAAAATCCAAAGATGGAAATTAAATACACAAACACTAGCCTTAATGTTTGTGTAATGATGGTGTCTCAACTAAAGACTCAGCTGGTAACCTAAAGTCTTATTTTGTTAGGTATATATATTTTGTTTATCTTCAGGAAAGGAAAAACTCTTCAGTACCATTGTGAAAGGGTTTAAGCAATCGTGGACTAAGTGTTGATTTCAAAAAGTGGGCAATATTTGGTCACTCTAATCTTTCTACATAGGGCTTAGTCATATTTGGTAACAATGTCTACACGGCTCAGATGTGAATATAGACAATTTTATTTTTGTCAGAAAACAATTTCCCACAGGCCAATCTGACCTTCAAATGTCTCGTTTTGTCTGACCAACAGCCAAAAACCCAAATATATTCTATTTACAATGAAGCTGCAAACATTTAGCTTTTTCATTTGATAAATGACTAAATATAGTGGCATGTAGCAGTGTAGTTGCAGATTGCTCGCTTCACCCTCCCTTTTCAAGTGCAAAGGAGAAACTATGGTGGCCACGAAATGACCCTATCTAGAGCCCTTGCTTGGTTTGTCCGTTCTGGGCTAATGTAGAGACATGGCAGTTCAACATGGCTCAGTTTTAGGTAACAACAACACATCGATATTCAGGTGTTTATACACTAATGAAAGCATACCTATTAGGGCTGTCACTTTTTCCAGAAATTACGTTTGAACGACACGCAAATATGTTCGAATCAATTTGAAAAAAATATCTCTTAACACATCACTCAGGAACAAGGATAAGACATTTGCCACACCAATGGGCCACATATCCTTATATCCTTGCACATAAATCTTGCAGTCTCAGCAGCGATGGTATTTTTATGCAAGCTTCTGGCAAGCGGCCTGCGAAGTGTGCCAAATAGTAGCAGTCAGTCAAGGTTGTACAAGTTGCTTCGCTCAACTGTGGTGCTGGTGAGTCCATGAAATATGATCAGGAGTAATAATAAACCCCAGAGTAAACAGTAGAAATATTGCGTCCGTATTACAAAATAATCTACAAAGAATGTGCTCTTGGATCATTTTATTTTTCCAGAACTGCCTCAGACTTCTCTCAGACTCAGGAACTATTTTTTGCACTAAAATGTTTTATGAAATACCCTTTGACCAAAACCTTAGGACTGACATGCCTCTGGAGCTTCTCTTAACTCCACCAGTTAGGACCTACTTTTAGCCTTGAGGGCCGATCACACAGAGATGCATCACTACAGGACCGACCATTTCAAAAAACACCTGGGCAAAGAGTGTTGGGGGGAAAACAGCTACTGCGCTTGTGGTAAGTAATATGATTACTAGAAAAAAAGTGGATGCAAGTAGACATTGAGCTGTAGATGAGTAAACTCTGGCTTCGTTTTAAAGAGGCTAATAACTGAGTTAACTTGGGTTTACCCCCAGTGCACCCCAGTTAAACAGCTAGCTAGCTAACCTATTTACCGGCATAGTAAACAGTATCAAAACAGGAAGGAAAGTAGTAAAGCCCACCTCTGCCTTAATTTGATTGGCGGTCTGGGAGAAGTGTGACATTGAGGAGTGGTGTGACTCTGCGCCCTGTGCTGAAAAGTTTTTTTTACACGTCTAAATAACGCTAGAAAATCGCAGTGCAAGAAGAAGGAAAAGGTGATGTGTTTTCAGCAATGTGTCTCTGTTATCAGCCCTTTAGAATGCTTTGTGAAATAGTCCCTAGTCTGAATATAAAAAACAGAACACCAAAAAAAAAAACTAGCTAAAGTCTGCTAAACCTAGCCCATGTTTTGTGTCACTGTTGGGAATTACGTCTCTGCTCTTACACATGCTGAAACTAAACAGGAGTGGTTGTCTGTTAGAGTTACACCTGTAACAGTGCTGTGAATGTCCTGTTGCTGTACATTCTGTTGGTGCCACTCTTTATATTTGTTGTATTTTTATGCACAAGTAGCCTACCGGTAGTAATTTCCTGAAAGTTGATGAGAAGCACAGCTCCCTCAATCAGTGTGAGGGATTAAGAGAACACCAGTAAGATTACACAGCAAGGTTTCTGCTGGATTTCTTGGCCATCTACCTGCCATGTATACTGGTTTCCTGATGGGGTTTTTCACATGCAAAAGAAATGACTTGTGCATCCCATTATCCAAATGAATTATATGCAATTAGAACTAAAATAAACACCTACATTTATTTTATTTTAGATATACAGCAGTTTTATTTCATTTTCACTGCGTGCTCTCTCACCACCACAGAGACTGTTCTCTCACTGCATAATCAGCCCAAATACTGGCACAAAAGAAAAAAAGAAATCTCTTCAGGCTGCAGCACCATCACCAATAGACTTGGTTTGGATAAAAAGATATGGTGAGGAGTGGCAGAGAAATCTGATTCCAGACGAGCTATATGTAGACACAGCCTCCAAATTGGTCTGATTTCTCCATATCTGGTTTAATTTCTGCATAGTCAGCCATTATAGTTAATGTGGCTCAGGGTTGTCACTGAAAAATAAACCAACAGTGCCACTGAGGCACAGGGTTGCTGCTGAAGCCTATTTTCATAGCAAAGCGGCTATTTATTTACATGCAAAGTTTGAGGATTATCACTTCACAGTACCGGTTTAACAAAGTACGATGACTTGTTCCATGCTGTCCCTTTACACACTTACACACTTAGAGAGACACACACACCTTTCCTAAAGAAGAATAACCTTGAGTGATGTGGAGATAAGCACAGAAATTCCAGTCATATATTAGAGTGAGTGCATGGAATTTGCCCCTTAGGCAAACATCAGGTAGTAAACACACACATACATGCAGTTTATAAAGGTGAAGTAGATGCAGATAGGCCGCAACAACATAACTCACTCGCTCTTATCCTGTTTCATCTTCCTGCTTCATTTACATATGGTCTCCCCGCGCTGCTGTTCACATGTTGTCTCTCGCACTGTGGAGTGCTTTCACCTTCTGCACAAACAGCTTTGCCATCAAACAGTAATGTGTTGTCAATTGCTGCTTTTAGAGCTGAAATGACTAGTCGATTGGCAGATAGTTTGATAATAATTTTGGACATTACCTGGTACCTGCTTCTCCAATGTGAGGATTAAATGCTTTTCTCTGTTCATTCATCCATTTTTCACTATTTTCTGACATATTTTAATCAATTCATCAAGAAATGATTGCCAAAGTAAGAAAGAAGTAAGAAAGAAAGAATGCATCAGTTACAGTCCAGTCAATAGGATTTAGTGGCATCTAGCAGTGAAGTTGCAGATTGCAACTAACTGAACACTGCTCGCGTCTGCATCTACCCAGCATAAGTGCCTGACCTCAAATGCTTTTGTGACTGAATGGGGAAAAAATCCCTGCAGCCAGGTTCAGAAATCATACACTATTTTCAATGAAGTTACCTCTTTCTTCATCACTCTTCTTCAGCGTTATCAAAGCTCTTTGCCTATCCGTTCACTTGTTTGTGCTCAAACTTGATTCCTTATTCAGCAGCTCTCTATCCATTATCTCTCATCCACACTGCTCTCTCTCCCTCTCTCATTGTCGTTGCTTTATTGCCCGCAGCCAGCTCTCACAGGGGACTATTACAGCAGATCATATTGCACAACAACATGCGAGGCCTTCACAACAAGCTCCATCTCCCAACTTCATGGCTGTAAAAGGCATAGGCCATAAAAACCTAGTGGCATGACGGTACAGCGGACATTCTGAAAGCACGCATTTATGAAAGAGTGGACAAACACGAGTACGGTGCTTTGCAGATTGTGCGCCTTTGGCCTTGTAATGATGCCAAGACCTCACAGTGTCATGGCTGGATGAGATAGGACAAGAGTATCCTAAAATTGGAGGTATTAAGCATAGCATAGCTGAACACAGAACGTTTGAGAAAATGTGCCTCATAACTTGTCGGGATGAAATACCAGCGCTGCACCGAGAGCCATCACAAATCATGTAGTAGTATGTTTTAAGATGTTGTTCAACCTCAGCTGCTCTTTCAGTTCAGTTCAGTTCAGTTGGTGAGGAGAAGACAATGACACTCACAGAAACGCTGTGCCGAAAGCCTCTCTGAGTGACTTGGAGGTAGAATGTATACCACTCACAGCCTTTAAAACACAGGTTTTATGGGTAAAAAAAGTGCAGCTGATGGAGTGTTTAGCTAGTGCAGCGGTGATAACTTCCCAGTGGCTGTAAAATCCTGTCTGTGGGTTTTACAAACTGTAGTGCAGTGTTTGACATCTGATAAGCCTTTAAATGCATTCATCTGTTACTCAAACTGAACTTCCTGGAGAGTTTCTCATCATCTCACGGGTACCATAAACCACACAGCCCTCTGCATTGTTCTAATGCAGGAGCATTTGCCCCAATTTCATACTACATACCAATTGTGAGCAGGTTTGTAGTGCACAATATGTAGTGTGTTAACACTGGAAAAGTGACTAAATAAAGTACACTGAAAACACTGTTTTTCAGTAGGCTATTAATCTACATTCTCCTCCCACAATACAATGCAGGGAGCTGAAAGAATTCAAACTAAATGTGGATGGTGGTGAAACAGCTCCAGAACTATCGCATATTTGGGAAAACATCTTGCTGTCTCCCTGTGAAGTTTAACTGGCAGTGACCAGCAGTTAGAAATATTTGCAAATGTCTACATTTGACTGGACGTCTAAAATGGATCAGTGCAACCATAGATTTCAGACATCTCTTCGCTTTTAGTCAGCCCCTGAACAAGCTAGAACACGCCAGAAGGAAAGTACCTGCGGGTGCTCAGCCTCAGTGTGGAACAGAACAGAAGTAGTCTGATGACGTTTAGATCTGAATATCTGTCTTTGTGTAAATCTGTTTGCAGATCTGAGGAGGGAAGGGGGCACCTCAACCTTCTACAGCAGCTACCTCCTGACTGAAACTGTGTCACGATACCCCTGCCACTACTCTTCATTAGAAATCTGAAATTACACACAAACAACCAGCTGGCACCAGCACATCAGCTGATGTTTTTTTGTTTCAACCAACAACAGGCCTGAACCTGGGCTCAAAAACAAGGGCTTTCCCCTCCACCTCTGAGTGCTTAACACACACACACACACACACACACACACACACACACACACACACCCCTATAATGACATCCTCATAAGCGCCCACAGAAGCTCATCTTCCAGCGCTTCAATTAACTCAGAGTGAGAGGTCTGTGTTGAGAAAAAACCTTTTCAAGTCTCTGAATGAAAGCTTCTCTCTCTCTCTCACTCTCACTCACACACACACACACACACTTTCTTTCTAGCTGGCGTCTCCTTGCTTGGTTGTTTGCCCCCACCTCCGAAGGAAATGAACGCCCCAGGAAAACACAGTCCGTAATGGAAAGAGTGGGAAATCAGTGGACTTGAACGCCATTAATGTGCTGGAAAGGGAAACCTAGTGACAACCTCCACAGCGGCCCCGTTTCCCACTTTTTACCCCAAAACAGAACGGTTTACAACCAAAGCTCTTCACTAAATGTAACTTAGGCGTCAACTTGACAGCTGCTAGCTTATGATGAAAATGAATTATCCGTGCTGCGTTCACGGGGTAAAAAACAGTCAGTTTGTTGTTTGAGTTGTTTGAGTGCCATCACTCACCTTGTTTGTCAACTTCACGACTCAAGGGTGTTCAGTAGCTCAGCAACACGCGTCCAACGAGACACAACCTGAGCTCTGAACTCAACTTCTGTTGACTACGTTTAGTTTGTCCCTCCGCTGAACAGGACGTGTCAGTGATGAGGTTGAGTGCGCGAGAGTCAGGCAGCGTAATCACCCGCCGCTCCGCTGCTGTCTCCGAGTGGGCGGGAGTGGTTGCTCAGTGACGTCACCTGTCAGTTCTTTACCGTAACGGACGCCACAGTGTGACCTCAAAAACACAGTGTACCGTAAACAATAACCACAAGCCGCAAAATGGCCAATATTGGTTCTAATTGTTTAGGTAGTTTGAATGGTGGCAGCCAGGAAAAGAAATAAAAGTTATTTATTATCATAAAAAAAAACAATTACAGCTACATTGAGGGAAAAAAAGGGATTATTAGCAGGACTGCAATTTTAAATAATAAAAAAAAATTAAATACAGAGATAAATTGATAAAATAAACTACAAATAAGTGCGCAAACAAACAAAAATCTGTCCCAACCCATCTGGGCTCTGCTGTGGCGCCTCTTCGTCCCCAGGGACCCAACCACAGGATGAACCCTCTGGTTGAGGATCAAATAGAAAAGAAAAATAAAATACTGCAAAGTAGCAACAATATAGACATAATTGTTAATAAAACATTTTCATTACACATTGTACAATTTCTTTATTTTCATTCAAAATAACATCTGTATTTTTCTTGTCATTCATAAGATATGATAGATAGATAGATAGATAGATAGATAGATAGATAGATAGTAGTTTGCGCACATGCACACACACACACACACACACACACACACACACACAACAAACTTAAAGGTCCAGTGTGTAACATTAAGACAAAGAAAGAAATTGAATATAATATTATACAACATCATGTAAGTATGTTTCCATTATCAAGTCATGTTTTCAAGATCATTGAATATAAGAATCATTATGTTTTTGTTACCTTAGAATGAGCTGTTTTTATCTACAGATGCCACAGGTTGCCTTCCACGGAGTCCGCCATGTTGAACCGCCATGTTTCTACAGTAGCCCAGAAGCGACAAACCAAACACTGGCTCTAGATTAAGGCATTCATGTTCACACAATTCACAGCCACCGTAGTTGTTCCTTCGAGTTTGGAAGGGAAGGGTGAAACCATGGAGTTGCAACTACAGCGCTAGATGCCACCAAATCCTACACACTGGACCTTTAGGAGAACGGGCTGAGAAATAACCTGAAAATCGACAAGGTCCACATGAAGCCCCTCGTCGCATTCAGCAGAGGGAGACATAACTGCATTTCACTCATTTCTGTACATGTGTCTATGGTTACATAATGAACTCTGCCTCTATGAAGGATTGTGTGTAATGTGACGCTGATGGAACAAATTGCCCAGCTCCAATACTGCAGCTGTGTAATGTGTAATAACTGCAATTCCTTTTTTAATTGGTCTCTTTTATCACCACCACAGACTACTGAACCCTTTTGTACAACCCATGAGGGAAAAACAAAGAGAGCAGAGGCAGGAGCAGAGCATACATACGGCCGTTGCCTTAGGAAACAGACAAAGGGTGAAGCTGAGACATGACCACCTCCCATTTGCCCTTCAGAAGAAGTTAGGCAAAAACAACAACAACACACACACGACAAATGACTTTAAAGAGGCTTTTTACTCAAAGCAACACTGCCACAACAGAGGGTCATATTAAGTTGAATTCCAAAAAGCAGCATCGGCTAACCTGGTCTGGCAATCAGCATTTTAGTATGTGCAACAAAGCAAACCATGAGAGATAAGAGAGCTCAAAATAGTCTGTGCCAAAAAAAATAGCAAAAATATAGTGTTTATTAAAGAGCACAGGGAAACTGCTGGCAAAGAGGAACTGTACTTACCAATATGAAGCTAACCAAAAGATGTCCTTCTGCAGTTGTTGAGAAAATGGAAACTTCGTGTGTGGTGGTAGGCCTATAGCATTAAAAATCAAAAAACTACATGTAACCCCAGTACCACTACCCTTTTATAGGTGTTTGCAATGAATTGTATTTTTTCATGAATTGTTTAAATTATTATTGGTGCGACTTTTCAAAGAAACATCCAATAATTTGTGTCAAACTGAAAGATGATGTCTGCCTTCAATCTTTGTCAGTGGGTACACAATCTAACATGTCTTTAGCAAAGCAGTCTGAGCTGATAATGGACTTTTCCTAAAGTATGATTAGACATTCTAATTTTGTGGCTGCACATGTACCAAATCTATTAAAAACATTCAGATTTACCACAAAGTAGAGGCCTTAATTTTATTTCTGTGTTTTAGATAATCAATTTTAGACATAAATATGCAACTTTGGGGTATCTAACATTTCAAACTGAAGTATAAGCCTAAAACTGGCTGTGTGTTCCTGCTAAACATTAGAAGATAACTGCTGCGGTACATGTTTATGATGAGTGAGGTGTTTCCAAACTTTTTTGACTGGGGTCGCATTAATTATGTGTCTTAGCTTTCCAGTCATTCTCAATATATGCAAACACTGTTAATGGACCCCAGTATGCAGAAATATTCAAGTACACTAGGTGAAATAAACACATTAATAAAAATAAAACTGCATGGGATGAGCATAAAGTGGTCACGTATGCAAAGGGGAGTGGGTACCCACGGATCCCATTATATTAAGACATCTTGAGGTCAGAGGTGAAGGAATCCATTTAGAAATGGCAATTCCAGTTGTTCTATCACCAAAATGTTGGTTAAATTTGGAGCTTTCTTTTAATTTTTTTTTTTTCCCCCGTCACATTAGCAGAAATGGGCTTCCATACACTACAGTCTCTGAAAGACAGTGCAAGTGGAAGAGCTAAGGATACCGTGGCACCTGGGGTGGCCAATCAGTGCCATCCCAGGCCCTTCCTGGACACACCCCTGATTAGAAGAGGCTCACAAGTCCTGAATTATTCTTCAGCTAAAAACACACTCCCCCTCTCAATCTCCACAAGATCAGCTAAAGAACAACAAAGTGTACAATGTTGAAAACAAGACAGACGGTTATTGTACAGGGACAGGAAGCCGCTGTTGAATTATGACACAATCAATCCATTATTGAAACCATATCATGGCCAGAAAAGCATCTGTGGTCCAAGACCAAGCAAAGCCACTTCACATGCACTTTGTATTAAAAATTAATGAGGCTTAATGAAAAAATCCACCAGCTTCTTCCATTCCCCACAAGTTCTTCACTTCTTGGGATGCATTGTTTTGGCAGGATGCTAATGCTGCTATTACACCCGTGGGGCACTAGATGTTCTAGATGGTAAGGACACAATGGAAACCTTTTACAGTGTATTTAAAAGGGACACGCCACCAGTTCCACATCAAGATCGGTTTACTCTTCATTGGAAAGTACTATTCAAGGTCATTATAGTTCATTCAAAATTTTGATAAATGATGGAAAGTAACTGAAACTACATTGTCTACTTACAAAACTAACTAAAATAAAATAAAATTTAAGGAATTGCCTTTCATTTTAGTCTTTAGTCACAACATGCATGAGGACCCTGATCCCCCATATTATAATAAAAAAAAAAAAACTAAAAAAAACTAACACAAAAACTGATCAAAACTAAACATAAACACACCAAACATTCTTAAACAATAAAAAAAATAAAAAGCGAAATGAGCAAACCCACTCTGGAAACTAACCAAAACTAAACAGATTTGACAGTAAATATATATATATACATAAATATAAACTGAATGAAAAATACAAATCCTTAATAATGCTGGTTCAGTTCAGCCTGTGAAAACAGTTGTATAATCTCTTCTGTGACTGGAGGAGCTTTGAGGAAATTTTGAGGTAGGGAAGAGGAAATAACCCAGATGATGTCATCAGGGTTATCTCTTGAAACTTGGAAAGAGAGAGCCCTGAGCACTGGGAGGCTGAAAGACATTGGCATTTAAACGTCCAGTGTGTAACATTGAGGAGGATCTTTTGTCAGAAATGGAATATGATATTCATAGGTATGTTTTCATTCATGTGTAATCACCTAAAAATAGTAATCATTGTATTTTTGTTACCTCAGAATGAGGCGTTTTATCTACAGATGTGGTTTGCCTTCCACCATGTTGGGTGTACAAACGAAACACCAGATCTAGATCGGGGCGTTCTGCATTTTCCATGTGTTTCGGCCCCACTGTAATTACTCCTTTGTGCTTGGAAGGGGAAGTTGATGTGAGGGAGTTGCAAACTGCAACTACACTGCTAGATGCCACTAAATCCTACACACTGGACCTTTAAAGCTGCAGTAGGTATCAGAGCCAAGAAAGATATAACAACGCTTTGGGTTGAAGGTAGTTGATGATGATGTTCAGTGTCAATTTTTATAAAAGTTACCTAGTGCAGCTTTAAAGGTCAGGATGGGCCTAACAAAGACTTGTACTGAAAGTCAGGACATTTCTGCCACTGCTGCTTCAATAATCATTTTTTTCTTTTAAAATCACTCTCTCAATTCTCAACCAAATAACAGCAGTGCAATAATAAACCACAGGCGTGCCCCTTTAAGACAAACAGTAGAAACCATGGCATGGTGTGAATAAAAACAGGGCTCAGATTTATGACAGAAACAGTCATACAGCAGGGGTAATCATGCTGACTCAGTCTTTACAATCAGTCAAATGAAACAAGTTTATTGCATACACAATGTCTGAAATTCCCTCTGAGCTACCTGCCCAGGGCTGGTAGACTGAGAAACGTTCACCTTTTAACAATGAATGCACATTTTTCACACAGTTACCCATACCCCTTTTCAGTGCTATGTCATGTATAAAATCTATTTGCTCACTGATACATTGACGCTGATAAACTGGATCAGGTTTGAAATTGGTTACGAAGTGCAAGAGAATGCGATAAAATTGAGAAACTACAATGTTACTCACGGACAAAGTTACCAGTCATCATGTTGGGTGAACTTTACTCATTTTTTCTTCCGCTGACAGATAAGACCAACATTTGGCACTAGCTGGGTGCTAATTTCTGACCCTGTGTGCATATATACACACACATGGACATACACGCCTGCACGCACACAAGCACACAAGGTGTATGACACGTGTGTTTGGGACTTCCTTTTTCCTACTTCGTGTATGGGCCAATTTAAAAACAAATCTAATCTGGGCCATAATTTAAAATCTTGACAAACAAATAGACATTTCTCTACATGAGCAGCATTTTTTTTTACAGCTGTGGAGCAGACAGACAGAGCTGCAGCCATTTAAAACCTCTAAAAGAAGCACCCCGAGCAACTCCCCCTCACTCTTGTGTGAACTATACATGGGCAACATTTGGAAACAATGTAGAAAGGCCATTTTGCGTTGAGTTCTGATTTTATGTAAGACTTTCAAACAGCACTGCATAATATGTGAGGTGTCTGTAAACTCTGTTGCAGGAAGTGCCGAGTACATTCTGTACTGATGTCAATAGCACAGTTTCCAGAAAATCGACAATGTAGTGAATTTTCAAAAGGGAAGAATCCTTTTTGAAAACTCCAGTTGGTACTAAAATATATCAGCCATCTACATTGTGTCTCAAGGTTTCCTGCATATATTTAGCTTTATTCTACCATACTAGCCTACACATTGCTAGATTTACAGTCCAATTAAATTTAACTTGTTCTTGAGTCTCTATTTCACAAACTGGAATTGACTCTGGATTCAGTCTCTACTCAAAAAGGGGACAGGGTGGGATATCTTCCAACTGGGCCTACTAACAGCATAGAATAGACATACATAATGACAGAAATTTATATATTAGCTTAGTATATATAATATACAAACAGTATACATAGTCTCTGTGACAGTGGTGGACAGGATGAAGTCTCTGTAGGGTTCACGGTGTGTGTGTGTGTGTGTGTGTGTGTGTGTGTGTGTGTGTGTGTGTGTGTGTGTGTGAAGAGACAACCATTATGAGCTGGAGTGCCTGGGTCAACGTGGATTAACTGAACCAGGTTCTCCGCTTTGCTCAGCTGCCTGGGTTGAAAGCGGGTGTGACGCTGCTCCACTTTGGTATGACTGGGTAAACACAGGTTACTATGGTAACTAATGGATAGTGGAGTATATATGGGATAGTATAGTAACAGAATGATTTAAAGCAATCCCTCTGTGTGTCAGTGTAAAAACAACAACACTGCACTTTGAGTGACGCTGCAATGCAACAACCCTGTTTATCAAACCTGGATCTTTGTGTGAACAGTGCCATGTGTAGTGAATGGGGAATAGTATTCTGGTGTGTGAGTGGTCAAACGCAGGTTGAACCTGAGTCCTGTGTCATACACAGGGTGTGGAAACCTGTGCGAGATGGAGAACGCGAGTGTGAGTGTACATCTTGGTGTGTACAGGGGAAGACTGATGAGAAACGGAAGTTTCGCTCCTGAAAAAAAGAAGAGAAAGAAAAAGAGAAAATCAGACATCCAGTGATGGACAGAAAAGGCATTGGTACTAACTAGCCACCACAACTCCCACCCACCATGTTGTGTCACATTGTTCTGCTGTACTGTATGCCAGTCTTAGAGGCGATGTTGGACCAGGGGAGCAGAGAGCGCAGCAGGGACTGGGCCTGTCGGTACAGCCTCTGAGGGATGGAGCAGGGGCTCAGGCTGGCCAGGGTTGAACCGATGTGCTGGATGTAGTCAGTGGGACAGGGAGTTAAGGTAAATGTGAAAAATACTGCATTTATGTTTGGCTTATCTATTTTCTCTAACTCTGTTAGATTGCCTGAAAGTACAAAGATCTCCTCTAATCAAGATGCTGTAGATTCTATTCTTTGGAGCAGGTAACGTTTTGGTGTGGAGTTGTAAACATAAACTGTCCACTAAACAATAGTGAGTGAGTGTCTTCTTTTCCTGCTTTCACAAAAGGATATAATAATGTCCAGGGTGGATGGCCCCCATTGATGTAGAGCACGTATGTGAATCCGTCTTTGAGGACGCCTCGTATGGAGTAGTAGTAGGGCAGGTAGTGGTGCTGCCTGAAGTCCCTGTTCTCATAGAAGTGGATGGCAGTGTTGTTGGTGGTGAGGACGTGTAGGTAGATTGCCTTACAGTGGTCCTGGGCTGTCGTTGAGATGTGCTCCTTCAAACTGTCCAGCAGTAGGGAGCCTGAGGAGTGAAAAGGAGAGAGAGCTCTATCAGTGAGAGGGAGAGACGCATTCCACTTGTCTACTCGACTCCAGGTCTGAAGTCTACAGCTCTGCACCAAACTAACAAAGTGTTTTCTACACAAATATAACATTTACAGATCATTACTACAGGCAGGTGTTAATAAAATGTACTTTTAAGTAGTCAACGAGTCATAAATATTGTCAATGATGTGACTTTCCATTCCATGCTCTTCAGACACAGGACTCTGAGACAGTGCTGTATGTTCCCTCCATCATGTGCTGATCTGTGCTTTCACATTTGAATCCAGAGTGAGAAGTGGATGAAGACCTGATAACCCTTGGACCAGTGCACTGTAAAACTGCAATCAATTTAAAGCAACTAATCTAACATTTGTCTAGTAAGACATTGTCTACAATTGTTTTTTTACATTTTGGCAAACTGACACTTTTGAATGTATGTCGAGTTAGCTATTAGTAGTTCCTGTTTGCAATGCATCCATGTATGTGCAGACAACTATCACTGGGTTACTTTGATACTGAAGAAAGATTAGAAATGTGAATATTCTCAGGCAAATTTTTGCACATTGCAGCAATCAGGCGAGTTTTCAGTATTTTAATCACCTCCATGAGCTGTGTGCAACACCCACTGCTGCTGCAACAACTACTGTGTTGATAAATGAGCCAAACTACAATAACTTCCAGTGGTTTTTGGAACACCAGCATGCACCTGTCTTTTTAGCTCACACAGTATCTATACTCTCCAGTGCCTCCTCATAGTCTGAATACCTCTGCGTTAGGGTAAAGGATGGGGTGTGGCATGTAGTGGTTGTGGTTGTGTGGTTAAGGTTAGGGTGAGTGTAGAAGGAGTGGATGTCAGTCAGTTCAGTGTCCTCGGAGTGTTAAACCCAAGTTTTTGTGTGTGTGAGAGCCTGTGGGCAAGGGCGGCCGTACCTATGCCATGTTTCCTGAACTCTTTGACCACTCCCAGGCTGAGGATGTAGGCTACCTGTGTGTCCACAGGGAAACTGGAGGCCAGGATGTCTCCATCCTAACACACACACACACACACACACACACACACACACACACACACACACACACACACACACACACACACACACACACACACACACACACACACACACACACACACACACACACACACACACACAGAGAGAGAGAGAAAATGACAGATTAAGCCCCATTCCCTTTGAACATAAAATAGTTTATTGTCGTGCTATGATCATGCTCTGTTTGCTGCCTTTCATTTTATATCATTGTCATCTTTGCCTAGGAAAATTACCCTCTGGGCAGGAAGATTTCACAATGCAAATCTCTTTCAAATGCAAATTGAGTTTTGACAGGAAGCGCTCCATCCACTGAGTGAACAGTTTATAAAAAACTATGGCCTAAAATGAGAGGAGCAGATTTCTGACACCAGTCCAGTTGAATACATTCAATCTCAGTATTTTATTACTGCACATCTGCCAAGTATTCTACTGTTTAAGGACACAAGTTAGATCTTTCCAGTTAAGTTCTACCACCACTTCATAAAGTCTACTGCACAGTGTGATGACTTGCATTTGTGATTTGCAGGCAACGGATTTCACTTGAAAACGAAAAAACTGAATCAGGAAACACGCTGTTTCCCAACTACTACTTATAAATAGAGGACCAAAAAATAGAGAACGTTTTTCCCACACGTTCCAGGACGTGTGGGAGGCCAAATTAGTTACCTGCAGAGCTCCTTTTAACAGTTATCCCTTATTTCTTATTCCTGTGTGTTACAAAGTCTAACTTGAGGACATCTTATTCATCTAATTAGCAGGCTAAAAACAGACTCCACTATGTCCATGTGTTCCACTTCTAGCATTTCCAAATGGCAGCTGGGTGAGAGTGGATAAACTGAACCAGCGATACACTCAGTGACACCACCTCCACACAGTACAACTACAAAGAATACACTTATGTTTAAGCCTCGTATGAGCGGCTGTATAACAGGGCTCAATGTGGTACCTCTTTGTGTACTTTGGTCCGGCCTTTGATCTCGGCCACAATCATTCCCACGATGCCTCCTCTGAAGGTGGCAGCGAGGGAGAAGAACTTCTTGTTGGAGGTGATGTCCTGATACCATGAGTCTGGGTACCTGCAGGCGGGGGTGAGACAGGTTTGCATTCATTCATTGCTTTATTTGAACTGCACTGAGTATCTGAGTGTGCACGTGTGAGCATTTGTAAATATTTTAGTACTCTACTGACTGACTGTACACTCTGTGGTACAGACGCTAGCAGTATAGTTGGCAGTATACTGTGACTAAGTGTTCCAGCTCACCTAGGTTCAGTGCAGTGGTGACCTGCTTATACATACTGAGGAGCTAGATGACAGCAAGATATCTTAAAGTGTCTAGAAGTTCTTCAGCAGATTCTCTTCATACCACAAAAACTGTATTAGTGTTAGAAAAGAAATTGTGCCTGCCCAGGCTGAATTCAATTCCCAGGTCATCCCTGTCTGGGGATCTGACTGTGAAAGTTTGGAGAAATGGTTTTCTTCATTTTTTGTAATAGTGTTGTATATGCAGCACTCTGGATGTGGATGGATGGATGCAGGCTGTGTACAAAACTCAAAAATAAAAACTTTATGGCAAACTGGATAGGATTCTTACTCGATTGGGAACCAATCACCGCAGAGCAGCTTGACGTTCTCTATGTCATCGTGGCAGAGGAAGCGGAGCTGGACTTCACTGAGAGCTGTGGGAGGCACCACGTCACTCATTCACACCTGCAGGGACCAACAGAGAGCACAATCAGGTTTGGTGAGTGTCTGCGTCAGTGACTGCGACCTGAACCAACAATCAGGAGGTCACGCTGAACAAAACCTTTCATTTTTTAAACAGTGACAGGCCAACAGTAACTGAAGTGAAGAGCAGCCATTCACACCCAAAAGAATCAAATGTAGGTAAAACTTCAGAATTATTAGCGATCATCAACCACACCAATAAATGTTAAACTTGATCAGCTGTATGCTTGTAGATATAAGTGTCTACAGTACGGCTGCACAAAATGGTAAAAACATCATATTACGATTACTTAGACAGATATTGCCATTGCAATATGATTCACGATTAGTTTTTACATCACAAATTAAATTTTGTGACGTTGTTGAGGTCTGTACCTTTTTTTTTTAATCTGGAGAATGGGATTTGTAGTCCAGGGCATCTCTGCAGGACTACAGTACTTCATTATAACGCTGTCTGTCACACACGTGACCTTTATTAAACAAATTGCAGCTTCTTGTGATTTGGATATTGCATTTGGCCATACTCCCAGTGCTGTGAACGGCTCTTAATAGGCACTTTCGGTGTGTTAAACCCGCTTTGGAGTGTCACACTGTGCAGATGATCCTACCGACAGCTTAGTTTCAAACACCCAAGTTCAAAGATCTGAGTGAGGAATTAAAACTTTCCGGGACAACACAGAATATTTCCAGGATATTTGCTCATTTTAAACCATTTCCAGGTGTTTCCATGACTGAAAAACAAGTCTCCGAGTTCCCTGGTTTTCCAGATTTTTGTTGAGGTAATCCAAAAGTAATGGCAAGTTGTCAAGTCACGTTACTTTAATATTGTCATACTTGGATTCATTTACTAAGTACATTTTTTACAGGTAATTAGTAACTGTATCAGATTACATTTTTAAACCCTGCTTTTGAGAATATAACAATAAGTGAAAGTGATGTTGTGGCCTGACATTTCACTGATGGTGTTTCACAGACTGGATGAAGTTAATGAGTGCTTGCTGTGCACACACACTCTCTCTCTCTCTCTCTCTCTCTCTCTCTCTCTCTCTTTGGGTTCTACCTGCACAGACATGAATGAATACCTAAAGGCCCAAACCACAATGTTAGTCCCTGTAGGAACTATTTCAACCACTCAATATATCTCAAGCAGTCCAAAGACCGGGATGAAGAAGGCTCTCACAGGTATCACAGCTGCCTCCTGCTAGCTACCCAGCACACAGGCTAACCTTAGCTACCGCTAGCTGACGTTCTGTTGCTAAGCTAACTTACCTTGTTTCAACAGTCAGACCGGAGGAAAGTCGAGGAGAACCGTGTTCTCTGGGTGTCCGTCGATACAGGCACTACTCCGGACACAGCATGGTACAACACCGTTTCATTACTGTGCCAATGGTACACAGGCTGCTAGGCTAGCCGGAGCTCTCCCTTCTTAGATAACAGCTGGATGGATGTTTTCTTCCTGTTTGTGGCCGCTACACCAGTGACGTCACGCCAAGGCGTTTTCTTCTAGTGATCAGTGGGTTGGCATCAAACATGTGAGCGCTTTATCGCCCTCTACAGGGCCCAAACGGGCACCACCAATGGATGCTAAGCATACCTAACAATAAATCAATCCAAGCAGAAAACAAAAACAAATAACCAAAACAAAATAAATAAACAGACAAATAAAAAATGAAAACTTAAAGGGGGTTTGGTTAAGATATAACGCAAATAGTTTAGAGTCTTTTATAATGCCACAAAGCCTGGGGCAACTTTAAAACCTACTAGATTAGAATTCACTTTCTGGTCCTTCTTGGTCACTTTCTTGGTTCCCTGGAAAAACTAGCAAGCGTTTGTGCTGTGCTGCCACTCACTGTTTTCTATGGAGGACCACGAGTGGAAATAGGAATAAAGCATTTCATTAATTAACTACGGAGCCCCTAAAGGGACATGGGGGAAAAAAAAAAATTAAACGTTTCTAGTGCGCACTAGATACTATCTTGTGCGCACTAGATACTATCTAGTGAGTTGTGGCAAATCAACACATGGCTAATTTTAATATTCAAATGAGTATTAAACTAATTTGTCTGTAACTAAAAAATAAATGTAAATTAATCTGTAACCTCTTTTGTTACAGTCCGCATTTAAATGCCCTGTTCTGCAGCTGGACACTCATTTGAGGTTCCCTTAAGGGCCAAAAAAAAAAAATAAAAAACATTTAACCTAGAGATAAATATAAAATGTAATTCTTTATTTGACTACAAATGAAATGTTAATATCCATCAATAAATAGTGCAAATTTACGGAGCCCCTAAAGGGACATGGAAAAAAAAAAAAATGAAACGTTTCTAGTGCACTAGATACTATCTTGTGTGCACTAGATCACTAGATATGGATGGAGTGTTGTGAATCAACACATGGCTCATTTGAATATTAAAATTAGCCATGTGTTGATAGGTCACAACACCAAAATGTAACCAATGAAATTACTTATTTTGACACATATTTTAAGCCAATAAGTATTAAACTAACAAGGTAATGTGTCAAAAGGCGGACTGTTTTTGTTATTTTCTCAAAAGGAGGACAAGGCTCCGTACAAATTAAAAAGGGTTGGATTTATAAAAAATAACATATAAGCATAATTAAAAAATTCGTTTATATATAAATTATAACAGGATTCACAAATTGAATTGAGAATACAGATTTTAATCAGGCATTTAAAAGGGCAATTTCCTTTTCCATCACTGAGCTTTTCCTTTTAGCCTCTCCCTTTTCTTTCTGTGAAATTTTGGGCTGTTTGTGTGGAGGACCACTAGTGTCATGGAGAAGGTAAGAAAGGATTTTATTCATTAATAACTAATTGTACACTAAAAATAGGCATTAATAAACGTGTTTAATAATTCTGTGACACTTTGGCCCTCCATAGAATACACTTCACCGTAAAGTCCATTGTCAACGTATGTGCACTTGCTCAGTTGTCACTCCATCTGCTAAGAAAGACCAGAAGTTGCAGTTGAAAGGACAAAAGGTTGCATATGGTTCATGTTTTTTTTAGACTTTTGGTTAAATTACCGTTTCCAAGCTTAAAATGTGCCTTTCGTGCTCTAAATTGCTTACTTTGGTAGCAAAAGCAGAGTGTGTATTTTTTCTAACTTTTTCTGAATCTTTACATTTTTCTTGTGAAATACTGAATAACTGCACATTTTCAAATCCACAATTTAAATCTGTGATTGAACTGACTCATTATTTTCAAGAAAATAATATGAATGAATCCAAATACAGCAGCAGTAGTCATTTAACTTTACTTTACTTTACATTTACTGAAAATCAATTTTCAGTCATATATACAGGTTTGTTGGTCGTATACTTACTTACTACCTCTGCCAAAAGCGACTGGGTCCTTTATATATGATAAAATAAATGTGTGTCATCTTTGGCCTTTTGTTATTTACAACAAACACAGAGAGCTTAATTTATTGATTATTAAAATCAATATCAATACATATTTTTATTCTCATGGAATTTGTTTCACCTACTGTCCATCTATAATTTCACATCTCATATGATTTTATGAAAATCTGCAGCTATGATTCACAGTTTTCATACATTGTACAAATATTATAATTCAAATCTACTTCTGAAGCAACTATGAACAGTTAGTAGTAAAATTTAGCTACCTGATTGATTGACAAAGATGTTATTATCAGTCTTTAGTTTTGTTCACTTTGTGGCAGCAAATGCAGATTTTCCGTATTGGAAGATAAATTACATTTTGGCATGAAAACCATGTAAACACAGCTCAATACAGCAAAATAAATAAATACAAATTTCCATCCCACAAGGCCTTCAGATCAACTCTCTTTATCACATATTCCTTCCATCTGTCGCCTTCTCATTGCTACTGCAAATATTGCAGGTAAAAATAGTTTCTATTGATCCTCCGCACACTCGGTTGAGTTAGGTTTGACGATTGAGAGAAGAGATAATAATGTTATATATATAATAATAACATTTAAAAATACATCTTAAGTAAATATTGTAAACGAACTGTGCATTTTAATTTCTATATGTGAGAGTATTCAAACAATGCCACGATCTTTTATACATTTTTAAATGTGCATGTTTGAAGTGAATTTTTGTAACATTTTTGGGCATTTTTGGATGAATCTCTTATTTTTTATGCATTACAGATACATTTCAAAGCATCAGGTCTAATGAAGTGTGTGTTTTTATTTCTATAATGTTTGTCAAAGTTCTTAAAGTTATTTCATATCTTAATCTTAATACACTTCCAAACATATCATATCAGGTTATACTGTAAAGACCACACAGTATACTGTTATTTTTGTAATATATGTTATATTATATTATCAGAACACCTACTGACTGACTGGATGTTGCTACATGGCATCAAAGTATCCAGATCTGGCAACTTTTCAGTTCTCAGTGATAGTTTTCAGAATCAGCTTTATTGGCCCAGTCTGAGTACACATACAGGGAATTTACACCGTACACACAGTTCCCAGAAATTTATATACAGCTAAACACAGACAAGAAAGCTGAATAAAAATAGTTAAAATAAACATAGAACTATTATGTACATACAAGTAGGTAAACAAATAGGTGAAATAAACACATATTTAAAAAAACTGACCAACAACACATATGTCTATATACAAGTCAAGTCTAAATTTTAACCAAATACAAAATGTGCAAAAAAATAAAAAATAAAATAAATAAACAGTATATGTAGCATGGAGGGTTTGTATGTGACAGTGATGGGTGCATATGTTAAAAACAGTGTGTATTAAACTGTAAATATCTAATGTATCATTTGTAGGTAAGTGGATGTTTTAGTGTTACAGGGTTATTGACTGATTTAAAGCTGCAGTGTGTAGGATTTAGTGGCATCTAGTGGTATAGTTGCAGACTGCAACTCCCTCACTTCACCTTCCCCTTCCAGCCATGAGGGAAAAACTACTGTGGCTGCGAAATGTGTAAAAAACATGAATGGCCCTATCTATAGCCAGTGTTTGGTTTGTCCGTTCTGGGCTACTGAACGGCAGACTCCGCAATGTCTGTAGATGTAAACAGTTTAAGCCAACCCACGTATGTTTTAAGCCCTGTCTGTTCCGAGTACTGATACGAACACAGATCATTCAGTTGGTTGAACAGATACAGATACAGATAATGGTGCTATTTTGTTGCTAGTGTAGTGAGCCTAGACCAGTGAATGTGACGTATCCATGATGTATCAACAGATGCTGTACATTCTACATACTCTACAACATTAAAGGATCACTGCTTTGCCTGATGGTAGTCACTAAAAAGCTATTGCTAACAGCTATTGTTGTCCAATAAACCTAAACTTTGTTTGTGAGTATACTTGGCTCTTTAAATTTCTTTAAAACTACGTAAAAGCACAGAAAAATATTTACAGGATTAACTTTTAGCAATGTTTGTTGATCACAAGAGAATGATTAACAGAACAGTTTTCTTTTTAAATTTGACCTCCACGGTTGCCATGTTACCTGTAAACCCCATCCACGACACACCTCCTCTCCTTACCCCTCCCCAGCACGATCCAGTCACATGCACTTGCAGGTAAATAAAAACACTATTGGTGGTTCTGCTTACAAGTTGTAGCCTCCGGGGAGAATCACACAAGCAGGCCTCTGTGCTCTGCTCACAACAGGCCCCTATCCTTCCCCGCACAGACTCACAGAAGCAGGTAGATATGCACCTCTGACTCCTCTTTAATGCAGAAATGACAGACACAAGCTGAGCCGAACAAAGCTTACACTGCGAGTCATGATAAGTACATTTGTAGACTTTTTGTTGCAGTAATATGGATGCATTATTCAGTACGATAAACCTGTTGCCAATGCAGGCTGTAATGCTATACACAGTAACATTCTTTAAAGACAGATATGGTACTTTATGTAACAGTAACACAGGATATGCTTTTACTCTAAAACAGAAACAGTGTATTTAGGATTACCGTAACAAAAAGTCACCACACTACAGCTGCTGCTTTCAATTTCCATATTTAACCTTTGCCCATCACTTCCACACCAGTGTAACCAGGGTAACAGGATAATATACTACTACTGGAGTAATATTTTACATTGCAACATGAATTGTGCCTCTGCAAAAAGCGGCACATCAGACGCTAAGCTGCCGACTCGCAGTTAGATAAAGTACCAGGAATAGGTTTGTTAATGTTGTCATGTGTCCAGGGGTGCAGGTGTTACGTCCGTCTGTCGCTCCCACATTAAGGCCAAGGGAAGAAGAGGCTTTCAGGGTCCTGTGACATGCATTACAACTGCACTACAGCATGCGTTCCCTGTCATGCAATCAAGACGAAATTATAATTATAAATTGCTATAAATGTGAAGTTTTTTTTATTTCTGACCTCTTTGGCCCAGGATGCGTTTGGTGTGTGCTTTGGGCCTTTTTCTGGCCCTGCTGCATCTTTCTTCCTCTCTGCTGTTGGGAGCCTTCAACATCAAGTCATTTGGAGACAAGAAATCCTCCAATGCAACTCTGATGAACATCATCAGCACGGTGTGTAACCTCTCTCTCCAGCATAATTATAGTGTGTACATTATTATTGTAAAGGGGCACTGCACTGGCTGAGTTCACTGATGTATGTACGGTATGTCGCCTGTGGCTCTGGATGATAAAGTAACCCCAGTGACATCATAATGACATCATTAGGGTTATATGTATGAGCTTAGGCTTGGACAATAGAAATGTACAGCACATTCCAAACTGGGGGCATAGAAAGCCATTGTCATTTACTAGGCAAGGAGGGTCTAAAGACATTATGAAATTCTAATGGTGGCATCATGGGTAATGTAGGATCCATACCTAAATTAAGGGATCTATCAATCTATGCCTTTTGAGTCCCCCAACCTTATGGATATGAATATTATTTTTATGTTGCTAATGTGCAACCAACTCCTGCAACCTCCTGGTAGTTCACATATATTTCACATGTGGGTATTTATGGTGAGATACAGTCAAAGAAAAAAAGGATAGTGGATGCAAAATACACTTTTGTTGCTTCACCTCTTGTCTGTTTTAGGAGAACCATGCTTTAAAGAACTATAATAAAAAACTTGTACCTAAATCAGATGTGTGTGGTTTTGTGCTTTTCAGATTGTCCACCGCTATGACATCATTCTGATCCAGGAGGTCAGAGACAGCGATCTGTCAGCGACCAAAAAACTCATGGAGCATGTCAACAAGTTAGATTAACCACGCACCTTGTACAGAGCATACTATTACACACACAATACGGTGTCCAAAGCATGATTTATAGTTTGTAGTACAGTGGACAGCTCATAAACTCACATTATGATACATGATAAACAAAATGACCCTCCTTATCTCCTTATCTTAACCTGTGTGCGTGTGTGTGTTTTCCCAGAGGTTCTCCTCAGTTCAGGTACAGTCACATCGTCAGTGAGCCACTAGGTCGCAGCTCCTACAAGGAGAGATATCTCTTCCTCTACAGGTAGGCAGCCATTGCAACACTAAAACTATCTTTTGTAGAAATCAGAGAACAGAAACAGAAATATTTATTTTTAAAGCTTTACTTACTCTCAATACAGCTCTGCTGTACTTACTGTATATGAAAAGTAGCCATACAGCATTGTTTAAATACTCCACTACAAGTTAAAGGTCCAGTGTGTAACATTTAGGAGGATCTATTGTCAGGAATGGAATATAATATTCATAGGTATGTTTTCATTAGTGTATAATCACTCCTAGAATGAGCTGTTTTTATCTACAGAGGGAGCGGGTCCTCTTCCATGGAGTCCGCCATGTTGAACCGCCAAGTTTCTACAGTAGCCCAGAATGGACAAACCAAACACTGGCTCTAGATAAGATTTTGTTGTGTGTTTCGTGGCCACTGTAGTTTCTCCTCTCTCTTCTTTCAAACTGCAACTTCACCACTAGATGCCACTAAATCCTACACACTGGTCCTTTAAAGTCACACATTCAAAATCTTACTTCAGTAAAAGTACAAAAGCATTATTAGCCAAATGTACACTTTTATATATTACATTATTAGATTATTATTGCTGAAGCATAAAAATGTAAGACACATTTCAGGTCTTAGTGGAACTAATTTAAACTACTTGATACAATGTCTCATATATGATAATGTATGCTAAAATTGTTGTGTATGTATCTCAGTCCAAAAAATAACTAGTAAGTATAGCTGTGACATAATTGTAAATATTTCCCTTTAAAATGTAGTGGACTAAAAGTATTTAAATGTATTATTTATTAAAGGTCCAGTGTGTAGGTTTTAGTAGCATCTAGTGTTGTACTTGCAGATTGCAACTCACTTGCTTCACCCTGCCTTTCGAAGCGCGAGGGAGAAGAAATGGTGGCTGTGAAATGCATGAAATAGCGGCTCTATTTAGAGTTAGTTTTTGGTTCTGAGTCTGTTCTGGGCTACTGTAGAAACATGGCAGACTCCATGGAAGGTGGCCTGCTCCCTCTGTAGATAAACAGGTCATTCTGAGGTAATGAAAACACAATGATTCTTGTATTCAGGTGATTATACACTAATGAAAACATACGTATGAATATAATATTCCATTTCTGACAATAGAACCTCCGAAATGTTACACACTGGACCTTTAAGTAATAGAAAATGGATACACTCAGGTTAAATACAAGTAAAAATTGTTATTAAGTATACTTAGAGTACATTAGTTACTTTTCTCCACTGCTTTTATGAAAGGTGGTTCAATATAGCAATATAGCAATCAATAGCATATTGGAGGTTTAGATAAATCTGCATAACCAAAGTGTATTTTTGGTGCAAATGCTTGCAAATGTGTTGTGAAATTAAAAATGCATTTGAAATGTCTATATGTCATACATTTGCATATTAGGAACAAAATACTGCGTACATTTGTATCATGAATTTACACTTTTACATAAAATGCTGATGAATACATAATGTATTTTGGTCAAGCTTTATTTAGTAATACAGTATTGCTCTGGCTTTGAACCTTTTTGGTATAAAATGCATGTTAAATGTGAAAAATCTTCACTCACATTCCCTCATTCAGGATTAGACGATCTACTAGTGGCCATGAGAAGGCACAGGACTGACGTAGTCTAATAAGTTCAATGTTAGAAATTACTTTTGAAAATGCTAGAGTAATGCTGTAACTGGCTGTGACTGAGAATTGATGGGCCTTGCCTCACTGTTAGAAATCTTTTTCAAACGTGAAGTTTTACAGGCAATAAGTCCACCAGAGATGAAGCTGAACAACAATATGCCCTCCACATGGAGAGGGAAAACACAGTGCAGTAAAACACATGAGGTTAAGTGGTATCATTCCTCTCCAGAGAGCAGACGGTGTCTGTGGTTAAAAACTACACCTACGATGACGGCTGTGAGGCCTGCGGGACGGACACCTTCAGCAGAGAGCCCTTCGTTGTCATGTTCTCGTCCAAATACACCGGTAGGGTCTGGAAGAGTGATAGTGATTTTCCACCATCTAAACGCCTGACTTATGTAGGATGCAGGGGTGTTTCCACACTTTCTTTACAGGGGTGGCAAAAAGTATGTGTTTCAGTCTTCCTGTCATTCCCAATTTATGCAATTCCAATACTGTTTATGGACCCCAGTGTGCAGAAATATTCTAATACACTATTCAAAAATAACACATTTTATACCACATGCGTTCTTTGGTCCCCTTGCCAAGATGGTAAGGTTGTATGACATGCTGGGTACCAATGGATGCTTTAGGTTATCTAGTTTCATATGATACCAGTATTTTCACAAAACAGAGCCCACTGCAGCCTTTGAAAGGCAGTGCGGAGTGGAAGAGGTAAGGCTAATAGGGGGGCACTTGGGGTGGCCAATCAGATTACAGCCCCCCCGGACACACCCCAGGTAGGATGAGATTCTGAGGTCATGAGGTCTGCAAATAGCTACACTTTAACTCTACTTACCACCATAGATGATGCATATCAGCCAAACTAGGTTGTTAACTACAAATTTAAGCTCCCTATTTGTGATATGATGTATGTCTGCCATATCCAAAACTCACTCCTCCCTCCCTCCTGCTTTCTAGCTGTGAAGGACTTTGTTCTGATCCCCCAGCACACCTCTCCAGACTCTGCTGTGAAGGAAGTGAATGCTCTCTATGATGTGGTGGCTGATGTCCGCACCCGCTGGGACACCAACGTGAATACTCTCTTCCACTCTACAAACACACCCACACACACACATTAAAAAAGTCTTTTAGTGCCATTGCAGAAAACGAGATGGAGTGCAAAGGATAATTAAGGTGGTAAAGTATGAGATGTGATTGAATTGTTTCACTCTCCCTGCAGGACATCATGCTGCTGGGAGACTTCAACGCTGGCTGCAGCTATGTAACAGGCTCTGAATGGCAGAAGATCCGCCTCTTCACCGACAAGAGCTTCCACTGGCTGATCGCCGATGAGGCCGACACCACAGTGTCACACACTAACTGCCCTTATGACAGGTAGATGCCCACATAGACTCTTACAGGTGCTGTATACAACTTTCAGGCTAAAGGTTGCACTGAAGCAACAGGATCTCAGACCAAAACAAGTCAAAAACTGGAGTGCCAGACTAATTTTACCTCCCAGATCATAAATCAACTTTAAACTGACAGAAACAAAATAAAACTCTCTAAGACAGTCCTCGTTAGTTTTTCTATTATTCCAACAATGACCAACTCTCAAAAAAGGTGACTGGCACTGGCAGGCTCAGATTGTTATTGTATATGTCTGACAACATTATAGAAAGTATCCCTACAGCGACAGACTCTTTGATTAACCTGAAAAGGCCCATGTATTGCTATCACTCGCCACCAGATTCCATAGACAAAAACAGTAAGTTAACCTTGCGGATAATCACAAAATTCAATTCAAACTTGCCAGACACCAAATGATCACCAAAACAGTCTCTGTTAGTCTTTAAACTCTTCCAGCAATCACCAACTCTGGTTTGGTTGAAATAAATCCTTAATGTGTGGGACGAATCATTCTCTGCTCAGAACACCATGATTCCATGATATCTTTAAATAGCAAATAGTTGTTTGCTGTTATGTTAATGTTCTAAATCTTAGATAGATATAACCTTTAATTCAACCCCTCTTTCTATATTTACAGGATTGTGGTCACCACTGACATGATGAAGGGAGTGGTGCAGGGCAGCGCCAAGGTCTACAACTACATGATGGATTTGAATCTCAGCCACAGTCTGGTAAAAACAACTTTAGATTCAGTTCTCCTCTGCAATACAATTCACTTCACTTCAGTCGCAAGGTACAAAAAGAGTGTGGCCTATAAAGAGGAAATTAAAGCTGCAGTAGGTCATTTTTTGTCATACTTGCTGATACTTTTACTATATCCTGACAATAGTACATGAGACAGATAATCTGTGAACTAATGAAGAACAAAAAAGATAGTTGATTGTTCAGTTTTATTCCCAGGACGTCAAATATTGATGCTCGGAACGATCAACCATCTTCAAGGCTCCAATCCAAAGCATCTTTATATCTTTCTTGGCTCTGATTGGTTGTTTTCATTCGGGCCCGGTGGATTCTTGCAAATGACATTAGGAGAGCAAGGAGGAGCCAGAGGAACCTCGTTTTTTCACAGATTATGTGTCTCATGTACTACTGTCAGGATATAGCGAAAGTTTTATAGAAATGTCCTACTGCAGCTTTAACACATGCTGAAGATGTTGCTTTAGCTCAATTGCCAGTAGTTTGTGTTTTCACCTTGCAGCAGTGATGTAGTCAGGGCATGGTCAGTGCACGGTGACATCACTGTTGGGTGTGGTTACAGGTTAAACAGACTGAAGAAGCAGGGGTCAATGAAACACTGCCTTTCATGTTGTGTTAACTTAATCTTTAAAAGAATACATTTGAGGAAATATGCTTTGGCTTTCTGGTGAAGAGTTAGATGAGAAGATACCAACCAATCCTGCTTGCTATATTAGCTTAGCATAAAGACTGGAAACGGGAGGAAATAGGTAGCCTGGCACCTCCAAAACTCTCTAATTGTAGTGTAAGAACAACAATCCACCGTTTGATGGAGGGTTATGTACTAGACTGTTTCTTAAATAAGAATGGTCCCACCCATAGCCCCCAATACAACAGCAAACTGTCCTTTTTTTTAACCAGTTCTTGTTTTTATTGTTGACAATTTTGATCCAAAAATCATACTTTACAGAGTAAGAAACGATTATTGTGGTACGCTCTAGAAAATGATGCTAATTAGATATTATTATTATTATATGAATTTTTAGCTGTTTGGCTTAAATAAGTTTACTGTAAATAGTCGTTTAGAGATGCTGGTGAAAAATGCATTTTGTTTTACAGTACATAATAAAACATATGATACAAGATAACAACACTTGCTTAACTTCTTTTTTGTTTACATTATCTCTCTCAGGCATTGGCCGTCAGTGACCATTTCCCTGTGGAGGTGAAGCTGATTGGCCAGGCTGCTGCTGCCTGAATCACGACTCCCACAACCCTTGCACAGGACCCTAGGCTGAATCTGACTTACACTACCCAGCAGGGGAACTCTGGCTATCCATGCAGCCATGAATTAATAATAATTTTAATAATTCAATAAACAAATCTACCAAATTTCATTGCAAACTTGCTTCTGAAACAGCAATGTGAAAAATCTGAAAGTCTAATCTTTTATTCAAGTGAGACCATAAACTCATTAGGAAACCGTTTACTGAGCTCATAAATCAAGTCAGAAGTCAGATCATTTCTCCATACTATCGCTTTTTTTTGGAGACAATGGAACTGGCCATTGCTGGCCATCACATAGAATGATGGCTTCACTTTATAGACACTGAAGCTCCATGTTATATATACTGTCATTGAGCGGCACAAACAGAAGTCTATTCCCTTTTAGTGCATTACGCACCAGTTTCAGTGGTGGGAATTCAAAATCTTAGCACATTCACCTGACGCTTTCTGCGAATCATAACACCAGTAGGAGCAGCAGTACGTGTCTGTCACCTCCAAACTGACAGTACTGGTACTTTTTACCTGGTATATAAAGCGAGACTTATTTCTCAATGAGACCATGAGGATCATTTTTTAAGTCTCCTGAGATAAAGTACTGAAAAAATGAATAGTACAATGGGATTTTGACCATTCAATTAATTCTTTAATCACACCAATGCATCCACATATACACATCCATTTATTCTAAAAATTCTAGCAGAAAAGAAGTTAGAAAAATTTGATGTAGATAAATCTGTTAGCGATTACAAAAGCTCCACTCACTGTGGGTTATTCAAATACACCCAGGCTTACTTTATAGTTGTTATGGCTCATGAAGGTACAGTAAGGCTAGGCACTGTGAATGGTGAAGACCTGACTGTGACAAAGTGACCGTTTACTAAACCCCTCCCCCAAACAGCAACTGTCCAATCATAGCTTAGCAACCATAACTCGGCACGGCTGGTCTATCAAACTTTGGATTTCTCAACATGTCGAAGCAATGTGAGAGTTACACTCAGGATTTAAAGAGGGTGAAGTGCTCTGTGCTGGATGGATGGATAAAGAGTATGCTTAAAATGCTAGCATGTAGTAGTAGGCTGATGTTACAAGGAGCATGTCATAGTATATCATACATTTGCAACATTTGACGTGTGAAGTTTACTCATGTGTCTATTCCCATTCAAATAAATAAATAATGCAAATTTCTGATGGTAAATCTGCCACCATTATAGTAAACTGCATACGTGTTGTGCGAGAAAGGAAGCTTGACAGGGGTTGCTATAATGTGGGTCACGGCTTAGTGTACGGTCAGTTTTAATCATTATTTCATTTGTTTAGGTTCAGAGAGCTGCATTCAAGGCTCTTAGCACAACTGACACCAGCAAACACAGGACACTGAAGGCAGATGTGTATAAGTAGTCTCCTCTAGCCCTTTCTCTTTTTAAGCATTGCCAGATACATGCCGAGCGACTTCTGAATGGAGTCTTTGGTGATGAAGTTGACAAAGTATTGGATGTCGGTCTCTCTGTTGGACGTTAGCTTGTCGATGGTTGGCTTCCTCATCATGGACTTGGTGATCTGTCTGGCGTGGTCTGTGAAGTTAACAGATGAACAGTCAGCACACTGATTCCCAAAGTGAGGTTTACGGACCTCCAACCAAAGTAACCTATTCTTATCTAGTATTCATGTTCGTATTGGCTTTAAATTCAAACTGGAACTGAAATATAGTTTTGCTCAGAAATCAGTAAATACTTAGTGTGTTCTGATTGGTGTGCTTTGTACACATTGCCACTGTACCTGGAATAGCCAACCACTTGGTCATGGTCTGTGTGGCGGTGGTGACGACCTGGTCTTCAGGTACCAGCTGGTCCACAAGTCCTATCTTCAGGGCTTCTGAAGGATTGTAGAGCATCCCCAACTCCAGAGCCATCTCTGTGGTTCGGTGGCCCACTGTGTTGATCATGGTGTCCTTAAACCTGCAGACAGCAGCAGGAATTGTTAATTATTGATTATTTGATTTTGTGTGACTACTAACATCAATAACCAAAGCAGGTGTTGTCATGCTAATAATTGCTTACCAAAAAGGTGCTACGATGCCGAGCTGTGTCTCATTAAGGCCGATGCTGTAACGGGGGTTGTCCGCCATTATCCTGTAGTCACATGCAATAGACATCAGACAGCCTCCTGCAGGACTGGAACCCTGTGGCAGGAGGGGGGGGGGATGTAGGCTGAGGGGTAATCTGCAAGACGTTTCGCCCTTTTTTTTCTGTTTGATTTATACGTACGTTGATGGCAGCTATAGTGACCATGTTGGAGCCATAGAGCTTCAGCCACATCTCCTGAACGGCTTTCCAGAATTCTCCACAGTGCTCTGGACTCTTCATGTACATCTCCATGATGTCCAGCCCGGCTGAGAACACCTTGGGCTGGCTCTGGATTGATGCAACACACACACACACAAAAAGATACACCTAAGCACACACGCACACACTCAGGGTCAACTGTCAATGTAGACTCAGACTTAGATCTGGAGGCATTTGTCAACAGTCTCCCAAAATAGTTGATGAGTGGAGAATCAGGGCTAAAAGTAATAGTGTAAACTGGCCTTAAGAGTTTTTTCACTATGCTATTAGAAGGATTTTATAATGTACAACCACCTTGTACACAAACACAAGAAGACACATCTTAAACCTCCTGCACAAGGGCTCTGCTGCTTTAAACGGTGAGGTTATATTGTACCGAGGTGATGATGAGGCCTCGGCAGCTCTTGTCCATCTCCAGCTTCTCTGTGGCGATGCTGAACTCCGTGAGGAAATCTAAACTGAGGCTGTTGACTGGCGGACTCTGCATTTGCATCACTGCCACACCTACAGAGAGAGGGGAAGAGCTTAGCTGAATACATTGACTTGAATTCTGTACAGATTCATTCCAAAATGAAATAAAAACTAAAAAAAATATGTATGCAGGCTGCCAGAACTCAGCTGTGTCTGTATTACCAGACTGCTATGAGGAGAAAATGCTTTAAATCTTCGGAACGCTCACATTGAGATGACAATTGTTCAATACAAGAAGCTTATGTGAATGCTGAAATCCACTCCTGTGTCTGGATTGGTTTCATGTGTGAAAGGGGGCTTTAAAATAAAAAAGAAAGAGAGAAAGAGAGAGAGAAAGACAAAGAGAGAGAGAGAGAGAGAGAGAGAGAGAGGATGGAGACAGTGATGATGGTAAAGTCTTTACCTGTGCTTTGGTCAAAATCCACTTTGATCTTGGGCGAGGTGGAGTTGTTTCTCTGCTGAGCGACGGGGGACGCACACACTCTGCCATGACTGCTGCAGGAGGACCGCACAGAAAGGAGACCTACACACACACACACACACACACACACACACAAGCTGGAATGTGCAATTGTGTGGCAACCATTGTTCCCCAAACTTTTTTCTGGGGACCTACTTTTTAAAAATGACAAATAAAACTATGATGACCCAGTTCACAGCAAGAAGAGCCAATTCATCTGAAAATAAGAATCATGTTTGTTACATTAGAATGAGCTGTTTTTATCTACAGAGGGAGGGGGGTCCTCTTCTACAGAGTCCGCCATGTTGAACCGCCATGATTCTACTGTAGCCCAAAACGGACAAACCAAACACTGACGGTAGATAGGGTATTTTGATGTATTTTTGTGATTTTCACGGCCACCGTAGTTTCTCCTACAAACTTCACAGTCTGTTCTCATTCCCAAGTCGTCAAATACAGACGCGAGCTGTGTTTAGCAGCTAAGAATCTCATTTTTCCATCGTACAAAAATAACTGCATTTAGCAGGAGGAAGAAATTCTGAAGATGTATTTGTGACCCAAATAAAATCCCCCACGACCCATATGTGGGTCATGACCCAGTGTCTGGGAACTATTGACTTAAACCATTAGTTCCCAGTCTTTTACCTTAAGGGACCCCTTTTCTGTCATGTAACAAACTTATGACCCCTGACTAAGTGACACATATATTTTATTGACATTTCATATTATATTCAAAACTGTACAATGAATCCAAACAGTGAACAGTTTGTGTAAAACAAGTGATTTAGATTCATTTTAAGCAGATAGGTTCCTGCTAAGGGAACTTTTTGCACAATTCTCTGTCTTTATTAGGGACTAAGCCAGCGACCGGCAAGGTCCCTATTGTTTTTGCTTGATTTCTTCTTCTTCTTCTTACCTATTATTTTTAGCCCCCTTTGACTGCATTTTTGCCCCCCTGAACATATACGAAAAGTCAATTTTATTTGGCAAAGTTGTCAGGCCTGGTGAAAATGGGGATATTCTATGGGTTGCTTTTGGGTTGGCCACTAGGTGGCGCTAGTATCATAAAAAATGTGTTTATGCTATTAACTTCTGCATAGTTTGTCATACATTCAAAAACCTTGTATCCACGCGTTCGGTGAATGGAGCTGAATCTCCCCATATAGGCCACGCCCACTTCCACCTATAATTGTTTTTCGTTAGAGCGCAAAATGTCCTTAAACTACTTTTTCGTGTTCCTCCTACACGCTTTGTCCGATTCGCACAAACTTTTTCACCTAGCAACTGGGGACCGCCCTGGCAAAAAGAGTAATAAAAAAAGTAATTTGAACATTTTTGAAATTTCAAAAAATAAGAACGCTATAAAATTCTAACTTCCTGTAGATTTTTCGTCAAAAAAGGAAGTGGACCATTTCTCCACATTGGTATGTCCAATTGACACCAAAATTGGGTACATAGTTCCACATGTCTTCCTTAAGCATCGTGCACAATTTCAGGCCATTGTCACTAGGTGGCGCTCTTTAAAATGTAGAAGTTTATATCTCTACAACGGTATGTGTGATTAAGATGAAACTTAGTACGATGCTTCCCCATGGCTCCCTGAGGCTTGCTAAAAAATGTGTCAACAATCCGCCACTAGGTGGCGCTCTGGTGGCATGGTAAATCACTGTGCGGAGGCCGTAATAGTTATGAATATGCAATTCACAGGGCACGTGTAGAGTGGGGCCTGTAGCTCACATACCAAAAATCGTGTTGGTCGTGTGTGTAGCGCCCCCTACAGGATAAGAAAACAGCAGCCCCGGCGCCACGTTTCACCGATATGTACGAAACTCGGTAGGCACGTGTAACATGCCGGGACGTACAAAAAAGCCTCTTGGACCCATACCCGAAACCCCACAGGAAGTCGGCCATTTTGATTTAAAATTTCACTTTCGGCGAACTTTTGCATTGTATTTGAACGAACTCCTCCTAGGGAATTTATCGGATATGCTTCAAAATTTGTGCATACAGTCAAAAAATGGTTCTGATTAAAAGTTGTGCTATTTGTGCATGTATGTTGAAGGGCGTGTCCGTGGCGTGCCCTCAAAGTTGGCCATAGTGAATTCCGTGCGCATTTTCGGTGATTTTTTCGTGTTGTATTTGAACGAACTCCTCCTAGGGAATTTATCGGATCTGCTTCAAAATTGGTCAGTCCAGTCATAAATTGGTGCTGATTAAAAGTTGTGCTATTTGAGACTGTACGTTGAACGGCGTGTCTGTGGCGTGAGGTCAAAGTTGGCCACTTTGAATTCTGTCGTCATACAAACTGATTGAAAAGTTGAGCTGTGACTGTACATTAAACCGCGTGCCAGTGACAACTTGTCCATTTCACCAGATTCGCCATAAAACAGCACTCATAACTTCAGTGTGCAATGTCCAATCTCCAATAAACTATATTCTGAAACAGTTTTGCCCTGAACACGTCCTCATAACTTCAGCGTACGTGGTCCAGTCTCAATGAAACTTCACGTGTTTGATAAGAGTCCCGCCCTGAACTTGTCTACATGACAATATTCAGAAATAGTGATAGCGCCACCTACTGACAACAGGAAGTAAGCACTGCGTGGCAATTTTGAGCTGATTTGCGTGAAATTTCATGTTTTGGTCCGCACGTGTAACGACGGCACCTGGCGCGGCCGCATCACGACCCGAGTTGCGTGGAGTGCGAGGTCCCGCTCAACGCTGCTTGCAGCTTTAATTATTATTATTATTATTATTTATTATTATTATAATAATAATGACAACAACAATCATAAATACTTTTTAAATACTTATTTTTTTGACAAATTTAGTGATTGATCTAGTCTCTGGCGCTTGGCCTTTGTACTATTAGGCAACTTCCTTTACATTTACTTTTCTTCTCAAACTTGAACAAAATGTTGAGATACAACCTACTGTTCATATTTTTAAAAAGTTTTTCTTAAACGCCTTAAAATCAAGAAGGCGTTGTGACCCCCAGGTAGGGAACCACCGACTTAAACCATTAATCAATTTATCAATAGCTGCCAACATTAAATGTGATCTTCTTCATTTATTTCTGCACATAATAAAACGACACAAAAGACATAATAACGTAAGAAATTACACAGGTGGGATGAAAAAAGAAGTGTTGTAAATGTTTCGATATCGCCAGTGAATCCATCTGCTTGGCCATTTAATCCACATGACATATGATAAAATAAAGTATGTTTCTTATTTGTGAATACTTCATGAAAGCAGACACATTCCTCCTCAGAATATCAATATCCTTTAAGTTGAAGCTGTGATATTTCTACTGATCACTTTACCTTACGCCTGCAGTTTTAATACCATATCAGCTCTAACCTGACATGCTGTATAATGGCACTAACTGCAGGTGTACATGCAAACACCCTGAACGTTTCTAACAACTGTTAGCTGAAAGCCCTGCAGTGTCCTGTGACCTTTGTTCCAGTTTCTGCTAGCACAGCTAGCTCGCACAGCTAACCACCGGCAGGGAGATAACAACTGTTACGTTTAAGACATTCCGTTGCAAAAAAACGAAGCATACACTCAGACGGCCTCTCCGCCATGTCCCGACACACGCAGACATACCCGATAAGCCACACTTGTTCCTCAGTGCAGCTCTCAATGCCATCTTCACTCACTGATCGTCAAAGACTGCTTCTTCCTCTGTTTTATTAATGCACATTGGCAACCAGCTTGTAGAAGCATTAGCGCCACCTTCCGCTTCGGTGGTAGTTTATAGTCTGCTTTTGTATTCAAGAGTAGCTTTGTTATTATTGTCATGGCGAGTGTAATGTCAATAATAATGCTATGACGGGCTGGAGGAGCTTACGTCTAAGAGCAGCCGGACATGTCCCTGTTGGTAATGCTAAATGCAGTCCCTCCAGAAAAACGCGATTAATTTAACACATAATCAGCCAGAGTCCGCACATTCATTTATTTTCAAACACGCCGCACTTTCGCCGCATACATCGCCGATTTCCCCGCAAAATGCGCGAAATATGCGGGGCTTGCATGGTTTCATAATCCCTGCACTTTCGTTGCAGAAGTCACATAACGTTATATGTTCGCAGAAAGTGGAAAAATGTTGTGTTTATTTCACACCAGAGCAGCCATTTTCCTCCTGTCGCCATGGGAACGTTATGAAGTGACGTCATCGGAAGAAGAAGACATGATGACGTCCACAAATCAGTCTCATTTGTGTTGTGGTGTGTTGTGGTGTGTTGTGTTGTGGTGTGTTGTGTTGTGTTGTGTTGTGGTGTGTTGTGGTATGTTGTGTTGTGGTGTGTTGTGTTGTGTTGTGTTGTGTGTGGTGTGTTGTGTTGTGGTGTGTTGTGTTGTGTTGTGGTGTGTTGTGTTGTGGTGTGTTGTGTTGTGTTGTGGTGTGTTGTGTTGTGTTGTGGTGTGTTGTGTTGTGTTGTGGTGTGTTGTGTTGTGGTGTGTTGTGTTGTGTTGTGTTGTGGTGTGTTGTGGTATATTAAAATAAAATGAGATGTGTTGTTTGTTGTGTTATTCAAACTTGTCCTTCTTAACAATCAACAGTCTCTGCATGGAAACGACTGCAATAATTATCTCGTGCCCACGCGTTACTATCTCGTAGCCACGTGACGCGTTAACTATTTTATTTATATTTCAGTTAACCCAAATGTTTATTCACACCAAGCTAACTATAATATACATTGGTATTCATACAGAAATAGTCATTGTCTTCCTGTTCATATTTGTTACAGTCTATAAGTACATTTTCTACTGACTCCTCTACCTGCACTTCTTTGTTTCCCTTGAGATCTACATGAGCAGGACAGCTGCAGGACAGATTGGTAGTGTCTGGATCATTATTCTATCATTTCCACTGCACAGTCGCAATGGAAGTTCAAATTACACTGTGAGGAAACACAATATTTTATATTAATTTTTCAATCAAGAATTATTGTAAAATCTGCAATTCTTTATTCCTCAGAATGGTGAAAGAATAAACCAGTGGTCCCCAGCTTCTTATATAAATCATTGTCTAGCTGGGGCCCCTTGTCATGGTTCTGATATCTATGTGTGGTTTTTTCCACCAATAAGACATTTTTCATTTAAACATCTCACATGGTTTCATTTGAATAACTGTTAAAGGTAGGAGGAGGTAATTTTTCAAGATTATTAAAATAGTAAAGTCCAAAATATGAATGGAACCTTTGTGTAGAAGACCTTTGCTCTCTCTTCTTTCCATCCACATTAAGGACTGGACACCACAGGATATAAAACAGCAACATTTACAGTGCATTCCATGGGAATCCCAGTAATCTGTTTGAGGAGAAGAGCAGAATTGAACTTGGATAAAAAGGTCTGACAGTCTAAAATGGAAGACGCTATCAGCAGCTACCATCTTTTTATTTAACCTCCTCTGTCGGAGTATAAACAGCTCCACAGAAGAGATGTGGGTAAAAATACATCATCACTCATTGTCCCATTGGCAACTGAGCTAAAGGCGGCATTAGAAGTGTGTTGGTTTGTCCGTTCTGGGCTACTGTAGAAACATGATGGTTCAACATAGTGGACTCCATGGAAGTCAACCCACAGTGTTTGTAAAAACAGCTCATTATAAGGTAACAAAAACACAATGACTCTTATATTCAGTTGATTATACGCTAATAAAACATACCTAATATTATATTCCATATCTGATAATAGATCCTGCTCAATGTTACACACAGGACCTTTAAATGGGAAATCGAATGCAGGGATTTTACATTATGATGGCATAATGTAAAACAGTTTAAAGGTCCAGTGTGTAACATTTAGGAGGATCTGTTGGCATAAATGGAATATAATATTCATAGGTATGTGTGTATAATCACCTGAATATAACGACTGTTTTGTTTTTGTAACCTTAGAATGAGCTGTTTTTATCTACAGAGGGAGCGGGTCCTCTTCTACGGAATCCGCTATGTTGAACCACCAGGTTTCTACAGTAGCCCAGAATGGACAAACCAAACACTGGCTCTAGATAAGACCGTTGTGTGTGTTTCGTGGACACCGTAGTTTCTCCTCTTCTCCTCTCTCTTCTTGCAATCTGCAACTTCACCACTAGATGCCACTCAATCCTACACACTGGTCCTTTACGTGCACAGGGTAGTGCAGACAGTAAAAGATGAGACAGAGAGGAAGAGAGAGATAGAAATAAGGGGGGTGAGTTAGTGAGGGGAGAGATGGACATATGTGTGTGTAAGTCACCGCCAAAGCACAAGTGTGTGACCAGAGAGATACACCGCGCACTGAAGCTCCTCTCAATCAGTGAGTATATGAGTTTACCTGATGTTAAAGTTTCTGTTTTTTCTTTTGTGTGTGGTAGTGTGTGTGTGTGTGTGTGTGTGTGTGTGTGTGGGTGTGTGTATTTTTTGGAGCTGTAAAAATTGTACAGTTTTAAGTACAGAAAAGTGCAAAAGTGAGACGCTGTCTTTTCAATGGATCCATTTTCATTGGTATCGATAGTTTCAATGATACAAACTAATGACAAGTAACTGTGTTGATATTGAAGATGTGTGTTTTCTCAGTGTTAAGAAAGATTGATCTTTTTAGGGATACTGAACTAAAAGTTAAATAATCAGTGGCCTGTAGTGTTGATTTGCATTACATACATTTGTATTTGGGATTTCTTATAAATTGATCCATATGTATTTTTTTCTTTTGTTCTGACCAGACAGCCCTTTTCCACCCTGACCACCCTCTTCAGTGTTAGTTTTGATCGAGCGCCATAGGAAATCCATCTGTGTGCGTCACCACTGTGCCCTGTAACCTGGGGGACACACACCTCTCCCCTGCCGCTTTCTCCACTCCCACTTTTTCTGTCCAACCCCGCCCTGCTTCATCATGGATCTCCTGGACCTGGGAGAGGTCGGCAGTGGCTGCGAGGATGAAAACTGTGGCCTTGCATCCGCCTTCCCGGAGAACTGCTCAAACCAAGCGTGCCAGTGGGAGGAACCTGTGTTTGGATTGATTGAGTTAGGTGGGTAGAAAATAAGAGAAAATAAGGTTTTGTAAATGGAAAATTTAAAGCTGCACCAGGCAAGATTTTTTGGAAAATAACAAAACGTGGGGTTACAAGTGATACAGTCTCCCCAGTTTAACTTTGACCTTTATCTTGTTTGACTAAAGCATATTGTGGTATCTGGACAATTCAAAACGTACCTCTAAAATGCAAGCACTAGTTTAACATTTTTGGAAATATGCTTATTTGCTTCTGAGGGTTAAATAAGAGATTGCTACCACTCCGCTGTCTATACGGTAAATATGACGCTACCACCAGTAGCTGGTTAGCTAAGCCTAGCATTAAAAAACTAAATTTGTAAAGTATGGAAGTCCATTTCCACCAATGTGATGAAAAAAAGGATTCTCTATATCACTATAATGAGGAAAGTATACTTTTGAGATACTATGTCAATATTTTCAGATACTAAGTCAAAATATTGAGAAAGTTTCTCATTATAATGACTTATATAACTCCCCCCCACACATTGGCAGAAATGGGCTTCCATACATACTGTAAGTGATTGGATCCTACATGAACACACAATTATATGCCAAAGTTTGAAGAGTTTTAGTTATTTCACAGATTTTCTGTATTTTCTAACTGGTTTGAAGTAGAGCAGGGCTCAATATGTCTGTGCACCAGTCAGGACTTAAATATATTTAGTATTTTGCCTTTGTTTGACAGTCAGTGATAGAAAGGAAATATGAGGAATGACATGCTAGAAATGTCCCTGTTTGGCAGGTGACTACTTCTAATGTAAACAAAGTGCACAGTTATGAAATAAATACAAAGTGGCTCTGATAAAACATATCAATATTTCACATTCTAGTGTGTGTGACTGTCATTTACATTCCACTGATGCTCTTCGGCCTTCTGGGAAATATACTAACAATTCTGGTGGTTTGGCTCCGACCGCACATGAGAAGCTCTACTTACCTCTACCTGAGCAGCATGGCTGTCAGTGATCTGTTGATACTGCTACTGTTACCTCTGGATCTCTATAAGGTACACACACTCACACACACACACACACACACACACACACACACACACACACACACACACACACACACACACACACACACACAAGCTACCTTTTTCATGCACACATTTTATGGTGATAAAAAAGCACCATAGTTCCAATAGTGGTTTTAAAAACCCTTTGTTGTCTTCCCCTGAGGGGTTTCCCTGCTGCCAAATTAAGTTTTCTTCTATTAAACTCAAGGGTCATGTCACAGAGTGTTCCTAGATCCTTATTCTATCTTTTCTTCTGATCTGAAGATCAAATTATACTGTGAGGAAATACACAATATTTTATGGGTTAAGAAATCTTTTTTATTATTATTCTTTATTCAACTGTTACCAGTCAGTAGTGACTGACAGTTGCCATAGAAGCTGTGCTTGCGGTGACTAGTAGCAGTTGTGAGAGTTGTGATTGGAGTATTTTTGTTAGTGATTTTGTTAATGTAAAAGTCAGAGGCTGAGCAAACGTTCTCTGAAGACATTGAATATCTCTGTGACCAGTTTTTGGACACAAAGTAATGGAATGACTGACTTTACTTACTTGATTTATTGTCTTGTATTTGTTACTTTTCAACCCTATTGTGACTGCTTGTTATGTGGCTGGTTCTAAGTTTTATTTATGTCATATATGCTATTGATGTGGTTCTCAAGCTTTTTTTTGTCTTTTATCGAAAATTCCTGTATATGTGCTACTATTTAAAATGTCTTACTTATTCATCCTGTAATGCACTTTGGTCAAACCTAGGTTTTGTTTTAAAGTGCTTAACAAATGGCATTGAAGCTGCATTGAACTGCGTCTTTTTGATAAGTTGCGCTTTTATGCATTTGTTGCACAATTTAATGAGAAACATGGACTTAGTCCTTCAATCTTGGTGGCAGGGAGGCAACTACAGTGATCTTTTCTAGAGGTTTTAGGGTAGTTGACAGTTTATGGCATAGGGAATACTGAATATAAAATATGGTTTATTGAACTGGCATTTACATTATTGAACTTATTATAACATAATTATTTTACTTATTTAAAGAATTATGCATAACTTTTTAAAATTACTTTTAAACTCCTAAAGAAAATCTTGTGTACTCCTGCAGTACTACCAAGTTACCAAGTAACTATATTGTTATTGTTATTGTATTACTTTATTAATCCCACAATGGGGAAATTCCCTTGTCACATAAGCATTTTATGTGAAATAAATAAATACAGATATAAAAATAACTATAGTAAAGTGGTGAAGCTATGGTATGGTGGTAATTTGAAAAAAAAGAAACTACAACATTGATCAGGTGGTGCAGGTGTTGTAGAGTCTGACAGCGGCAGGGATGAAGACCTGCGGAACCTCTCCTTCTTACACCGTGGGTGTAACAGTCTGCTGCTGAAGGAGCTACTCAGGGACCCCACAGTGTGGGGGGTGAGAGGTATTGTCCATGATGGATGTCAGCTTCACTAACATCCTCCTCTCACCCACTTCCTCTATGGAGTCCAGAGGACAGTCCAGGACAGAGCTCACTCTCCTGATCAGTTTATTGAGTCTCTTCCTGTCCCTGTCCGTACTGCCCCCTGTCCAGTAGACCACAGCATAGAAGATGGCTGAAGCCACCACAGAGTCATAAAAAGTCTTGAGGAGAGCCCTGCTTACTCCGAAGGACCTCAGTCTCCTCAGCAGGTGGAGGCGAATCTGGCCCTTCTTGTAGAGAGCATGGGTGTTATCAGTCTAGTCCAGTTTGTTATTGAGGTGAACATAGGGGCACATTTGAGAAACACTAATGGAAGCTGGGCAGCCATGCTAGTTAAGTTTGCTAGTTCTTATACTGGTAACTCTGCCCATACTTGTTTTACCCTGCCAGTTCCGGTCTGACCATGTTTCTCGTCATTCTCACCCTTATGGAAATCAGTGTCAGTTGGCACATCTACGTCTATCATCATTTATCCTCTGACACACACACTTTTGCTCTTGGTTAAATCCACTGTTCTTTGTTTAATCCCCTTACTGTAACTGAAACATTAATGGTTGTTTTGTAAACTGAGAATATACCCTTAAAACAACTTGTGACAGCTTTGTTGTCACAAAGGGGAATAAAGGTGAAAATGAAGATGTTGTCAGCGTAAAAATACTTGTTCTGTCTCTCCCAGCTCTGGAGGCCCAGGCCCTGGCCCTTAGGAGACCTTGCATGTAAGCTGACGATGTTCCTCTCAGAGTGCTGCACTTTCTGCACCATCCTTCACATCACCTTCCTCTCCCTGGAGAGGTACCTGGCTGTCTGCTGGCCAATCACTGCCAAGACCCTGGTGACACGGCGCAGAACCAGGGCTCTCATTGGCTGCCTCTGGCTGGGTGCGGCCGTCAGTGCAGCGCCAGTTTTGGTCATGGTTGGAGCGGAGGATGTTGGGGGAGAAGAGCTAGGGCTCGGCGGATGGAGGGAGGGTGGAGGGTGGACCGGCAGGGAAGGAGAACAGGGCGGATTTATGATAGGTGGAAAGGAAAGAGGAAGTGGACATATGGCCTTAATGGACGGAGCACTGGAGGGAATAAATTGGGAGGAAAAAGAGAAAAATGGATGGGATGAAAGAGTTTGGTCTGCAGAGAAAGGAGAGAGGAAACTGGGTGTAGGAGAAAGAGATGAGACAAAACAAGGAGATGAGGGAGGAGGTGAAGAAGAAGAAGGAAAGATGAAAGTCAAAGGAGAACAGCAAAATAAAATGAAAGAAGATGAGGGAGGAGGAAGGGAAGAAGGTGTTGCTTCAGGTCAAGGAGGAGAGATTGACAATAGAGAGTGCCGCTGCACGCACTACGCTGTCTCCTCCGGCCTGTTGTCGGCCATGATGATTCTCTCCAACTTGTACTTCCTGATACCCCTCTGCATCTTGGGTCTGGTTTACAGCCTGATTGGACGGACTCTGTGGCTTCGCCCGCAAAGCAGCCGTAGAGACCAGAGTCATCGGCACACCGTCAAAATGCTTGGTGAGAAACACACCCTTAGGCTCTTCCTTTATTATAATCAAGAACACACAGAAACAAGAGCTTCCATAGGGATTACTTTTGACCAATTATTTACACTAACCTGGGTTGGGCTACAGGCGTTGAGGGCTTCTGCTGACACACTACTAGCTATAATTCCAACTGAACTGCAGATGATTGTGACATTTACTCAGTAACTGAATCAGAAAAGCAAAAACACAACAGCTCATCTTGGCTTCTTAGTAAGTCTCTTTTCTCACCAAGCAAAAGGATCCTCTAAAACAGTGGTTCCCAACCTGTGGCACACCACTAGGGGTCACCAAAGCTTCATGGGAGGTTTCGAGGCTTCTTTGATTTTAGGGCGTGCTAGAAATTTAAAAAATATACACAGTAGGCCTCAGCATCTGGTTCACTTCTGTGAAGAAAAGTAAATGTAAAGTTAAGACTGTTAAATTATTCCTCATCAATTCATCTTACAAATTATTCAATTGCATCTGTAGCAATAGATGTGTCCTAACAACCAGTTATACATATATATACATATATACATAACTAAAATCTCTAGGAAGGACTTCACATCTAACTTAGTGAAGGATTTAGGAATAGCTGGTGAGACTGCTTAATTACATCTTGGTTTGTTAGTATAAGAGACAACTTGTACTTATCACTTTTGCTTAATCTATTAATGATTCTGATGTCCTCCCCCTCTGTTTTTCTTCCCACACTGCCCCTCTGTCCCTTCACCTCCTCCAGGAGTGATTGTCTTGGCATTTGTCCTGTGTTGGCTGCCCTTCCATGTGGGTCGGACCATCTTCTCTCTTTCTCTGGGCACCGGTTCTGATAGACAGGAAGCATACACAGACACAAACTCACACTTGGACATTAACACTCTCTCTGATGTCAGTATAGACAGAAATATCAACATACACAACCGCCAGTCAGACTCAGACAAGACCTCCTCCAAGACTGGGAATATGACTGCACACACTTACGCAGAGAGAGATGGAATGTTCTGTGATATCTGTGCAAAAACCAAAGTCAAAATCAACACGCACACTGATGCAGATACACAACTGGCAGACACAGAGACACACACTGACATGGGCACACAATCTGATGCTATGAGCACAGATAAACACTTATATTCTCATATTGTATCACACACCAGAGGGCAACATATAAACACTGGCACAAGCACACACAATCTGGATCCTAGCACTGAAACGGGTACACACACAGAACTATCACATTCCAATACTAGCTTTCATACTGACACACACACCAACAGGTCGAGCTGGACATCTATTTCCATAAACTCACAAAACAACACACATAATTCCACACCTCCCACTGCAGACACAGACACATACAGAATATATAATAACACACACACTGACACACCCTTCAACAATACATACACGCACCCTGACACACACTATTTTTTATACTATCTGTCTCAGTATTTTAACCTGGTGTCCTCTGTCCTCTTCTACCTCAGCGCTGCTGTCAATCCTTTATTGTACAACCTGATGTCTGCCAGATACAGACACGCTGTGCACAGCCTCATACACACACACTCTCACACGCCGTCTCACCGCCTGCGCACACTCACGGCACGGCACTCCACCACCACTTTGTAAGGGCAGACGCTGTACAAGCAGAAGTAGACGAACACACCGCATGCAAAAAAAAAGGGAACGACTCAAGCAAACACAGTGCAGCCTCTGTTTAAACCTTAACTGCTTTCTAATTAAACAATGTCTTGATAATGGTAAAAAAGTGTATAGTGGTCATTAGTGGTATGGTAAGAGTTTGATATAGAGATAAAAAGATTAAAGCTGCAGTAGGTAACCTTTATAAAAAATAACTTTTTGTCATATTTACTGAAACTTTCACTATATCCTGACAGTAGTACGAGACAGATAATCTGTGAAAAAATCAGGTTCCTCTGGCTCCTCCTAGTGCCCCTAATGGCATTTGCAAGAATCCACTGAGCCTGAACAAAAAAACAACCAATCAGAGCTGAGAAAGATAGTTGATGGTTGAGTCTCATTACCATGTCGTCAAATATCAACACTGGGAATAAGACTCAACAATCAGCTACCTTCAAGCCTCCAACCCAAAGCGTCTTTCCAACTTTCTTGGCTTTCACTATTAGTTTTTACTACTGTCACTATACCTGTGAATTAACTTGAAACAAATGGCTGGTTCCAATTTTCCATTTAGAATTTTGGTGGTAGGCCTACCCTGTAATTCATTTTGGACCATAGATTGTGCCTTTAAAGCAGAGCAGCCATTTTGACTTGTCAAACACTAGTTAATAACATTAATAGACCTTTTTCACAGCAACCATTTTAACATTAATGGGTAAACACAGGTGTTACCACTGATACTAATTAAGGTTCTGTTACAGTCACAACCAGTATGGACAGGAGGAATAATTACAGGAGGCTGTTTCACAAAAGCAGAATTATGAAATCAAGGATAAAAACGATGCCTGTGTGACCTAGCCTATAGTCAGTGCATCCTGGCTTAATAGGTTTCACAAAGGCTAAGCCAGACTGAGGAGATGAAGTTAGTGCAGCCAGGTGAATCCAGGTTTAAGTAATTTGGATAAATACACATTCCCGGCTTTCTTCTACAAGGAAAAAGCACAGATTTCCTGATACAGACCATAAATGTCAATCACAGATTTACTGATCTTGAAATGGAGAAGATTCATTAAACATACTTTATATAATGTAAGCTTAGGTAAAGCATTTTATGTAAAAAAGCAAACACAGTTGCGGACTGACTGAACTGAAAAATAGCCTAAAAATAAATATTTAGGCTACTAACCATTTCTCTCATGGAGTTACTTGTGGGCAGTGGAGGTTACTCAGGAAATTAGTTTGATGCTTTATGAATTTAATTTAGAACTATGTTTGGATTTCTCTGTGTGTCAAATTAATGACATTGATTTTTGAAGTCACAAAACCTTTTTGAAGTGAGTGTACACCAACTGGTCTGGGCCCGGCTAGCTGCACAGAATAAATCTCCATGGGGACTTACTGTATGTGCCGCTGCTTTAGTGAAACAGAGTCACCACTAAATTCATCCAGGATAACTGGAATTCTTGTTTAACCCACCATCTATTTTTTGTGAAACAGCCCTCTGTGACTCTCTGTGTACATATAGCATACGGAAATTACTACTAGCATTAGTAGGACTGTACAAAATCCAGCCAAATGTTAGCTAAAAGTCTACAGTTTATAAACATGGGGCATCACACACTTTAGCTCAGTGAGAATGTTGTGTCTTACTGTTTTTTAAAGTAGGGCTAACTAACTTTGAAATGTGTATTTTAAATGAAGTACTTTTCACAATATGTATTTATACAGAAGACATTTTATGTGTACGTACGTTTAAATACGGTAACAGTAGCCTGCTCAAAATATATCCTCACATCCACAGATTTACACGCACAGACACACACACAGAACAGGGCTATAATTTGATGTATGTAGTTTCATACAGGTTGATGTGTTTTGATGTAATACATATTACATTACGTGTTCCGATGTGTCAGATACAGATATAACAGGGGAGGTTTTATCGCCTCTGCGAAGGTGGTTATGTTTTCACCCATGTTCGTCTCTCTGTATGTCAGCAGGAAACACTCAAAAATAGATTTCCTGAAGTTTGGTGGACAGAATGGCCTCAGGCTTAGGAACAATTGATTTGATCGAGTTGGTAACCCTGGCCATTTCTGCAATGAGATCCGGTCTTTTTTTAGAACTGTGTATGAAGTAGAGACTTGATTTCAAATCAGTATGACAAATTATCAAAATTGTAAAGATGATCTAATCAGATTGTATAATATCATAAATCAATACCTTTTTACTTAAAAAAAAAAAAGGACAGAGAACCACAGCAAAAACATGCTACTTAACTGTGTTGCACTGACACTGGCCATGTGTCAACACTGGAAAAATGCTTACTTCCTCCTTTTACGGTAAAAAAAAAGATTTTCTGTTTGAGTGGATAGAAGAACTGGAATTTTTATTAAATAATGTTTTCATGGTGGTTAGAAAAAAGAAGATAGAGGAGTGAGGACAAATTCTCAAATGTTAAACAAGACAGATCCTGGTTTATATAATTTTCTTTCTTGTATGACTGTTACTACTGTACACTTAAAATGCAAGGATCTGCCATATTTGCTCAATGTTTTGCTTGTATTTGACACATGGGGCATTCCCTGGGATCAATGTCAAATGTGTTTGATAAGCAAATTAGAATTGTGTTAGTATTAAGTGATTCTATTGTGTTCACAGTAATTAAATGATTGGATCACATGTGCTGGACATCATTCAGAAAAAAAATTGATGAATGAAATCAAACCATGTTGATCCAACAAGAACAAATCATTTCGACTTCTGATTTGTTGGCTTAATTCCACCCTGGTGTTGTTTGTGGTACTTTTTTAATGTAATTACACTCAAAAGTTATTCTTTGAATTTACTTAATTAACTTAATTAAATTTGCTTAATGCTGAAAGAAAGCCATTTGATCCTGTGGAAATACTTTAGATGATTTAATTAAGTTAATTCAAAGAGTTTTCTTTTAGTACAGTTGCTATGTATTTATGTAAAATATTTGTAACTTACCAAATGCTTTGCATTGTCTGGTGTCTTCTGTTAAATGTTGCATGTGAACACTCTGCAAAATCTATATCTGACCGCCAGCAAAATGCTGGAGTGTGTATCGAAAGACTGACAGACTGTAGCATTGCAATATTTTCTGGTTGCAGTCTGTACTGATGCCTTTCTTGTTCCTCACAAAAGCGAGAGACATTTTATTAAACATATAGTGTTTTGAAAGCACCTCTTCATATTTCAAATATTTCTAAATAAATTCAGTGCTTGGCTCAGTTTCACCATCTGAGAGATTCCAACTGAAACCATTTTCCCTCTAGACATTGCTGGCACACACCTATTGACCACTTTTAAAGTTCAGGTTGGAAAACCTACTGGGAAACTGATATATTCGGTTCTGCAATCACTGGTTTAGAATTCTTTAGAATTATTTTCTTAATGGACAGAGATGATAAGATCAATATCACTCTCATGTCTGTATGGCAAATATGTCACAGTGAGCTTAGCTTAGCACAAGCTTAAGTTAGATAGACATTATATCCATTAGCATTAGTAACATGTCCCACACAAACATACTCTTTGTTCCGCATTTGGTTTGTTGGGATCTGGCCATCCTGCCTGCGTGTGTCTAGACTTTGTACCCAGTGACTGAAGCTTGAGCACATAGTGCTGTTGTTCCGTCCTGCTGAATGGTCTGCGACAGCCAATTTTCTGTGGTTTTTCAATTTCACACCAGTTTATGTGCAGGTAATTTCAGTCACTTTGGACGCTGAGATGGGAATACACTGCAGTACTTCTCCAAAGATCATAGACTGTCTGTACGACACCGCCAGGTATGCAAAGAGGCAGCAAAGTTAACTTAAAATCTCTTAAGCAAAAACATAACCCTGACGTAACCCCAGTTTTGTGGGTAATGGGTCAGCTGATCCCAAAAAGCTAATTAAATGCAGAAATTGTTTTGTGGTCAAAAGTGGTTGTGAAGCAGCTGAGTAATTTGTAATGTTCTGAACATTTTACCATATCAGTCCAACCCATAACTCTCCAGCCATGCAGGCCTGGTTCCTGATGCCTCCCTGGATGCCTCACTGGCCTCTCTGCTGTCCTTGAACTCTTCTTGGGCTCTGGAGCAGCAGTACACCACCCTGCAGGGCAGTATGACCCGGCAGCAGAGGTCTGCCTTCAACCATGACCTCCAAACTCTCTTCGGAAGAAACACAACGGTCAGATCATACTGGTGTTTGGTGTAACTATCCTTATTGTTTAACCTTAAAGATGGTCTCGGCAGGCAGAAAGACACATTATACAGGTTCCCAACTGTTCGGTAAAGGACGTTAGGTTCAGTATGCAACCTCCTCGGTTCGGAATGTCCTGTGACCCAAGCAATTACTGTCAAAAGTATTTTATGTCAATGCGCTCGCACAAGCAGAACAGAAATTTCAAAGGAATTCTACCCGCAAAATATTTTAGCAGTGCACCAGTCATTGTCTATCAACTGTGGCATGCTAGTTGGCTTAGCTAGGTTAGCCAAGCTCATACTGTTGCAAATGAAGTCAGGTATGTCGGTGGAAACACTTTAAATGTGAAATTTATGACAAGATTTTTGGGTCCAGTCCTTGTGAAACGCAACACACATGTCAGTCGTGGTGAAAAGTTATGTATTCGATGGATGTCACACATGTGCGTGGAAAAATGGCTCGACAGTGCCCCCTATGGAAAATGCACATGTCTGATAAGAGTCCCGCTCTGAACACATCTACATGCCAACCTACTGGAAACAGGAAGTAAGCTTTGTGTGGAAATCATCATCTGTTTTAAGTGACATTTTCACAGTGCGGTCTACACATGATGCTGCTTGCAGCTTTAATTTTGGTTTGTTTTCGCTGTTGTAAAACATACCGAACAGAGACACCATAACTAAGGTACATACCAAACCAGGAATTTTGTACCAGCCACTTGCAAGTATATCATCAATAATTCATGTGCAAAAAGCTCAAATGCATAATATCCATAAGATGGTCACTGACAAAAATGGACAGATTATGTCTCCGCCTAGGGCTTGATTATATGAAAATCTCATGAATATGTTTGAAGAAATTGAGAAATTAGCATTCTCCATTTTTGTTTGGTCTCAAATACCATACAAGTATTTAATCAACAGCTCTTTGTCTTTGTCTCTGTCTTTTATAATGTCCAAATGAGTGTAATTTTCTATCTATCTATCTATCTATCTATCTATCTTGATTCTAGGTGAGTTATGGAGGAGTGGGTATTGTTGCACTTGCCCTCTCAGTTCTGTTTGAGATGCTAGCCCATCACCAGACCACTAAGTTGAGCTTGCGGATCCCTGAGGCCCGCTCCACTCCTCCAAACCCCATACGCAGAATGTTTGGGGCTGACGCGGGATCGGACATCAGCTCCATTGCCAGCGAGTTTCTCAAACAGGTGGCTGGACCTTAGATGTACTCCATTATTAATACATATTAATTGTATTATTTGTATTATTTTATGTTTAGTATGTAAAATTTGGTAAACAGCAACCACAAGTGGCAATTATGGGATAATGTTAAATGCTAAAATATTGTGTAACAGTAATACAAGTACACAAGAGTCATAAAGTTGGTGAACTCACTTGGCAGGGTCAGTAACAAAGCAACATCCATAAGGTTTGCTAATGTTAGCCACTATTACCTCCTGGTCATATCATACTAAGTACTATCGCAATGAAGGGTATTTCTTACAAATCCAACTTTTCATGTGTTGATTAATTTTTCCTTTCAAAAGTAACGTAGATGGTCTTGTAAATAGTAAATATTTAGTTTTACTGCTATGCCAACCCTAAATATATAATTAAAGACTTACCATTAACAGGTCTTAATCTCTGTTTATTCTCACACAGTATATTTGAACTACCTCATACTCTTATACCCATATTACAAAATGTTGATAATTGACCAGTTTTGGGCACTGATGCACAAGTTGACAGCAAAGCAGCAAAGAAGCATATTTTCTAATATGATCCTCTTCAAACTGGGTGGTATCACCATCATAACAATATGCATTTTAAGATTTTATGTATTTAAGTAGAACTTCTAAACTAAATTTTCTCTGAGGGATCAGTAAAATATCCAAAATGGCAAGTATGCAGCATAAGTTCATCTGCAGGTGCAGAACTGTTGAAAGTTGTTGAGACATATGGAGCGATTTGTATTGTTCTTATATTGTACTTACCAGTATGCAAAATAATACAATATATCATTTAACGAACTAGAGTCTGAAGACAAGATGATTCAATCTAAAAATTGTCTCTCATGCAGATTCCCGGCGCAGCCAATGACCAGGACCAGATGGCGGCACTGTTGAAGAGCTACGAGACAAAGCTGCGATTGGAGCTGATGGACTTCTATGGAAGGATGGTGTCATTGGAGAGGAGCGCTCTCAGCTCTATCGGGGTTGGCTTTGTCGTTGATACAAAGCAACTACAGAATTACAAATAATATTAAAAATGGTGTTTGTACATCTGTTATTACTGCTTCTTTTACAACTACTATTAAAGAACCAGTGTACAGGATTTAATGACATCTAGCAGTGTAGTTGCGGATAGCAACTCACTCGCTTCGCCCATGTTTCTACAGTAGCCCAGGATGGATAAACCAAACACTGGCTGTAGATAAGGCCTTCTGCTCATTCCCAGGTCAGTGGTATAGTTCGGTGCAGTCTGAAACTTCACCATTGGATGCCACTAAATCCTACACACTGGTCCTTTAAATATAAGAAGAAGTAGTTTTAGAGTGAGGGTGTGTAAAGTTCTTCTTGTACCTTTCTTGGGCAGGTGAAGCAGTGGATGAATGGAGCTGCTCTCCACATCCACACCTTGATCCACTGGCAGCGTCTGACCGACCCATCAGCCGGAGAAGTCTTAAGTCTGGACTACCTAAATCGTGTTGACCCTCTACTCAAGACATACAGAGAGTATCTGCTCAAAACGGTACTGCTCTCCTCATTTGTAACAAGGAGGGGGAAATGATGAATGAATGATTCTGCTTTATGACCCACTGGACAAGGGAAGAGTTTTAAACACCCATGGAAAATCACTCACACAAAACATACATTTTCCCCAAAAAGACCACCAGAAATCAGCAGAGGTCTCAGTCCATATCAGTGCGGTTCTGTTTACTGCAGTGATCAAATCTGCATTTTTCAGATCTGCACCACAAGTAATTTAAAGGTCCACTGTGTAACATTTAAGAGGATCTCCATTTAAAAAATAAATGGGACCATCATTTTCTAAATGAACATCATAATGGATGTATGTGAGGTATGCCATTGCATAAAATGCAGGTTTAAGATGATAATATGGATTTATTGCAGGACTGTTGTATTAGTTATACCTAGGTGTAATAAACTGGCAACAACATAATACATTCATGTGATGTTTTATGGTCTGCAGAATACTATTGGTTATTTTCGTAGTTCTGATCAGAGAAACATATAACACATAAGCCCATTATCCTTCCCTCTGACAACAGGTGAAAGTGTTTCCGGCCTTGACCCCCGGCCCTAGTGGGTTGCTGATAGTGGAGCTTCTGAGAAACGTAAGCCACGGGGTTCACCACAGGGCCTGTGAACGGAAGGCCATCCAGCGGACTTTGGCGGAACGCTTCTTGTCAGACCAGAACCTGCAGAAGGGAAAGGAGTTCTTCCAGAACTCCCACAAGCACCATGATGCTCTGATAGCGCAGCAAGAGAACTTTAAGCTGAGAATGGTTTGAGAACAATTAAGACTGACTGTTAATTATGATCCGACCCTAAGTTGTTAACTGTATAGATTAAGTTACTGGCTGGCACTGTTCACCACCCCAAAATTCCAAATAATGGGTAGTTACCTCACACAGCATTTTGCTACTTGAGAGAACTTATTTTATTTAGCAGACCAGATGTAGACAAGAGGGCATTTTATTGAATAGCATGCAAGTTCAGCCATATTTAAAAAGACTTCACAGAGAAAGAGTCTGCATGTAACTTGTAAATGTAAGTTACAGAAGATACTGTGTTGCTGTAACCTCCAGTGTGTGCCAAGCATGTAATTAAAATGGAGACGAAAAAACATGAGTTTGGATGGTGGTTTGTTTTTGTACCCTCCCCAGAACAAAAACCCAAGGGAGGAATGGATCAAACCAATCTCTGAAATATACTTTTTTAATTATATCAGTTAATCAAAAAATTGAATATGATCAAAATACTAAAATATTTTGAATGCCGTTTCTAGAACCAGTGTTTGGTTTGGTGTTTTAGGCTACTGTAAAACATGGTGATTCAACATGGCGGACTGCATGGAAGGAAACCCGCAGTGTCTGTAGGTATCATGGATGTATTAAGAAGAACTGGATACAGTGTTGGGGGCGGGCTCCGTTCATTCCTACCCGGATCGTCTGCATCATGTGGCCCACATTCTAATGACTCATGTAAGATGCAGAAACAAATTCCTTGAAAAGATGTTATGCCTGGGTAGAACCAGACTGGTTCTGAATCATCTATCAAACCACCAAGAACTGCCAGCAAATTAGATAATGAGGACCTCAAAAAGCCAGTCCGAAATATATATAACTAAAGAAAATCCTTTTGACTGCTTCCAAGAGTTTGACAGGAGAGAGCAGGGTCTGAACTCCCCAAAAGTAATGCTATAGTTCGCACACTGGGAGAGAGTCAGAGAGTTTGTGATAGACAAACCAAATTATCAGAGTATGGTAGTCCAGAACTATTCCTTTAGAAAAAGATAGAGGATATATACGTTATTAATCCCCTATTGGGGAAATTCTTCTTTTCACTCTTTTTTTATACTTACACACACACACACCAATTCATGCACTTGTGGACAAGCAACAGGGAGAGAGATGGTGGAGTGATGGGCTTGCCACATTAGCGGCGCCCATGAGCAGTTTCTTGGGGTTAGGTTGCCTTGCTCAAGGGCACCTCGGCAGTGCACAGGAGGTGAAACTGGCACCTCTCCAGCTACCAGTCCACACTCCATATTGTGGAATGTGGGATTTCAATCCAAGTCCCTACACACTGAGCTACTGCCAGCCTGTCAGTGGGTTATTATTATTGTGGGTATATTGTAACTAGTGAACATTTTGTCCTCAAAGTTGATGTGTTAGAAGCAGGAAAAATGGGCAGCGTGAGGATTTGAGCGACTTTGACAAGGGTCAAATTGTGATGGCTAGATGACAGGGTCAGAGCATTTCCAAAACTTCAGCTCTTGTGGGGTGTTCCTGGTCTGCAGTGGTCAGTACCTATCAAAAGTGCTTCAAGGAAGGAAAAGTGGTGAACCGGAGACAGGGTCATGGGCGGTCAAGGCTCATTGATGCACATGGGGAGCGGAGGCTGGCCCATGTGGTCCGATCCAACAGATGAGCTACTCCCTGATAACGTCATTCAACTCCACGGCAGAGGGTCTTCTCGAGCATTTCTAACGTACATTCATAATGACCTAAACGATTTTAAAAAACGCCATGCTTATGAGTTGATTCAAAGTTTCTTTGGGGGCTCTCGTCAAGAGATCCAAAGAGATGGCTCCCCCACTCAGAGTCTCACAACCCACTTGGTTCCCTGTTACCATCTTGCCGAACCTCCTCCGTCCATTCATCCACCCGCCAACAAACCCACAACAAACCATAGTGCTTCATTGACATAGTTCCACTCTCTTTTAAGTCTTCCTCATAGAAGATCAGGTTTCCATCCCTCTGATTTGCTAGTGACTGAATGTACTGGATGCTTTTTTTTGTGCCATACTTGTCTTTCAATTCAATTTAATTCAATTCAATTCAATTTTATTTGTATAGTGCCAATTCATAACAGAAGTTATCTCAGGACACTTTTCAAATAGAGCAGGTCTAGACCGAACTCTTTAAAACATTATTTACAGAGACCCAACAGTACCACCATGAGCAAGCACTTGGCGACAAGGGCAAGGAAAAACTGCCTGTTAAAAGGCAGAAACCTAGGACAGATCCTCCGGCTCTAGGTGGGTGGTCGTCTGTCTCGACCAGTTGGGGTGAGAGAGAGAGAGAGAGAGAGAGAGAGAGAGAGAGAGAGAACAGAGAGAGAGAGAGACAGACAGGCAGACGCACAGTAACAACAGTATTGGCAATGGAAATCTAGCAGGACCATGGCAGGAGGCTCCACCAGGATCGATAAGAACCTGCGAGACGAGAAAGCACAAGAACTCCGGGAAAGAAGTGAATTTAGTAACATGCATTAATGGAACATGAATGAGTGCAGAAAGAGAGAGGAAGAGAGGAGCTCAGTGCACCATGGGAAATCCCCCGATAGTCTAGGCCTATAGCAGCATAACTAAGGGATGGTTCAGGACTCACCTGATCCAGCCCTAACTATAAGCTTTATCAAAGAGGAATGTCTTAAGCCTACTCTTAAATGTGGAGTGTCTGCCTCACGAACCACAACTGGAAGCTGGTTCCACAGGACAGGAGCTTGGTAACTGAAGGCTCTGGCTCCTGTTCTACTTTTAGAGACTATAGGAACCACAAGTAGCCCAGCATTCAGAGAACGTAGTGTTCTAGAGGGGTAATAGGGTACTACGAGCTCTTTAAGATATGAAGGGGCCTGACCATGAAGAGCTTTATAGGTGAGGAGGAGGATTTTAAATCCTATTCTACATTTTACAGGCAGCCAGTGCAGAGAAGCTAGTACAGGAGAGATGTGATCTATTTTTCTAGTTCTGAATGAATTGGAGCATTTTAATGGACTTATTGGGGCAACCTGATAATAAAGAGTTGCAGTAATCCATCCAAGTAACAAATGCATGGATTAGTTTTTCTGCATCTGTCTGTGATAGGATGTGTCTAATTTTTGTAATATTACGTACATGAAAGAAGGCAGTCCTAGAGGTCTGCTTTATGTGGGAGTTAAATGACATGTCCTGATCAAAGATAACTCCAAGATTCCTGACAGTGGTGCTAGAGGCCAAGGTAATGGCATCTAGAGTAGCTATATCTTTAGACAGTGAGTCTCTAAGGTTTTTGGGGCCAAGAACAAGAATTTCGTTTTTTTCTGAGTTTAACATCAGAAAATTGCAGGTCATCCAGGATTTTATGTCCTTAAGACATGTTTGTAATTTAGACAATTGATTAATTTCATCGGGCTTGATCGATAGATATAACTGCGTATCATCTGCATAACAGTGAAAGTTAATGGAGTGATTCCTAATAATGTTGCCTAAAGGGAGCATATATAAAGTAAATAGTATTGGTCCAAGTACAGAACCTTGTGGAACTCCATGACTAACTGTAGTATTTATTGAAGATTCATTGTTAACATGTACAAACTGCGAACGATCTGATAAATATGACTTAAACCAGCTTAGTGCGGTTCCTTTAATGCCAATTTGATGCTCAAGTCTCTGTAAAAGAATATCATGGTCAATGGTGTCAAATGCAGCACTAAGATCTAATAATACAGTACAGAGACAAGTCCATTGTCAGAAGCAATCAGAAGGTCATTATTAACTTTAACCAGAGCTGTCTCTGTGCTATGATGAACTCTAAATCCTGACTGAAAATCATCAAATAAACTATTGTTGTGTAGAAAGTCACACAACTCTTTGGCGACTACTTTCCAGAATCTTAGAGAGGAAGGGGAGGTTAGAGATTGGTCTATAGTTGGCTAAAACCCCTGGGTCAAGAGTGGGCTTTTTAAAAAGGGGTTTAATTACAGCTACTTTAAAGGACTGTGGTACATATCCTGATAATAAAGAAAGATTAATCGTATCCAGTAAAGAAGTGCCAATTAAGGGAACAACTTCTTTAAGCAGCCTAGTTGGGATCGGGTCTAACAGACAGATGGCTTCAATGAAGAAATGATAAGTTAACTGATGAAGATCGATGGCAGAAAAACAGTCTAAATATATATCTGAGTTTACATTAGTAAAAGTTCCTGAACTTTTTTTTTTTTTTTTTTTTTTTATTTTTTTTTTTTTTTTTTTTTTTTTTTTTTTTTTTTTTTTTTTTTTTTTTTTTTTTTTTTTTTTTTTTTTTTATTATTTTAAAATTAACTAAACACTGAAGGAATCTCCTCCTTAAATTTAGCTACAGCACTGTCAGATAGACATCTGCTGTAGGAAGTTTTGCCTAATGGCTTATAATCTAATAGTATGAATTCAAAAGTTATTAAATAATGGTCAGATAGGAAAGGATTATGTGGGAAGGCTATTAAATGTTCAATATCAATGCCATATGAAAGAACGAGGTCAAGAGTGTGATTAAAACAATGAGTTGGTTTATTTACACTCTGACAGAAGCCAATTGAGTCTATTAATGATATAAATGCGTTACTAAGGCTGTCATTGTTAACATCCACATGAATATTAAAATCACCTACAATAATTACTTTATCTGATTTAGGGACTAAACTTGATAAAAACGGCAGGCTGTAGCCAACGATATATAGCGCAATTCATTACTTATGGGAAACGTTTCAAGAGCAATAGGCTTCTCCAAGCAGCACAGCACAGGGAGAAGTGGGTGTAATGCGGAAGACGTAGCCAGGTCAAACCAACCAATAGAAACTCTTCTCTCGTCCACCAGCGTAGGCCCCGCCCATCAAGTGCAGTTGAATTCGCAAGCAAAACTTTTGAATTTGCAAGCAAAGAGGACTGATTTGCAAACAAAACTTTAGAACTTGCAAGCAAAGAGGACTGATTTATAAGCAAAATGGTTGTTGGTTTTAATTTTTATTAGGTTTTTATATTGAACTCCTCTTGTTTTTATTTCTTTAAATAATTTAGGTGGTCGGGGGACAGACACAGTCTCTATGGGGTTTTGGGTGGGTGACTGTTCTAAAGAAAGAGCAGAGAAGTGTGTAAGACAGCAGCTCTGCTTCCTGGTCCCAACTCTGGATTGTCAGGTTTTAGAAATAAACTTCCCCATATTTCTAGATAAGAGAGCCGCTCCGTCCAAAGTGGGATGGATGCCGTCTCTCCTAATCAGACCAGGTTTTCCCCAAAAAGGCTTCCAGTTATCAATGAAGCCCACATCGTTTGCTGGATACCACCTCGACAGCCAGTGGTGGAATGACGACATGCGGCTATACATGTCATCACTGGTCACATTGGGCAGGGGTCCAGAGAAAACTACGGAGTCCGACATAGTTTTAGCATAATTACACACCAACTCCACATTAATTTTGGTGACCTCCGATTGGCGTAAACGGGTGTCATTACCGCCGACGTGGATAACAATCTTACTGTATTTACGTTTACCTTTAGCCAGCAGTTTTAAATATGATTCAATGTCGCCCGCTCTGGCCCCAGGGATACATTTAACTATGGCCGCTGGCTTCGCTAACTTCACGTTTCTGACTATGGAGCTGCCAATAACCAGAGTTGGTTCCTCAGCGGGTGTGTCGCTGAGTGGGGAAAATGTATTAGAAACATGAATGGGTTGGTGGTGAACTGTGGGCTTCGGCGTTTTAGTCTTCCTTCGCTCAGTCACCCAGCCTCCCTGTCTTCCCGGCTGCTTGGGAACTACCGGGGGAACTACCGGAGGAACTACCGGGGGAACTACCGGAGGAACTACTGGGGGACGGCTAACAGAAGCTACCTTCAGTCGGACCGCACTACTGGAGGCTGGCTAACTATAGCGGCTAAAGATATCTCTGTGGTGCGGTACCGTTCCTCTAACTCACTAAGCCTCGCCTCCAGCGCAGTAAATAAACTACATTTAATACATGTACCATTATCACTAAAGGAGGCAGAGGAATAACTGAACATCTGACACACTGAGCAGAACAGAGGAGAGGGAAGAGGGAGAAGCCATAGCTAACTGCTAATGCTAATGAAGCTAGCGTGTATGAAAAACTTTTGAAAATAGCAAAAAGTCGCTAAAAGAAGGAGTAACTCTGAGTGCTTAGGTAGAACTAGTCTACGTTTAAACGTTAAGCTGGATAATAACCGCTGTAACGAGTAAAACAAATTTAGATTTAGCGTTCACTGACAGAGCTACAGCACCAAACAGGGTACACAGAGCAGGAAGTAAACCGGGAATGAGTCAGTACGCTTACCGTAGCACGTCACAAATCTTCGTCTGTCTGTCTGAAACACCAGGAAGTCTGAACACCACAGCCGTCTGTATTTGACGGCCTGAAAATGAGAACGGCTGTGAAGTGCATAGGAGTAACTACGGTGTCCGTGAAATGTGCAAGAAACGTGAAAGGCCCTATCTACAGCCAGTGTTGGTCTGTTCTGGGCTACCGTAGAAACATGGTTCATACAAAATGGGATAAAATGATTTTGAGGTATATTTGGAAAGGAAATGAGTAGATATTTAATTTTTCCAGTTACCCAAAAATAAGGGAGGGCTAGCTCTCTTCATATCTTGAAGTTTGACAGGTGTGAGTTTTTCAGTACAGAGGCAAATTCAAGTCTAACCACCACTGTCGAGACGATCCTTCCGTCCCTCCCCGACAGTAACAACAAGGATTTCTATCACCCCTTACAGGGCTACCATGTTATCTACTGTCCTTTTTATGTTTGTTTGATTTTAAATTGTGCTGATTAATAAACAAATACCAATAAAATAGGATTATTAATTTCAATTATTTCAATTGAAGTAATATGATTTTAATGGAACTAAAAAACAATAAATCTAAAAAATAAAAAATAAAAATAAAATTAATTAAAGCTACAGTAATTATTTTTAAAAAGAAACGTTCACTATATCCTGACAGTAGTACATGAGACAGATACTGTCAGGATATATTCAAATTGTATTTATTATTATTATTAATAAAAGTTACTTACTGCAGCTTTAAAAATTTCTCTTACGTCAGTGATACAGCAAATGAAAGGTATAATTTTTACAGTTTTGTACTGTGACATTTTCTTTCAAAACCTTTTTACTGTTCATATTGTTGTTGTAGAACATTGGATAAAATAAAAATTGACTGTGATGCACAGCATGCTGACAACAAAATCGATTAATTGAATAATGGCGATTCGGCAGACTGAGTGGGACTAGGAAACTTTATTTTATGAATATTTTCTGATATTTTCTGATCTGAGGTTAATGATATTGTGCATCTATGCTTCAGTGGTGATGGCAAGAATAGCATTATCTTTATTAAAGTGATTTAATGATGAATCCCCATCAGGCACAAATCATACATCAATAGTAGCCTACATTTACATATAATCCATGATAATGAAGTTATAGAAAAAAGAAATGGATGGCAAAAAAATTGCATATTCTCAATATTTTAGAGAACCCCCAAAATTTTACAAATCATGTTTTCAGGGGAGCTCATGTCTAATTAAGAGGAGCCATGCTTCCCTGTAGTTCACACCCTGCTCTCTCCTGTCAAACTCTTGGAGGCAGTCAAAAGGATTTTCTTTAGTTGGAATATTTCGGACTGGCTTTTTGAGGTCCTTATTACCTAATTTGCTGTCAGTTCTTGGTGGTTTGATAGATGATTCAGAACCAGTCTGGTTTTACGGTCCATCCCGGGCATAAAATCATTTCAAGGAAGTTGTTTCTACATCTTACATGAGTCATTAGAATCGACCAAAAAAATCCACACATCTATTTCATGAGGCAGGTGCGTAGGATTGGGAAAGTAGATCACAAAGATAAACCGTCTAACTTGCAATATAGCATTTATTTGGAATGTTTCGGTACTAGACCTTTGTCAGGCTAAATGTCACACCTCTTTCATACATTGGGGATGACAAAAACATAGAAAAGACTTCCAAAAAAAGGATATGCTTGTGTATCCTCACTCATAGCTCCTCCAGCAAGCCTCCACTCTCTCGATTTTAGGGCCCAAAATAGAGAAATGGGAAGAGACTGTTGTATTGTTTACTAGCAGATTTGTACGTATATTTTAGATTTATGTCGTATCCTTTCTATCTTTAGTGGATCATAAGATATTGGGTATGGAATTAAAGCTGCAGTAGGTAGCTTTATAAAAATAACTTTTTGTCATATTTGCTGAAACATTCACTGTATCCTGACAGTAGTACATGAGAAAAAATAATCTGTGAAAAATCAGGTTCCTCTGGCTCCTCCTAGTGCTCCTAATGGCATTTGCAAGAATCCACCTCCAAATCTGAGGTTTGGAACACTGTGAATCAGACAGGTCCTTAAGCATACAGCAAAATAAATAAAACAAATTTACCAGAAACAAGGTGTTTTTTTTCTCCACTTTTTTGAAAATCCCTTTTTTGCAGTGTAGGCTGATTGGGCCAGTAGTATACGAGGCTGCAGACACACAGACACACAAACTCATAATCTCACCCAGGTTTATGTCTGGTGGAGGACATAAAGTCAGTGTATATACTGATGAAATTCAGTGATTCAGAATTTTATTTTCTAGAATATTTTCTGTCTGTGGGATACATATTTATTTATCTATGTATGTATATTTATTTTATTTCATTTTGATTTTTGTCAACTTCTGACTAGGAATGCACAAATACCATTTTTTGATCACTGAAAAATTGCAACTTCATTATTACAGACATATCAGTTCCAACCAATTTCACATGATTTTGCCAAATAGATATTCCTTTATTTGTCCCACAATGGGGAAATTCCAATGTTACAGCAGCAAAGTGGATAGAGAAAAAACAGTATAGAAAACAGTAAGAGTAGGGAAATAATAAAAACACTATGTACAAGAGAAAAAAAGTAAGAATCCACAACAACAGATAACACAAATAGTAGCAGCAGTTGCACATGGGCAATAGATTGCACAGTGAAATGGATCCCTTTCTGTTAGTTGCTTAGTTTGAGAACCACTGCTTTAGTGAAACTGTGGTGTCAAAGATGCAATAGATGCTCTCCACCACCAAATGGCGCTGTGGACCAAAAATCTGAAAGGTATAGTTAAACTTGTAAAGGGCCTGTGCTTTTCTTTTAATAGAGGTGAGTCAACAAATGTTTTTTAAGATTAAGATGTTCCTTTACTGATTCCTCATTTGAGAAATTCAAATTTGGCAGCACAGGGGAAACGTAGTGCAAAGAGCAGAAAAAGGGTAAAAATATAATAAAATAAAAATATGATCAAAAAATATAATAAAAATCTAGAATATAAAAAATATATACACTATATACAATAAAGTGGAAAAGCAGTTTTAAGTTTTAAGTGATACATACAAACAAACCAAAAACTATATTTATATAACTATATAGAATCCATAATTGACTAACTTAGAATGGCATTTTGTTACATTCTTATACTCTGTTGTACATTGGTCCCTCAGTCTCATGTAGTTGTGCACAGGGTTAATTGGAATATCATCAAAATCGCAATATGGCCAAGTGCAATATGCAAATCGCAGAAGCTGCAAAAGGTAAAATATGTGGGAGAACAACATTATTAACAGATACCATGGATTACAGATCTTGTTCTGCAGATAAAATGAAACATGTTTGGTACTGTCCCCCAAAAATGTCACATTATCATGTTATTTATCGTTTTTTCAGTGAAGATAAACTTTAAAAATGATCATTCACACACAAACTGTGGATCATATTGCAATATCTGTCAAAATAATTGCAATAGGATGTTTTTACCATATCATGGTATCACTAACCATATTATAGTATATACAATTACTAATCACCTGTTAAACATGTAGTCAGTAACCTAATCCAAGTATCACAGTATTAAAATAACGTAACTTGATAACTTTCCATTACTTTTGATTTTTAGTCTGAGAATGTGTCATTTGATCTGATCAAAAGTAGAACAGGAGCCAGAGCCATCAGTTACCAAGCCCCTGTCCTGTGGAACCAGCTTCCAGTTGTGGTTCGTGAGGCAGACACTCCACATTTGAGAGTAGGCTTAAGACATTCCTCTTTGATAAAGCTTATAGTTAGGGCTGGATCAGGTGAGTCCTGAACCATCCCTTAGTTATGCTGCTATAGGCCTATCGGGGGATTTCCCATGGTGCACTGAGCTCCTCTCTTCCTCTCTCTTTCTGCACTCATTCATGTCCCATTAATGCATGTTACTAACTTCACGTCTTCCCCGGAGTTCTGGTGCTTTCTCGTCTCGCAGGTTCTTATTGATCCTGGTGGAGCCTCCTACCATGGTCCTGCTTGACTGCCATTGCTAATATCACTGATATTATTGTTATTATTACTATTATTATTATTATGAATATTATTATTACTACAGTTACTATTATTACTACTGTCACTGCTCATTGTCCCCCACCGTGGCTGTTCATCGTCATCGTCTTCTTCATGTTCATGCAACTGTCTGTCTGTCTCTGTCTCTGTCTCTGTCTGTGGCATTAAGTCCGGATGAGAAACTATTTCCTGAGCTGTCAGTGTGCTACTGCATTGTCGTGCGCATTCAGCCCAGGTGGATGCTGATGAAGCAGCATGCTCTCAGTTTGTTGAAGCGATGAACCTTTTTCATATTTTCTTACATTACACTCCTTACATGGCAGCTTTTTAGAACTTAGCATCCAGTTACATTTTGACTTTACATTCATAACTTCAATCACACTTGGTTTCTGACTGCTGATTGTAACTGAGTAGAACTATATACTGTAGTCCAGTGACTCCCTACCTTTTTCCTAAAGGGACACCTTTTCTAGACAACCCCTGACTGAGTAACATATTTTAAAACTGTACAATGAACCCAAACAGTGAACTCAGTAACTGTAAGAAGTTTATGTAAAACAAGTGATTTGGATGAATTTTGAGCAGATTATTTCCTGTTTAGGGAACTTTTTATTATTATGTATATTATGTATTTTTTAAAATAATCCTTAACAAACACGCATACTTACTGTGCTTCCTGGTGCTTTACTAAACAATTTACTTACATTTACTTTTATTCCCAAAAGTGAACCAAATGCTGAGATATAGGCCTAGTGTTTATATATGTTTAGTTTTCTTCATGATTAATCATGCACTGTAAAGTTCATTTAACTCAAAAAATTGTTGAAAATTATTATATCAACATTACATTAGTAACTAAATATTTTTGGTTAAAAAAGATTCTTGATTAAGCCACTTTCACTAGTAATTTGTACTAGTAATAAGTAGCACTAACTAAATTTAGTAAGTTACAGAAACATTCCTGATTAAGTACATATTGCTAGGTATTTTGTTTTCACAGAACAATAATGTTATTTTTACTTGAAAAAAGTTAGTTTTGCTTAAAAACGTTGATGTAATCAGTTTCAACAGTTGTTTTTAGGTAAGAGCTGCAGGTAAAACGTGTTGTTCACTCCTAAATAAATCACAGTGAAGTCATTCCAGAATGCAGTGGTTCAAAAAACAACAATAAACTCTACTTTAAATACATGACAAGTAAGTGTTTTTATGAAACTGCAGCAGGAGTCCCTCTTCTTGATAGGAATAATAGAATAGTAAGCTCCTCTGGTTCTACTGTAAAGAGTTTTAATATGGGAGCTGGGCATGCGTAAGAATGTTGAGTACGACAATTGCTGACAGATTGAATTGGGAGTACGCATAGATATGTATGTAGTACACATGGAGTTAAATGCCTGGAAATGAAGATAGAAGACTGAAAGTTTTCCTGAGTACTGAGTTACGGCCCACAACCACAGTGGCTTTTAAATACATTATTGAAAATGCACATAGATGGTTGTAAAAACCTAGAAAAGGGTTTGTAGGGAATATAAAAATATCAGGTTCGGTACAGTCTGTGATATTGCCTTTTCCAAATAAAACTGCAGAAACTACAGCATGGAACCCACAGGCAACCCCCGCCTAACTAGAGCTCCTCACAGTCTTTTTACGTAGGCAATCCTTCACCCAGGGCAACTGACACTGGTGCTTCAACAGCAGAGATACTATCAGGGAATAAATGTTTAAACTGGGACTAGTGTCCTTGTGATTTGTTATTACCCTCCGCTGGTACATTTAGAGACTTTAAAGGTCCAGAGTGTAACATTTAGTAGGATCTATTGTCAGGAATGGAATATAATATTCATAGGTATGTTTTCATATAATAACCTGAATGTAGGAATTATTGTGTTTTTGTTACCTTAGAATGAGAAGTTTTTATCTACAGATGCCATGGAGTCTCTACAGTAGCCCAGAACTGCATAGCTTTTTGTGTTTTTCCGTGGCCACTGTATTTTCTCCCAGATACAGATGCGAGCAGTGTTCAGTTACTCACTGTTCCTTTAAGGTTGGCACACATATCTGCTGATTTAATCACAAACAATCACATATATGAATATCTGCTTGGAAAAGCCCCCAAATGAATACATTTAAACTCACAAACATTGTGGCACATAAATAAAGCACTGAATAGAAATATCTACAGGTTGCATTAGAAATCAAAACACTGTTTTATTTCCAAACCTGTAGACATTTTTCCACATTTGTGTCTTTTTTCATTGAACTGAAGCCAATCACTTAGTCTAAAATGGCTCTTAGGGGTGGAAGCTACCACCCCATGCCACCCCTCTAGATCCGTCCCAGAAGAGAGCACGTTTACTTCATATCTCCCCATCACCTCCTCATCACTCACTCACCAGTCTTTCCCCACCTTCTTCTCTTCACTGTTGATACAGCTGTGTGCATTTTAAATTTACCTGATAAATCCAATCAATCCACTGCCACACCATATCACTCCCAATTAAAAAACACCTCTATCTTCCTCCAGAGCCTGTGAAAATGAGCCAGTAAATACAATCAATCAAAAGATGGCGGTTCAGACTTTATATGCACTGATAATAATTGTATGTACAGCAGATGTTCACAAACAGTCTTTCACCAAACAGTCATCAGGCTAATATAACGGCTATCAGTTAGCACAGATTGAATGGGGGACGCAGCAGGGTATGAACTCAGAGATCTTGACTGCGTGGTGTGTTGAGGGAGGCCCAGCTCAGTTTCTTCCGAGACCTCCGAAGTTGCTGACAAAAAGAAATACTTATGTTAAATATGAGTTGTCTTGACAACACCGCTTGCTCAGAAATGGTGGTAAGCCTTAAGTGGTCATCGTTTAAGGAACACACGTTAGCTCTCTTTCGTGCTGTGCTTAGCTGTCGCTTTCTAAATTGACTACAGTTTTCCTCTAACCAAGACAGCACAGGTTAAGATAAAATGACAATTTCCCAGGACAGTATAGGTTATTTCAAAGATATTTGGTCCTTTTGATCAATTTGCAGGTGTTTCCATTAATCTCTAAATTTCCAAGTTTTGAACACCTGGAAATTGATCTAAATGAAATGAATGACTTAACTAAATTCACCTAGTGGGGCATCTGGATAGCTCACCTGGCTGAGGCAGGGGCCATGGTTTTGTATCTGACCTGTCGCCCTGCTGCGTGTCATCCTCCCTCTCTCTATCCCCTTTCCTGTCTATCTTCAGCTATCCTATCTATTTAAAAAAAATAATAATAATTTGCCTAGCAGCACATCTGAAGCTCACTTTTATCTATTGAACTTTTAGATATACAAGCAAGTACAAAACAACCACAGACCCATCAGTATGAAAGAGGAATTTTAACTCATGCATTCAAGAAACATCCCTCTCAAAGATTGCCATAATGACATAGTATAGCATCAGAAACTTAAAAAATTTAACCAACAAACACTAACAGTTAAACAGTAACCAAAAAGAGAAGAGGGGACGGCCATGTCAAACATTAAAATAAATAAATAAAACAACATATATAAATACATTGAAGGGGAGTATTACATTCCTGTATGGTACAGCACCACAAACACTTATATTAAACATACATTAAAATCTGTGCAAGCCCACAGCAAATCAGTTAAGTATTAATACTTTATGTAGTTTCCTCACTGTGTCAGACCCTTCAACACAATGGCTGCTGGTCTAGTACCAATATATTCTAAGAATTGGGACCAAATCTTCCAGAATACCTTAGTCTTAATCCTTAGACCTGTATGTCAGATACTCCATAGGTATTCTGTCAAAAAGAACCTTGTGCCACTCATACAGACATGTAGGGCCCTCCTTCAATTTAATATCAATATCACAGGTCGGATTCAAACCCTGGGCCGCTGCAGCAAGGACTCAGCCTTGGTACATGGGACGCCAGCTCTACCCACTGAGCTAACAGGGCGCCGATTATGAGGCATTTTATGCCTATACTGGGGAGTGATCTGCAGACGGTGTCTAAGGCTCACTTTTAAACTACGTTATCTTTTGTTGGTGTAAGTGTAAAGTGTAAAAAAAACACTAATCTTACGATTTATGAGGGAATAAGTGCTCCCAGCGGTTTCTGTGGGGATTTAACAAACAAAAGCATGTTAATCAGTGAGCTGGGAGGTAGATTTTGTTCTCTTTTGACAAAGCCAGGTTATCTATTTGCTCCACATTTAAACTCTTTGTACTAAGACGAACTAAGTACCTGGAAGTCTAAGTGTTCTGAAGCTGAAAAGAAAAATGTTTGTAATCATTTGTTCATTTACTCTCAGCCTCTCCCTTTCTCTTGTGCGAACCAATACTCTTAACAGTACTGAAAGCTATTAGCAAAAACAAAAGAGCATTTGTTTCACTGAGGTGATAACAAGCCATGATACAATGGGGAAATTAGCAGCATGCATCTCTCCTTCTGACACACATTCAATACACATCTTAATACATTTTAGTAACACGTGTTTGACAGGATTTATTCTTGTTACAATCCCTTAACACAGTGTAAATTCAGTGAATTATATGCAAGCTTGCACATGCAGTTGCCACTGCACAGAAGCACATGCTACTGTCAATATGCACACATTAACTTGATGCACACTTATGTATGCAAACAGACATTAAAATGCCCTCACACAGCACACAGTGCACAGACATGCCTTCCTTTCTTTCTCTAAGCCCCCAGCAAGGCAAAGGTTTCTGCAGCAAATGATTGAATGATCTAATTATGAAGTGGGGGCAAGCATCCAGTCGTATTTACTACCAGTATTCATTATGTGAGGTGGTGCTGCTCAGCAGGAGGGATTTCAGTGGAGAGCAGTAACATATGGAGCAAATTAATGCAATATGGATTCAGAGCTTCTGGGCTTAAAAAATGGGATGACAACTTTGAGAAAGATACATGCACGCAATGTCACATGAAGGCATAAACATAAATTTGCTTGGTCTCTTAAGAGCGCAAAAGCTGTTTTTGCTGCCATTTCATAATCTGAGAGCCAGTTTCTATGGCTTTGCAATACAACGTTTTAATGTAACTTTAACTACACTATATGGACAAAAGTATTTGGCCACACCTGTTAATTCTTGAATTCAGGTATTTCAATCAGACCCCTTGCCACAGGTGTATAAAGTCAAGCACCTAGCCGTGCAGTCTCCATTTGCAAACATTTGTGATGTAAAATGGGTCGTTCTGAAGAGCTCAGTGACTACAAGCGTGGTGCTGTGATAGGATGCCACCTTTGCAAAGAGACTGTTCGTGAAATTTCAACCCTGCTGGATACTCCACGGTCAACTGTAAGTGATATTATTAGAAAGTGGAAGTGTTTAAGAACAACAACAACAACAACTCAGCCAAGAAGCTGAAGACCACGTAAAATCACAGAGCGGGGTCAACTACTGCTAAGGTGCATGGTGTGTAAAAGTCGCCAACGATCTGCTGATTCCATAGCTGAAGAGTTCCGAACTTCCACTTGCATTAATGTGAGCACAAAAATTGTCCGGTGGGAGTTTCATGGAATGAGTTTCCATGGCCGAGCAGCTGCATGCAAGCCTTCCATCACCAAGTCCAATGCCAAGCGTCGGATGGAGTGGTGTAAAGTGCATCATCACTGGACTGTGGAGCAGTGGAAACGTGTTCTGTGGAGTGACGAATCACGCTTCTCTGTTTGGCAGTCAGATGGTCGAGTCTGGGTTTGGCTGATGTCGGGAGAATGTTACCTGACTGACTGCATTGTGCCAACTGTGAGATTGGTGGAGGAGGGATAATGGTATGGGGCTGTTTTTCAGGGTTTGGGCTAGGCCCCTTATCTCCAGTGAAGGGCTAGCTTGCATCAGCACAACAAGACATTTTGGACAATGCTATGCTTCCAACTTTGTGGCAACAGTTTGGGGAAGGCCCTTTGCTGTTCCAACATGACTGTGCCCCAGCGCACAAAGCAAGGTCCATAAAGACATGGTTTGATGAGTTCTGTGTGGAAGAACTTTACTGGCCACAGAGCCCTGACCTCAACCCCATCAAGCACCTTTAGGATTAACTGGATCGGAGATTGTGAGCCAGGCCTTCTCGTCCAACATCAGTGCCTGACCTCATAAATTCTCTACAGAATGAATGGGCACAAATTCCCACAGAAACACTCCAAAATATTGTGGAAAGCCTTCCAAGAAGAGTGGAAGCTGTTATAGGGGGGGTCATCTCCATATTAAAGTGTATGTATTTGAATACAATGTCATTACAGTCCTTGTTTGTATTATGGTCAAGAGGACTACTTTTGTCCATATAGTGTATATGGATATATATGTATGTATACACACCGTTCAAATTGGACAGTGGTTCAATTTTGTCATGTACTTTTTGGTGTATAAATTAGGTGCTTATTTATTTCTGTTTAACTTATTTCTGCAAGGATTTACTGTATAAATACATAAAAATAGGAAGAAGAGAATAGCATAGACTAGACATAGACATTGCAAGACTGCAAGCAATCATGTTACATGTAATATGTGCTATTTACTGTGTACTCTAGTTCTGTGCCTTTAAAGCAACACTATGTAATATTCAGTATTTGTTGTGATTTGGTGGCCCCAGTTTCAATACCACTGGTGCAAATATTGACAGCTGTACTTTGTTATGATTACATTACGTATGATCAAAAACTATTGAGTTGACAACTTTACTAACAAAGCCAAACATCAAGCAAGACATAGCCAGCCAGCCAGCTAATATTACTGACTAATCCAACAGCAAGAAGGCCAGCCTGCCATCTGTCTGCAGTCTTTTATTTCACCAAGCTCTCGCCAACGACTAAAAGCCAGTCCGGGTTTCCTCTTGTCCAGCAGCTTTGCTTCTTCTTTTCTCTTCTTAGCTTCCTCTGAAAGCGTCCTCTTAGGTCTCTGCCCCTCTGTCATTAGCTATTTTCATAGAGCCTGCTGAGAGTGGTTACATTTCAACGTTTTTCCATAAGGACGAATGGGGTAAAAATATGGAATATTTTGGAAGGTATGAATAGAATAGAAAAGAAACACCCATCTCCTAATTGAGCTGAATTTTGACTTTGAAGATAGAAGAACATGTAAGCATTCACAACCATGTTCTCTCCATAAAATATTTAACAATTTCAACAAAATCAGTTGGTGGTGTTTGACGTACTGCCGTAAAGCATTATACACTTGTACCGACCCAGAGCCAAAAGTTGCGTAGTGCAAGAACAGACGTACAAGGCTCGGAGTGGGAATGACAGGCAACATTCCCCCTATTACAAACCTGTTATTTAAGTTAGAAAAACTACATAATGGGGCTTTAAGGCAGTACCTCCTCCCAACAAGCCAAGTACCTTAAATTTTGACTTTACTTTTGTTCAGCAGAAATACATAAACACACAGGAAGCAATTTAGGGCTGGTCGTCTCACCTGACTCAACTGAGGACAGCTGCCCCATATCTGACAAAGAGTTATGAATAATAGGGTGCTCTTCTCTACTGTGGCTCCAATTAGTGATCCATCATGATTAGATCTGTCAGTGTTCACAGTAAAAATGTGCAGCTCTAGTATCTAATGTGATAGGTAGGTTTTCAGCCTAGTAATGCGACAATCTCAACTTTCCCGCTCTATGGAAGCTCCGCCCTTCGCCTTGCTCACTGGCAGGCATGCACTTGGAGACTATTACTGTCTCATTAAGATCTGATATATCGGAAGCACTGAGGGTCTCACTCTTAATAATAATAATACATTTTATTTAGAAAGTGCTTTTCTAAATACTCAAAGACACTGTACAATATAATATAAGAAGAATACAAGAACATCAATCAGTAAAACAATATAAAACAGTACATTACATATGTTAAAAACACATTAGACTGAGCTAGATTTTAAAAGCCATTTTAAAAAGGTGTGTGATGCATGTTGTCCAGTGTGGCTAGGAACAGGTTAGTATCCCAGAATGCACTAAGCAACCTGTTGCCCCGGCCCCGTAGGCTGGATAATCTGTTATGAAGGTAACCACAGGAAAGGCACTGGGAGTTGAATTGAATGTCCTGTGGTTGCTTGAGGTAGCACTGACTGTAGAGCCAGCTTGAAGGTTGTCATAGCCACTACGGTTTGCCTGTATGCTTCTATTTGTGCTTTCATTTTGTACCTGGATTCATACAAGGTCCAACAGGATGGACATAGAAATGTTGGTACCAACTGCTAGGGCTGGCTCATGCTTTTTTTTTTCTTCTAATACACAATCTGTGAACATCATGTATCATGTTGAATAAACTGCCCTAAACCTGACTCTTTTTTTTTTATAACTACTGTTCAATAAATTGCAAATCCAGAGTCAAAATTCACATCTTTATTTAGTTTTCTTGGGGATTCTGACCTCAGGTGGCATTGTCCAACCTTGAGGCCCACTAGCCTCATTACTTTGCCTCAGGTTATACAAAGAATAAAGGAAGACAAGTAGATATACTGCTGCTGTGTTAAATTGCCCGTCCCAAAAAAAAGTCGCACACTAATATTCCGTTGGGCCGCCTTTAGCTTTGAGTATGGCACGCATTCGCTGGGGCATCGTTTTGATAAGCTTCTGCAATGTCACAACATTTATTTCATCGTCCCGTTGCGCAAAGTCTTCTTCAGCATATCCCAAAGATTCTCAATGGGATTGAGGTCTGGACTCTGTGGTGGCCAACCCATGTGTGAAACTCATTCACAATGTGAGCCCGATGAATCCTGCCATTGTCATCTTGGAATATGCCCGTGCCATTAGGGAAGAAAAACTCCATTGATGGAAAGACTTGGTCATTCAGTATATTCAGGTAGTCAGCTGACCTCAACCTAGACCTGACCAACTGCAGCAACCCCAGATCATAACACTGCCCCCACAGGCTTGTACGGTAGGCACTAGGCATGATGGGTGCATCACTTCATCTCGCCCATCACTCTGGAACAGGGTAAATCTGGATTCATCAGACCACATGACCTTCTTCCATTGCTCCAAAGTCCAGTCTTTATGCTCCCTAGCAAACTGAAGCCTTTTTTCCCGATAAGCCTCACTGATTAGTGGTTTTCTTATGGCTACACAGCTGTTTAGTCCCAATCCCTTAAGTTCCCTTCGCATTGTGTTTGGAAATGCTCTTACTTCCACTATTAAACATAGCCGTGAGTTCTACTGTTGATTTCTTACGATATGATTTCACCAAACGTTTAAGTGATCTCCGATCATGATTGCTTCCTCAAAGATGATGGTTCACCATTATCCCTCCAGGTTTTAATAATGCGTTGGACAGTTTAACCCGATTTTAGTAGTTTCAGCAATCTCCTTAGTTGTTTTCTTTGCTTGATGCAGGCCAATAATTTGACCCTTCTGAAACTGATTAACATCCTTTCCACGACCACAGGATATGTCTTCCGACATGGTTGTTTAAGAAATGAGAAGCTACTCACCGCATCAGCTAGGGTTAAATAACTTATTGCCAGCTGAAACATATTGATCACTGCAGTAATTATCTAATGGAAGGCTCTTACCGATTTGTTTAGTTCATTTTTATATTACCTTTAACCTTTAACCTTTAAAGATAGCCTCCTCAGTCATATTATACCCCTATTTAGCAGTGTAGAAAAAAATGTGCGTTAAAAAAGTTTCTTTGTTATTTTGTGTGCTAACGTTTTGCCTGGCCCTGAGGTCCTAAAATGCAGCTCTCCTGGTGGTTCTCAAATCAAGATTAAAAAACAATGGTTCACCATGGTTTTATTTTTTTTATTGTCCTTTATTTACTGCTATGTTTTACAATGTTTATTGTTTTATTCTATATATTATTACTGGTGCTGTGAGCCTTAGTGTTCTGTTGTTTGTGTTGTTGTTACCCTGTAAAAGCACTTTGTAAACCCATTTTTGTAAGGTGCTATATAAATAAGGTTTATTATTATTATATTTGTTATTATTATTGCTCATTTGGGTCTGCATCTGCAATATTTGCTGTGCAGACAGGGAGAGTGACCGACAGCAAGAGTTGAATGAGGTCAGATGAAAGGGAGGGAGAGTCTGATCAGACAAATAAAAGCTGATTGGAGCTGTAATATTCTGTACCTGGGTGTTCCTTTCAATTTCTGGCAGCCACAGCTCATTTACAGGGTGGCCACACAGATATGTCTCTTTCCTTTGTTACACCAGTGTCAATTTGTGTTATTTGAAATGCAGTGGAGTGATAGGAGATAAGACTGAAGTCATGAGCCAGCCAAAATGAAATGTGTCGACATATTCCCATCATTTCTGATGTACATAAATCCAGTGGTCAACAATGATATAATATAAAATACAACTCTGACCAGAGATTGTTACTCAGCTATAATTGAGCTCAGTAATTGTAACTAAGCCTGACAGGCTGTAAGAATGAGACTTGGTAAAGAGTTGAGGGTTTTTTTTAATCAAAAAGATAAAAAGTGTCAGGGATGATGTAAACAGTGTGTTTATCTGCTCTAATGTTATTAACTGCAAATGATAGTATGCCCCGGCTAACTAGCTTACCTACAGTAAAAAAACCAGTCAGTATCTGGTGTGACCACCATTTGCGTCACGCAGTGCAACACATCTCCTTCACATAGAGTTGATCAGGTTGTTGATTTTGGCCTGTGGAATGTTGGTCCACTCCTCTTGCTGTGTGAAGTTGCTGGATATTGGCAGGACCTGGAACACGTTGTCGTATACGCCAAATCCAGAGCATCCCAAACATGCTCAATGGGTGACATGTCCAGTGAGTATGCTGGCCATGCAAGAACTGGGATGTTTTCAGCTTCCAGGAATTGTGTACAGATCCTTGCAACATGGGGTCGTGCATTATCATGCTGCAACATGAGGTGATGATCGTGGATGAATGGCACAACAATGGGCCTCAGCAGGGGTGGACTGGGACAAAAATTCAGCCCTAGCATTTTCTGTCCAGACCAGCCCACTACATTATCAGCAGACACTACATAGAAGTCCACAAATCTCGCAGCATCTCCTCTCATGCATACTACAAAGGAGAGTTATATTCCTTGATAGCAGTTAACAAATAAAGCACGTAACTATGAACTCAAGGACTAAAATTGACAGTTATAGCAATCAATCAATCAGTCTTTATTCATTATAGTGTCAAATCACAACAGAAGTTATGTTATGACTAGGGGTGGGACAAGACTACCGGGAAGAACCCTCATGCTACCCTTTCAGTTTTTAGTCTGTGGCTGTGAAAATCTTTTGGTGTAAGCCCAGCATTAGTTAAAACCAGACTCGGACAATAATAACAAAATATCCTGACAAATAATCTAAATAGAAACATATTACAGACAGTAGCAGCATTAGAGCTGAAAGTCATTTGTTTTAATGGTGACTCAGTCATTATGAAACCATAAATAGAAAAATAATTATCTATAGCTGTGTGAAAAAGTCTAAGACATAAATTACAGGTCTGAATAGATATGCATTCTCATATGTGCACATGTATATATGGCCCTTCTTCCTCGTCCGCAGCCAGCCAGCTCCACTCCTCACCAAATTCATGACCTGCAAGAAACGGCAAATGTATCTGTCATGAAGGATGACTTAAGTCTCCAAAGAGCCCTAAGGCCTACCTGCATAACTGTTAATTGAACTTAAAAGATATGCAGATGTTTGAAATTAAAATCATCAATATGAAAATCTTCAACCAGGAAATAATCATAATCAAACCTCAGACAAAACAAGTTGCATAATAAAGTCAAGCTCTCTCTCTCTCTCTCTCTCTCTCTCTCTCTCTCTCTCTCTCCCTCCACCTGTTTGACAGGAGAATATAAAGAGACATTTATGAATTACCAATTGTCATTTTATCACACATATAGTATGTTTCTTCACATAAACCTTTAAACATACACATATTGCATTCCTCTCACCACAGAGAAAGAGACATGGAAACATTATTAAGTCATCACAAATCGAGTATGAATTCATATAACATTATAAGACACATGACATACTCAACCAATCAGAGACGTCTCAGTAGCCAGAAAGTGGTGAAGTGGAGGCAGTAAGAGAGCAAGTCCTTGAAAATGACTTGTATTTTCTGCTAAAATTCAAAGTATCTCATCTGTATTTACAATACAGCTTGATTCTGCATCTCTATTTACAGCTCATTAGTCCATGTCAGTGTTTACTGTTGCTATGGCAACAAGAGACTGCTGACGTTAGCAGCTGTTAGCTAGCTTAGAACAATAATAACCCATAATATCACAATTCTGTATTTTTAAACAAAATCAACCACAACTACCAACAGTCACAGCAGTGGCGGAACTAGACTTTTATACAAAGGGTGGCCAGAGGGTGGCCAAGGCTTTATGAGGGGGGCCATATATTAGGCCTAATAAAGGAAAATCCTGGTAGTACTGATGTTGACACAGTTTTTTACTTTCTTGACTGTTGAGTTGAACTCAGGAAAAAAAGGATGGATGGAAACTGGCTTGAGGAAATGGACATAAGTTTCACTTTCAGTTTCTGGCGCAGCAATTAAACCAAGCGTTTAAAAATCTCGCTGTTTTCGACGTGATGTACAGTGACCTGTCAATCAACTGGGGTGGCACCCAGGGTGTCCAATCAGGTTCCAGGGGTGGCCAGTGCTACCCCGGCCTCCCCTTTAGCTCCGCTCCTGAGTCACAGCCCTTCAACTCTGGGCTAATATGTTGTCACAAGTACGCAGTTAATGAGGTCCCATCACATTCAATGGAAAAACGTTTTCTACTTTGTTTTGGACATGTCTCCAAATGTAGCTTAGCCAGCCCCAGGCTAACGTTACTTACCATGTATGCCTCCACTCCCCTGTCAATGTCGAACATTTAGCAGCTTCCACCTGCAGAGACTTCAGCTTTTTAACGTTAAGTCGCAGTTTTTCAGCGCCACCCGGGTGTTTCTTACGGTTATCCATCTTCAGCTCTTCGTCCCGCCACTCCGGCCAATGCCATAAGGTCCCGCCCACCCTGGTTTGTGTTGTGATTGACAGCACTGTCAGGGCTCTCTGAGCCTGTCAGCCCATGATTGATTGACAATGACAAACATAGACCAATAATATGTGTCGATGCTGGCAACACACTGCTAGCCCTCTGTAGCCAATTGGTTGGCCCAATTAGAGGGAATTTAGAGAGAGAGAGAGAAAAAAAAAAAAACACATAGCGGACCAGACTGGCCCACATTGGGTCAACGGCCCACCGGGACGATGCCCGGTATGCCAGATGGCCAGTCCACCCCTGGGCCTCAGGATCTCGTCGCGGTATCTCTGTGCATTCAAAATGCCATTAATGCACCTGTGTTCGTTGTCCATAACACACGCCTGCCCATACCATAACCCCGCCGCCACCATGGGCCACTCGATCCACAACATTGACATCAGCAAACCGCTCACCCACACGACGCCATACACGCTGTCTGCCATCTGCCCTGTACAGTGAACACCTCTCCAAAGTGCCAGTCGCCATCGAATGTGAGCATTTGCCCTCTCAAGTCGGTTACGACGACAAATTCTCTGAAACGCCTTTGGAGACAGCTTATGGTAGAGAAATGAACATTCACTTCACGGGCAACAGCTCTGGTGGACATTCCTGCAGTCAGCATGCCAATTGCACACTCCCTCAAAACTTGCGACATCTGTGGCATTGTGGCATTTTCGAGTGGTCTTTTATTGTGGCCAGCCTAAGGCACACCTGTGCAATACCCATGCTGTCTGATCAGCATCTTGATATGCCACACCTGTGAGGTGGATGGATTATCTCGACAAAGGTGAAGTGCTCACTAACACAGATTTTGTCAGATTTGTGAACAATATTTGAGAGAAATAGGCATTTTGTGTACATAGAGAAAGTCCTAGATCTTTGAGTTCAGCTCATGATGAATGGGGGCAAAAATAAAAGTGTTGCGTTTATAATTTTATTCAGTGTATATTTCTAAAATTGTTATACACCCCTTACAGAAGAAGGCCTCGCGACCCCCAGTGAAGTTTTGGTGACCTATAGTATGTCTGTATGCTAACGGTTAGCCTACAGTGACCAGACATCCTGGTTTATCTGGGACTGTCCCACATAATATATATACTATATATTAACCACTTCATGGAATTTTAGCATTAGCTTACACTACATATCTACAGCTAATAAAGTCTGCAAGTGACAGGCAAACTTTCAGCCAACAAAATCAATAAAAACAAGCAGCTTGCTTTTGTTTACTTCAGGGAGAAATTGAAGGCCCATCTTTTAATAAACGACTGTGGATTTGAAGGGTTAAATCTGAAAGCTTTGTCCAGCAATAACACCCAAATCATTGGTGTTATGTTTTGGTTGTTTATTTGGCTTCTTTTTCTTGTTTCGTCTTCTGGGTATCATTAGTGTAGTATAATACTATCATTATTATGGTGATTTTAGTGGTTCTTCTCCAAGCAGCAGGGTTGTAGGGACATGTAAGAGGAAACAGTAATAAGGAATTAGCCTTAAATGAATTAGAGACATTTTGCAGTGTGCTGGCACTCCCCACCAGGTGTGTTGTCTTTGCTTATCCCTGGGGAAAGCAGTAACAGCCAGAGTGATGTCTACCATTTTGTTAGGCAAAAACGGCTCCCTTGGTGGTTAACTGGATCTGGGCGGCTGTGGCTCAGAGGCAGAGCGGGTTGTTCCTTAATCGGAAGGCTGTGGGTTCGATCCTGGTGCCACATGACGAAGTATCCTTGAACAAGATACTGAACCTCAAATTGCTCCCGATGCCGCGTGAATGAGTATGAATGTTAGTTTCTGTTTGATGGACTTTGCCATCACTGTGTGAAAGGGTGAATGTGGCACATAGTGTAAAAGCGCTTTGAGTTACCATCTTAGCTTCGTCTTTGTCCATGGGTTGTTCACAAGAGTCAAAAGCAATGGGACACAAAACGAAGGACTGGGAGCAAAGAATATGGGAAAATAAATGCTATCCTGCATTTTGTGACAAATTTCTTCAAAGACCCTTAAAGTCAAATGAGGGGAGGTGAAGATAACGCCTGTATATGCAGTATATAAAATCCATTGACAGGCATCTTTAAAAGCTGCTCAAACCAAATCTTGGTGGAATCCTTGATGTTCGTCGCTGCATTGTGGGCTGATGCCAACGAGATAATGTCACCGCTAATATGGTGTCAGGGAGAACCCAGAACTCAAATCATGACTCCAAGAAATCCACCTTAAATTCAATGAAAACCACATGTTGCTCATCGTACACAGCTCATCCAGCAGTCTCTCTACCAGGGCTCAAAGTAGACAACCAGCTATCCAATCTGAGGTTTTCATTGAAAAAAGTGACACCTCTCCAGGGACAACAACTCACTTTTCGAAGTTGTAAAATGTTGAATTTTTATATCCACATAATCTGCACTGCATTTAGTAGCAGGTCAAAAGTGTTTTTTGATTGTTAACATTTTTTCAAATAAATTATAATTACTTATTTTAGTATGTATGTGTTTAAAAGTCCCAATAACATTTAATATTAAAAATATAAATTATTATTTAAGGGGGAAATTCCTGTTCATCCCACATTGAGTCAAGTGGTTTCAGTTGGTCGCGGTCTGCAACTACACTTCTAGATGCAATTAAATCCTACACACTGATACTCAGTTTAAGTGAGGGGAGTGGGAAACCAGTATATACAGTAGCTATACATGTTTAAAAATAAGTAAAGTTTACAAGTTCAGTTTCAAATGCAAATGGAAAGTTTATGTTTGTGTGTAAGAATGCCTAAATTTTTTTATATTGACATAAAATGATTACTAATTCACAGTGCTCGGCTATCCTGCGGTTTGTGCAGTATGGTTACTGAAACTGTATATGGCACAGCCCCACCTAGAATATTTTTCACCAGCCGCCTCTGACCACAATTTATATGTAATTGTCCTTTCCACCACATGCACTGCTAATAAATGTAGGAAGCCAAATGTTAAGTTGCAAGGCAACCCAGTAGTGTTAGTGGTTTACTCTGTGTCCTTTATTGGCAAGCAGTTGTGGAAAGTGACTGAAATTCTAAATAGCAGAAGGAGGATTCCACAGGGCTGATACTCGCATTTTATTAGAGCATTCTCTGCCAAACATGTCAACATTTAAAAAGCCCAAACTCACACTTTTGTCTTATAGTCCATCCAAATGACGGTTAACTGGTCCATCAGCAGGTTTGGAACTGCAGCAAGGACCAAGCCTCTGCACATGGGGCACCAGCTCCACCAGGCGAGCCATCCAGGCATTCCAAGCATCCTCAACTTTTCAGTGCAAGGCACAGAGTCATGACGCTCATCAATGTTACACTTGGCCCAGAGAGCCAATCAAATCAAGCAAGAGGGGGTAAAATTAGGCACAGCGTTAGTTCAGGCAGGCCATGAAGTCAAGCTCAGCTCTCAATTCCAGCTACAGCAGCTGATCACAGCTAGTCGTAAAACCCACCTCCACCCCAGCTCTTCCTTTTATGTTGTATCTAATTAATTGTAGCAAGTCTCGCTACTACCGTGGGCACTGGCAGCACACAAACTCTCAGGCCAGATAGTTGGATCACGTAACTTTTATTATTACTCACTGTGTTACCAACACAGACAACACGCAATCAACTCTGCTACTCTCTGGCTCTCACTCTCACTAACAACTCCCAGCCCAGGTCCAGCACACTACTGCAACATAAAGGTAGAGTGATTAGACAATGATTAGCAGCTTAGGTAATCACCTCTCTCTCCTACAGCTGAACGCAAACCAAACCCACCTCCACATTAATCAATGTCATTTTCTGATTGCCATTGATACTTGCTCTGTTCTGTACCCTGGGGGGTCTCTGCTGCTGCTCCCCTTGTCTTAAACTTTCCCATGTATGCAAATGGAAGGGCAGGGAGGTGTGCTCTCCCTGCCTTAAGGTTTTCCACATAGGCACGTGAAAGGGCAAGGAGGTACCAGAACAGAGCCATACCGCCAAATGTAACATTCTGCTTTAGAAATAAAAGTTCTTTTGACAGAAGTGGTCCTGACTGAACTATGCCAGTAAATAGGTTAGCTAACTCGATAGCTGTTCTTCGAAGTAAGGGTGTAGTGGCGGGTAAACTATTTGAAATTAAAAAAGAGTTTCATTCATTCTACTGATGTGGGTGACTTGATGATCCCCTGACTTTTAATGTAGCACCACCAGCAGGTCAAAGTTTTTACTTATCCCTTAAAGTGTCTCAGAATCAGAATGGCAAAATCTTTTTTTTTTTTACAGAAATTCATTGTCACCAGAGGATAAACCTAAATTATATTGGTGATTCTCTGGCAAATGTTGCTAGAGGAAATCCTCCTCCGCTTTTAAAGTGTGGTGCAGACCTTCATATCAACTGTCAGAACTTTGGTGATCTGTTCACCTAGTGCCATCATCAGGTCAAAATGTGTCCAGTACTTTGGTTTATGAACAAATACCTGCACAAATGAGAGAGCGAGAAAAGAAAGATGGGAGAAGGAATGACATGCAGCAAATGGCCGTAGGCTGGTCTCAATCCCAGGCTTCTGTGATAAGGACTCTTTACACGTGGTACATGCTCTACCCTGTGAGCTACCGTGGTGCCCGGTACTCTCTGACGTAATTTTCAATTTCAACATTCATTTCAACAATTATGTGAGTCACTTAGTCATCATGGTAGAATGGTTAAATATAACTGAGGTAATGACTTGGTGATTTTGTTCTGTGAACCATGCAGTATCTAGCATCACCTCAAGGCAGGTGGTCTCCAGTATTCAGAACGGTGCAGGTGTTTGACTAACAGAAAAATAAAACAATAAAAAGACCACATATGTTTTATTTGTGCTGTTTGACAACACTTTTTATTACATTTCTTGCTGATGGCATGGAGCACAGACTTATGTCTGTGATTGATTGCCTTTGTGCAGTGTCTAAATGCAAAGTTACTGCCTGCTAATTCACACACAAACTCAAATCGACTATAGTTCTTAAAATAAATAAATATTTAAAAATACAAAATTTTGATCTTCAGTGTTCTCTTGAACAATATGCAATTACTTTGGCTGTAATGGACAAAAATATTAAATATTTTTGGCAATTAATTCCACCTGACCATAGCCCTGTAACTGTTTTCTGAATTATACATGTTTTAGCTTCAGGTACACCGTAAAACCCGATAGGTCAGTTAAACTGAAACTGTTTGAAGAAATTGCCTTAAACAATTTAAGTTTATAAAATATTTGATTGAAGTACCAGTAAATCAAGTTTTTATTATTAAGGTAACTAGTGTAAATGAAATTAATTGCACTAATTCCATTCAGTTATCTCATTCTTCGTATTTACCATAGAGACATGAGGGTGGTAGCCATATTTTACCATGAAATTGAATAGGCTGCACTAACAATATTTTTCTTTTACATAAAATGGAATCAGATAACTCTGTAAGCTTTTAGAAGCTTTTATCTCATTGTACCATTTTGCCAAACAAATCAAACAATGTTGGTTCGTATCAAACTATGTGCAGCTGCTAGAAGCACACACAAGCTGACTGTACAAAACCTGCTCAGCATGAAGCAGCAGAAAGATGATACAAATGATTGGCTGGAGAGGACAGTTGAAAATCAGGGAACCCAAATGAAGGATAGGTATTTTTCTCACAAGTTGGCAAATCAAACCAGCCCTGTGTTTGATTTTCAGGGACTAACATCCAACCTGATGTTTCCTGCTTAATTAAATAGCAGGAACATAGTTGACTTAAACATAGGTTACTGGCAAAAATGTACATAATAATAGGGTAAACACTAATTATGGTTCCATTCCAATTAGTGTAGCAGAGCCTTTCCAGCGAGCCAACATGCACAATGGCAGCATGTAACAACACATTATGCAATGCGCTGCATTATGTAATAACTTGACAAAATGTAATAGATTTTCACTTCATTAAGTAATAATTTTGTTAAAAAAGGCATGAACGCAATATGAATCCAAAGCTTTTTTCTAATAAATTATTACATTTTGTGGGACATTATTACAGCAGATGTTGCACTTTTTATGATTAAAAAACTCAGGGACTGAGTAAAGTTTCGAAAAACTCTTTAATTTCTAGCAGGGTCAACTACTGCAATGGAACGCATTTCAAATCCCCTCAATCCCCGACAATGAACTTTATTTCCAGGGTGATATTTATGACATTATAGCTAACAAATTATTAGTAGAATATGTAGAATTAAAAAATAGTATTTACCCTACTATTTAATGTCAAAATGGCTCCTTTGAGAAAGGTCTGTTCACCTATAGATTTGTTTATCAAAAACGTTTTAAAAGTTTATCATTAACAGTTAGCTGTTAGCTTTAGTTAGCTCTTTGGTACAGAAATTCATGTTCCCCACAGGATGAAATGTAATCATTATGGTGACCCTCTCACTTTTCATCTAGTGTCATCCTCAGGTCAAATTCAATTTTGTTCAATACTTTGGTTTATGACCAAATACCTGTCAAACTAATGGTATTCCCATCAGCCTGTTGGCATACTTGTATTTATCATCATCATTTTGAGTTGTGACAACAAAGAATGAAATTCTGTTCAACCAATTAACTAAATTAAGTAAGGCAAATTAGCTTTTCCTCTACAATGAAAGGTATGTTTAATTATCACCTACTTAATAATTGGTAGAATAAACACACATTTTTAATTTGATTACTCATAAAATGAAGTTGTTCCAAATAGTTTCCCCACAAATGTCATATACTTAATAACTATAATAATGTTTTTTAAGTTGACACACATTTTTAGCTTTTTGAATTTTGTTTATGTTTTTGCTTTTTAAGGAATTAATTAATTTGATAACAAAACTGTTTGGCAGTTAACTATTTTTATTTTGAGCTGCAGTTTAACAGTGTTTGAACCATTATATAAACAGTCAATGGTTTGAACGCACAATATTTAAAACTTGGAAAACAATAACAACACAAATTTAAATTGTCCCATACATGGCCACCAATCTTCTCAAGGTCCTGCAGTGTTTTTTACAAAAACTTATTATAATATTATAGGAAAGACCTTTTAGATCAATTTTACAAAAACTGTAACAAGCAGCAGCAGACTGTCACTATCATTCCCGTCAGCAAAGCACAGCACCTTGGGATATCCTTGTCTTCCAGGATTTTGGTTCCCTCGACCATGATGGTTGCTGTCATATGGTCAGATTCTGGGGTGGACCGGTCACCGATGGCGGCAGTTTTCATCAGTTGTCTATTGAGGCGTGCCTCTAACGCTTCTGTGTCCTTGTAGAGCAAATTAAAAGAAAAAATATATTTATTTATTAATACATTGAAAGTGTTTTCCCATACCATAGCTGTGAACAGACCATTGTTATGATATTACAGATTGTGGTGTGGCCAGAAGTGCAATATACTTAAAACTTTAATGGACAAGGAGCAGCTTTCTGCCCTGTGTATTAACACTGCCAAATGTAGATTTCATTTTCTTTTAAGATGTTGAATTACTTACTCTGTGACTTCTTGAAAGTCACAGAGTCTTCCTTCACTCCAAGGCAGTGGATAGCTACACCTCTGTGTACTTCAGTTGTATTAGGCTATTTAGGAAAAAGGAAAAAAAGGATCTAAAGAAAGTAACCAACCCAATCTAATCTTAATTGGTAACTGTCAACAAAGATAAGCCTAATAATTTCCATACCTGGAGAAGCATGTCTTTTATATGTCTGATTGTCACTCCTGTAGCTCCTGTCCTTGATGAGACTACATCCATCATTTTTGATGTGCAATGGTGCAACACAAATGGAAGAATTCAGTCTTGCAGACAATTAGCTATACTGCATTAATTCATACTAAAAGACATTAGTTAAAGAGGAACAACTCCTCAACCTATGTGAACTCTGACATACAATTCAATTAAATTCAATTAAATTTTATTTGTATAGCGCCAATTCATAACAGAAGTTATCTCAGGACACTTTTCAAATAGAGCAGGTCTAGACCGAACTCTTTAAAACATTAATTACAGAGACCCAACAGTACCACCATGAGCAAGCACTTGGCGACAAGGGCAAGGAAAAACTGCCTGTTAAAAGGCAGAAACCTAGGACAGATCCTCCGGCTCTAGGTGGGTGGTCATCTGTCTCGACCAGTTGGGGTGAGAGAGAGAGAGAGAGAGAGAGAGAGAGAGAGGCAGAGAGAGAGAGAGAGAGAGAGAGAGACAGACAGACAGACAGGTGCACAGCAACAACAGTATTGGCAATGGCAATGTAGCAGGACCATGGCAGGAGGCTCCACCAGGATCGACAAGAACCTGCGAGACGAGAAAGCACAAGAACTCCGGGGAAGAATAGTGAAGTTAGTAACATGCATTAATGGAACATGCCTGAGGCAGAAAGAGAGAGGAAGGGAGGAGCTCAGTGCACCATGGGAAATCCCCGATAGTCTAGGCCTATAGCAGCATAACTAAGGGATGGTTCAGGACTCACCTTATCCAGCCCTAACTATAAGCTTTATCAAAGAGGAATGTCTTAAGCCTACTCTTGAATGTGGTGAGGGTGTCTGCCTCCCGAACCACAAATAGAAGCAGGTTCCACAGGAGAGGAGCCTGGTAACTGAAGGCTCTGGCTCCTGTTCTACTTTTAGAGACTATAGGAACCACAAGTAGCCCAGCATTCAGAGAACGTAGTGTTCTAGAGGGGTAATAGGGTACTATGAGCTCTTTAAGATATGAAGGGGCCTGACCATGAAGAGCTTTATAGGTGAGGAGGAGGATTTTAAATTCTATTCTACATTTTACAGGGAGCCAATGCAGAGAAGCTAGTACAGGAGAGATGTCATCTCTTTTTCTAGTTCCTGTCAGTACTCGTGCTGCAGCGTTCTGAATTAATTGGAGCGTTTTAATGGACTTATTGGGGCAACCTGATAATAAAGAGTTGCAGTAATCCAGCCTAGAAGTAACAAATGCATGGATTAGTTTTTCTGCATCTGTCTGTGATAGTATGTGTCTAATTTTTCTAATATTACGTAAATGAAAGAAGGCAGTCCTAGAGGTCTGCTTTATGTGGGAGTTAAATGACAAATACTGATCAAAGATAACTCCAAGATTCCTGACAGTGGTGCTAGAGGCCAAGTTAATGCCATCTAGAGTAACTATATTCTTAGAAAGTGAGTCTCTAAGGTTTTTGGGGCCAAGAACAAGAATTTCGTTTTTTTCTGAGTTTAACATCAGAAAATTGCAGGTCATCCAGGACTTTATGTCCTTAAGACATGTTTGTAATTTAGATAATTGATTAATTTCATTGGGCTTGATTGATAGATATAACTGCGTATCATCTGCATAACAGTGAAAGTTAATGGAGTGATTCCTAATAATGTTGCCTAAAGGGAGCATATATAAAGTAAATAGTATTGGTCCAAGTACAGAACCTTGTGGAACTCCATGACTAACTGTAGTATTTATTGAAGATTCATCGTTAACATGTACAAACTGCGAGCGATCTGATAAATATGTTAACACTGGTTAAAAAAGCAGGGCACTGAAATTACCCACTATCATTGACTGTCATTTTGTTCCAAGTAGTCGCTCTCCATAGGGGCAACCTGGAACCAAGACCAGGCAATAAGATGGGCCAGTCTGCTAAAGCATTACATTTTAATACATACAAACAGCAACTTGCTTACAGCAACAAGGCTATCTATGTGAATGATTTTTTAAAATGTGTCCACCAATGTTTTTTTTTTTTACACAAAATTACAGCTAAACACATAAGAATTATTATGCTTTTCCTCTTAATGGCACAAATAAAAAGTTTGCTCAAGTGTAGCAGATTTACGAATGAAACTTTATCACTCATACCAACAAAGGGTTGTTAAACTATGCTGCTAAATATGACTATTCTTAACTATGTTTATTAGTACAACATATTCCATCAACTGTATTAACAGATGTAGCCTAACTTTCAGTCACAAGTCCACTGCTGGTCAAATCACAATTGAGAATATGCCCAAGTTCTTGTAAGAATTTTTTTGCAAATAAAATAATACTCACCTCAAAAATGTCTTTTGTATATCGTATTCATTCAGCCTACAGGTCCTCTAACCAGAGATGTTCACAAGTCTTTTTTTGCAAGTCCAAGTCAAGTCTGAAGTCTTTGGTCACGAGTCCAAGTCAAGTCTCAAGTCTCAAGTCTTTGGTCACGAGTCCAAGTCAAGTCTCAAGTCTCTAAAAATAACAGTTATATGTCTCTTCTGGTTGTAATGAGCCTTCTGTCATCTGCTGCTATCCGGTCTACTAAAAGCATTCACTGTATTATTATCACTCCTTTATCTATTAGCATACAGTATCAGTACTGATTAGTTGTTTGTTATATGATCACTTTAAACAGGCTATTGCAATGCAATATGAAGAAAACACACAATGAATGCTTTCTTTTAAAGGAAACTGTATTCTTCCAACATGAATATACAGTTACAGTATATCTTGCCCCCTATCGTGCAGGCTCAGTGGGACCATAATAAGAACAAATATAGAAAATGTTACACCTCACCCAGTCAAAGACATTGTAATTAACATCATTCCAATTAGTGCAAAACATCACACTTTAGCTAAATGCAAACAACTTGTAAGCAAAACACTTAAAAGTACTTTAAACACTTGTATATGTTACTTCTGTGTTATTTGCAATTAAAAATTTGTTCACAAAAAAAAGCAAAACTGTTGCTGCCATATTATCTTAAATATACTGTAAGTCTATAAACTGGTGATATTAAAACAGGACCAGTTTTGTTCCAAAAGGCACCTTGTATGACAAAAATGATTCCTTGCATAAAAGTAAAACTCAAAATGGAATATCACTGGAGTTATTGGCTATCTTGACTTTTTTACTAACAAAAGAGTAACCTCAGTGTAATGGTAACCTGGTAAACCTGTAACATTAACGTTACGTGGTCAACAATGAACCTGTAACCTGCCTGTAAGCCGACAGTATAACTATGTATTTTTCTACGGTTAACGTCAGCCAGTAGATGGTGGCAACGTAGATAATTAACGTTACCCGACCTTTTTTTTTTTTACGTCATGTCAACGCCACTCAATGCAAACAAGTGCGACAAGCAAACTAACATTCACTCATCTATTCAAATATTCAGTTACAAAGCTAGTAGCAAGCTAAGTGAACGTTACATAGCTGATGCTGAGCTAACTGTCCATATGCACTAATGTGACTGAGCTATCCGGGTGAGTTTTCAGGTGCCTGATAAAATGTGATGTGGTGGATCCAGCATCCTTGATTCGGGTCCTGCAGACTTTGCAGTCAGCGCTCCTTTTGTTGGTGCCGTCCTTTTTGAAGTTTTTATAACCAAATGTAATCACAAATGGTACAGCAGGAGCTGCAGGTGCGCCGCCGGTCGCCATAGTCGTCATCCGTGGTACTAGTGCGTGAGGCTGCGAGGCGCGTATGGTTACCATGGTTGCCATGAAAAAAGGAAGGAATCACATTAAGCTAATGATTGTTCATGAGTCTCAAGACACAAGTCCGAGTCGAGTCTGAAGTCTTTTGGGCACGAGTCCAAGTCAAGTCTGAAGTCTCTGTGTGTGCGACTTAAGTACGACTCGAGTCCGAGTTGCAAACTCAAGTCCCCATCTCTGCCTCTAACACAGAGTCTTAACTGTCTGAATTTGCCCAGGCATGTGATGTTGGGTAGGGGAGGGGACTTGAAATGCTGAACTCAAGGTGGAGAAAAATTATTAAGTTATTACAACTTGACTTTTGTTTTGAACCAATTAACGTAGAAATGTTAGTTTAAATTACGCACAATATTAAGTTGACGTAATTACCAACATTATTATATCAACACAACTCATATAAAATTCTTTGCAACTTAAAAGATCTAAATCATTATATCAGAATTTTTAACTTGCAATCATGCATTTAATTACGTGGTGATAATAGGTCCACTGAGTTACTTTTTATAGTGTTGGTATAGCCTGACCTAACTGCTAGCATGGCATGGTAGGCTCTTTCCTCCATGTTGCAATGATGTTCCTTATTTTATTCTCAATAGTTGTTGATTGCCAATGGAGATTGATTGCAACTACTATGTTTTTAGAGGAGAAACAATGAGTAACACAGAAACTGCAACCATTTTCATTAGATTGAAGAAGTGGATACATAAATGACTAATCAGTGGTCAACCATAGTAATGTAATGGATGCCACAGTTAAAGGTGACTGATTGAGGGTCAGCTCTGTGACCCTGAGCAGGAACAGGCAGTTATGGCTAACATATTGATGATGCTGCTCCCATTCGGACACATGGTGTAATTCCTCATTGTAGTTTGAGATAATGTACTTTGATACTAAGGAAACTATCACAGGTTCTTTGGCATACACATCCGCACACTCAAGCAGCACATTGCTTTGATAATATTCTATCGGAGTATGACGTATTTCCTTACAATTTGTTCTGCTTGATGAGATCAAAACTCCAGCAACTCCTATTGTAGAAAGAACTACTTTATTGCGAGACTGCCGTGTTTCGGGTTGTGGCCCTCATCAAACAACACACTATAAATAACATTTAAATTAGATGAGTAAGATGGTATTTGCCAACTTAAATGGTGACCAGCTCGCTACAAGTGGAGCAGATGATCGGGAGCTCTGATTGGATTGGATACTTGAAGTCCATCATTATCTGTCTGACATATGTACGCCTATGTAGAGACTCTCAGGTTGTGTACTTAGGTATTAGTAAAGATGTGGTGTGTCTGTGTGTGCATGTTTGTGTGTGTTCGATCCACTTCTTTGAATTACAGTCTAATCCTACTGTTTGTATCTGCATCTGTATGGAGCCCAAGTCTAATATCCTCCATCCCTCTTCAGCCCTTCTCCCAGTACACCAGGAGGAATAAAGTGTTTTGGAGACGCTCTGAAAACTCCCTTGTGATCATAAAGGTGAAGAGTGAGCAAGGCTGATCCATGGATAGCCGTTTATGTAAACAGATAAGGTCTATGGTTAATGCAAGCTTAAGAGATTTTAAAATTTGTGGCTAAATGAGACTACAGAGGTTGTTGTTAAACACAGAGCCTTATCTACTCACTAGTCCGCATTTACTGTTGTGTTCATACTCGTGCTCTTGCAAACTATTGTAACTTAAACTTTTAAAGTTTTAGGTTTTAATTACATGATTTAATGACAACTTGGAAGTTCGGTGGTGGTGGTGTTGAAGTCATGCGACCGCAGTGTACTGCTGCATTGTGAGGGGATGATGTTCTGTAGTATATCTTCCAGGTACCATTCAAGTGCAGCTTTTTGGAACTTTTATCCATTTTGTCCTTTGGTTTTGACATTGGACCGCATGTTCCCAACTTTGTTTGGCCCTTGAAGATCCAGTGTGTAGTATTTACCAAACAAAATAACAATAATTCCTATATTCAGGTGATTATACACTAATGAAAACATATCTATAAATATTATATTCCAGTTCTCACAATAGAGCCTCCTAAATGCTACACATTGGACCTTTAACATGAAGTAGTGGCTACCTTGGACCCTTGATCAAAGGTTGTGGCTCGAATATGAAATGTCAGCAATTCAGCTAAAGAGTAAGTTTTGTTTTCAGATTGTATTTAAGGAAGGCCTTAACAGGTGAAAATATTTAGTATTTGCTGCCTTTTCAATGGACAGACAGTTGCAGAAAGACAAGAATTTAGAAGAGAGAGGGGGGGGGGCAGCAAAGGGCTGCAGGTTGGTATTGATCCCTGGGTCGCTGCAGTAAGGACTCAGCTCTACCAGGTGAGCAACCTAGTTTTGCAAAGAAGTTTTTAAAAAAGTTAGAAAAAAATAAACAGAAATACATTTGTGTAAGAGATGTTTTAAAGATCTCCATTTGATCATCTAGTGTCCCTTCAGATTTACCCTGGGACCCATGTGGGGACCAGGTTGGGAACCACTGTGGTAAGCCTATGTCCAATGAGTCATGGAGAACCCAGAAAGTGTACTGTTTGACTAACAGACCTTTTTCACAGCAGCCATTTTGGCATGAAACAGTAGGGTAAACACAGCTGCTACTAATGATTCTAATTAGGGCTCTATTCCATTAAGTGTCAGCAGCACCCTGACTCTGTTTGGCCTGAATGGAACCTTAATTAGTATCATTAGTGACACCTGTGTTTACCTTACTGTTTTATGTCAAAATGGCTGGTGTGAAAAAGGTCTATTGTACACAAGTCTGAAGAATCACTGAAATGCCCAAAATGCTAAATGTAATGCTGTTTTCTTCCAGCTGTTTGTACTAGGAAGAAAGAAGAGAGAGAGGTATCCTGTCACAGACGGTGGCTGCAGTGATTATTTAAAGTATAAATTCATCCTGCTACCGGGCCAACCACCTGCAGAGTCACACAAACAAGGCATGAATACATCACAGCTGAAATCAGATTACATCTGGAGAAGGTGACACAAGCCATAAAGATGACACAAAACATGACGTGATCTGGTTCAGCTTTGAAGGCAGGCCTGAAATTGAAAATATAACCGTGTCAGTATTATTTGTGATTTGGTTTGGCACATTGCCGTCTTTGCCTGTGGCACCTTTTTCTTGCTCTACCTTGTGGTTCATTGACCTGATAACTCAAACACACTGGAGTGTCACACATCAGCTTCCATACCACACTGTTTGTTCAGGCTAGAGCTCTGATTCTCTGCCCTCTGACCCACAAGGTTCGGGCCCAAAACTGCTGCCGTAGGTCGGGCGCCAACAGAATTAGATTTATTATATATATTTAAACTTATGACATATATATATCTCATAATTGTATTAATATTGTTGTAATTAATGAGTAAATTTGTCCCGCTCAAAGCTCTAGTTTACTTTAGTCTGAAATAAACTGTTTTAAGTGTTTATTTATTTATTTATTTTAGGAAGAAATTCAGGTTCAGGTTTGATTCTCTGCCCGAATTCAACTTTACCTTACACCACCTGCCAGGATCAAGCCAAGTTCAGGCCCAAAACTATCTACATATCTAAAATATCCTAAAATATCTACATACGTAATTTATAATAATGCATACAGATGTAATGAATAAGTTACTTTGTTATTGGTAAGAATTTTGCCCTATGGACAATGTAGTTTTCTTTAGTCTGAAATAAGCAATTTTATTATTTATTTATTCTGAGCAGAAATGCGGGTTCGTGTAGGGCCCATAACTGCTTCCGCGGTTTGGGCTCAGATCAGGTCAGGCCTGATTTTTTTGGGGTAGTTCAAAGGTCTAGTTTAATTAAACTCAGTTCAATTCAGTTTTATTTGTATAGCGCCAATTCATAAGAGAAGTTATCTCAGGACACATTTCAAATAGAGCAGGTCTAGACCGAACTCCTTTACTATAGTATCAAATTAATTTAAATGATTTATTTAAAGCAGATATTCGGACGTGCCCAAAACTGCTTCCGTCGACCGGACTAGTGCAGAATTTTGTCGGGTCAAAGACGTAATTCAGACCGCATTTAGCTGCTTAATTATCAATGAATCAGTGAGGACAAAAGAAAGAGCACAGGTGAGTAACAGAAACAAACACATCATCACCTCCATCCTTCACAGTCTGGGCAGAGGTCAGTTGGCTTTAGATAAGTTTATTCACTGTCTACGCACATCACGTCTGAGTCAGACAAGGGAAACAAATGGCCTGCAGGATACATAGAGTTTAATATGAGGCTGGAGGAAGTGGGGAGGAGCAAGCAGAGGGACTTTATAAGAGCAAACGGAGACCTTCACTCAGGAATCAGCGCGCAAAGTGCCGAACTCAACACACAAAACGTTTTGTAGTTTGAAGCTATTTGGCTGCTGTATGCGTCAGAATAGGGGAGGTTTTTCTTGACCATCTCCAGCCACTTTTCATTTTGGCACCCTAAGGCGATGATGGAGGCTCTGAAGTTTGCAGCCGTGCTGTTGGTGGTCGTGTTCGTGCAGGTTTTCGGCGCGCTGGGGACTCCGCTCTCCGGGGAAGACGAAGACGGAGAGGTGTGGACGGTGGACAACTGGCAGGTAAAAAACAAAGTCATTCATTTTTATTGGTCTGTAGAGGAATAACAGCGAGAAGAAAAATACACTTCCCGTGCCTTTGAATGAAAAAGCCTGTTTTATAATAACAAAAACATATTCTTTAAGCACGCATGTAGAAGTTAATAGCAGGATTATAGTAATTTCTTTTTGCTTTTTAGCTCCTCTCATTCTTTTTCTACTGTCAGATGAAGCCAGTATTTAACTGAATAATTATGTGAGATGTGGCTTAAATCTCCAAAAAGACAAAGGAACCTCCCTTCTGTTCTTTCTTCCAAGGATCTGTTGGTTTTAGGCACTCACATTTCAGCACCACGGAGAACGACCACCGCCAGTGGCATCAAATACACTGTTACATTACCAGATCATCCAGCAGGCAGTAATAACGTGTATAAAAGCAACAAGGACTTTAATCTGTAAAAGTGTATTTTCCCCTTTTAGCTTTTTAAAAAGTAAATAAAACAGAAGTGGAAAAGGACTTCAGCTGAAATGCAGAGTATACATACAGTCAAGGGTGTAGTCTGGTGGAGGTTCTTCCAAAGAAAAACCCTCAAACTTTGTGAATGCTATTTCCTGCATGGGTATCAGTTTAGAAAACAACTCACTATTGTTGAATTGATTGTGATGCTTTCCAAGTGAAGGGCAGTCTAATAAAAAAATGACAAAAGCAGTGTAAATTGTTGCACTGGGCTTCATACTTCATCAATAAATCAGTATTGAATGCACATCTGTTCCTTACTGTGTTATCTCATTTTACTTTTTTATTTTAGTTAGTACATTTGAACTCAAAAAAATCATTGTGGCACATTCAAGCATTGAACATCCAAATAAATATATTTTTTTCTCTGAACTTAAGCCTATCACTTAGTCTAAATTGTGGCCAGAATAGATCATTAAATTATATGTGTTAATTTCTGTTTTTTAACAAGTTATTTTTGTATTTTTTCAGCTCGGGTGGCATTTCTTCAGGGTAAATTATGCCACTGTATATACTATTCTACTTCTTCTATTCTTTCAGCACCATGGACAGCACCTGTTCTCCCAGTCAGACAGCAGAGAACAAATGATACATTCCTGTACCAAACCTGCAATGACTCAGAACTGCCTTTATTGTGTGTGTGTGTGTGTGTGTGTGTGTGTGTGTGTGTGTGTGTGTGTGTGTGTGCAGGGCTATCCGCTAGAGAGAGGAATAACCATCCAGCTGGCAGACCTCATCAAGCGGTCTAAATCACAGCAGTTCCACGGCCTGATGGGAAGAAGCTTGGGTAAACAAATAGATAAATAATGGTACTCTGTGAGGATTTTATAGCTGATTTATAGTATTTTTGTAGTTTCTGCATTGTGCTTTGTGTTGTCTTTTCAATCTCCAGTACTATCTGTATAATATTCCTGCTGAAACTGGTTTCCCTGTCATGCTTTTTTTATTTTCACTACAACATCTCTATCCCTCCTTAATTTCAGGTGCGTCTCAACCTGTGAGACTGGGCAGGAAAAGTGAGTATAAGTACACCATAAGAAAGCCATAAGGGTTGTCTTGCCGTTCTTATAAGATTATTACTAGTTTTAAGATTATGTGGTTTCTTTTGACCCTTATAAAGATGTTTTTTTTTTTTCTGTCTTTCCATCTCTCTTCGTTAGGAAATAAAGGGGAGATGTTTGTTGGACTCATGGGCAAAAGGAGTTTAGGTGGAGGTAATGCAAACTTCTTAATGGAATTTTAAATTTACAGCAAATGGTGTAATGATAATCTGGAATCTTTTTTGATTTTTTGTGCAGGAAACTGATTCTTCTTGAGTCTGTTCTTTGTGTCAACTCCTCAGTCTAACATTTAGCTCTTTCCCTTCTATTTTCCAGATATGGAGGAGGAATGGAAATCTGACTCTTACTAAAGATGAAAAAATCACCTTAACAACCATAATCAAAGCTCAGATTGAACTGCGGTGTCATGTTCAGTCCTATGTTGTTGATCAACGGGACGTAGAGTGTCACACGGTCTGACCAGGACAGATGGTCTACACACCTGTTGCAATTAACTCAGATTAATTTAAGATGCTGCATATCACCATCATCATCATCATCATCATCATCGCCTATCCGTCACCTTTGAACTATAATCTATATTGTTATCGATAATATTTAGTCACATTCAAAACTATAATGTACCTGTAACCCTTATGTCTTTAAAGAGAGTTTGCACATTTCAATTAAATCCATTCAAGCTGATGACATTAGCTAAGTGTGTCTTTATTCTGTGTTGCTACTGTAAAGGAAAGTCAGTGAGTGGATTATTCAGTATCATGAGGATGGACCAGCATGACAAATAATTTACTGTTTACTGGGGAGAAATTATGCTCTAATGTGGCAGATTAATGAATAAAACCATATTTTGTTCACATAGGTGTCACTTGCACTTGCTTTTGCTCTGAATAAATACATATTTCTAAAGTCAAATTTGAAGAGGAAAAAAGTGTTCTGCCTGCACTGTTTCTTACTTTTGCTAGGGTAGTGTTACATTAGGAAAAGGATAGTTTTTAAAAATAATAAAAAATCACTTTTTATAAAAACTTTTTGTCATATTCACTGAAACTTTCATTATATCCTGACAGTAGTACATGAGACAGATAATCTGTGAAACAATCAGGTTCCTCTGGCTCCTCCTAGAGCTCCTAATGGGATTTATTTAAAATCCACGAACCTGAACGAAAGGAAACAATCAGAGGCCAGAAAGATAGATGATCATTGAGTCTCATTTCCAGGTTGTCAAATACAGATGTTTTAGGACCCTGGGAATGAGACTAAACAATCAACTATCTTCAAGTCTCCAACCCAAAGCGTCTTTATATCTTTCTTTGCTATGATTGGTTGTTTTCATTGAGGGCCAGTGGATTCTTGCTACTGTCAGGATAAAGTTGCATTTTTGCAAATAGGACAAAAAGTTATTTTCATAAAAGTTTCAGGTCCTTGGTATGGGTAAAACACTACTTTTCCCATAATGCAACCCAACATCATCATGCATTAGCCCCTGCCTCATAAAACACCCACGTCAACCTCCTTGTCCGTTTTCTTTCAATGCAGACTTTGTTTGCTGTCTCCAAGCCCAGGCTGAGATAACCTGATTTTTTCTGATTATGTCTCATGTAGTACAGGATATAGTGAAAGTTTCAGCAAATATAACATATTAATATGTTATCTTGTAAAAGTTACCTACTGCAGCTTTAGTTAATTAAGTTTCATGTGGTTACCACATTTAAGTCCACTTTGGGGGGTACGGCTGCTCACATCTGGAGAGCCACATCATGTCATCCAGTTACATCCCACCATGACGTCTGGTCATGGAGGACAGATCATGAAGGAAAAGGAGGGGTAGGCAGAACACCTCCCTCGTTAGCCATTTGTCCATACATTCCTTATTAATAATAACTGACCAGGCCCAAACAATCCTTTACCCACTCGGGACGGTCATGCTGTTGCCAGGGGAAACAGCTAGCAAACAAACAACACATCAGACAAAGCCCACAATGTGTTTCACCATTTGCATTTATTGAAGAGGAAGGAAAGGAGAGAAGCAAGTACAAAAGCGCAACTGAGCTACATATCAATGCCACGCTACTTTTGTCTGTCTCAGCTTTGAGTGCGTAGTTTAAATAGGAAGCAGGTCGCAGTAGTACAACAGCTCACTGGTGGCCTATGGAAGGTGATGAGATGCCTCTGGTTTCTCTAAGTAACTGTGACACATTAGCATGGTGCTCTGAAGCTGCCCACCTATAGCTGCCACTGGCACAGAGACAAACTGCAAGACGAAAAAGGACTGTAATGTCAAGACACACGTTTTCTACAAAAAAATGCTAATTTAAAGAAAACACTATCAGACACTTTAAACACATTAAATGTGATCTCTTTGTGATGATTAACACATTCTAGGGGTCTCTGTTTAAGTGCTGCAATTTAAGTCATGAAAAGTCACTTTCCTGCTACTGTGAGAATAGAAAACTTTCTTTTTTCCTTTACGGGTACAAAATAGCAGCCCTAAAAAGACACACATCCTCTTTCATTCTGAGGGACCTCCACCTAAATTGGCCACATATGGAACATCATCATCAAGAGTTGTGTTTTAGGATGGATTTTTCCTTTGAAAATCTTTCAAAAAGTAATTGCACTTTCCAGTAAATGCACTTAAGAATTGGCAAAAAAAAAAAAGCACTGTCCAAACTCACGACCGTCATGTAATTTCGGTCAGTAGCACGTTTCAGAGGTTTATTGAGAGCAGGTGCTAAAAGGATAAATGTAGTCCTTTGAAATGAGTGGCCTTTATTTATTTTAAGTCTGCCAGGCAGCGTGACACCTGAACCCCTTCATGTAAGGCCCAAATGAAAGCCGAAAGAAAACCAACCACAGGATTATAGAAAATATAAACATGTAAAACACAGATAAATAAATCCACAGACGGCAGGAAGAAGACATCGCTATAGAAACAAGAAAACAACATGAAGAAAAGCATCTTCAACCTTGCAGAATTTAAAGGCGATATTTGTTATGCTATGAAAGGAGAAAAGCAAATGTGACTCTAGGCTGTGAAGGAACAATATTCCTCCACATATGACACAAAAGCTATAAAACATAAAGAAGTAGTTGATTCAATCGGACACTGTTGGCCACAAACATCCGATTGCACAGCCAACTGCTGTCTAAGCTTATACACATGTTTAAAGGAACAGTTCAATATTTTGGAGATTACTGCGTTCTTGCCAAGAGATAGACAAGAAGATTGATACCACACTCACTGTGTGGTGTATATATATATATATATATATATATATGTAGCTACTGGATTTCATGGGGGGTGATGCTAAAAAAAATGTATCCACCATTTTACAGCTGCTTCTTTCACAATGTAAGCTAATTATAATTTTGGGCCAGTGTGCATGATGTGACAGATGTCATTGCTGTAATTACACAGTTTGGCCACTATGTCAAATTGGCTTCAAAGCCCGGCGCTCTTCCTGGGGGGCTTGACTGATTCCAGTCTTTGTGCTAAGCTAAGCTCATAGGCTGCAGACTCTAGCTTTATATGTAGCATACAGACACGAGGGTGGTATCAATCTTCTAATCAATAAACTCTCTGCAAGACAAATATGTGTATTTCCCAAAACACTTTCTTTAACAAATCTTAAAAGCTGGTTACAAAAAAAACATGTTGATCCGAATAATAAATATGGAGATTGTCAATAAAATAAAACTTCAAACACACTGGGCTGTAAAGAACAAAAAATAATACAAAAATGCTGCCGACCGTGTTTAGTGGTCTTACACAAAAAGGTTGTGCTTGTATTTTCCTCACCGCTTGCAGCAGCAAGTATGGTAGTAACAAATAGTGACAATGTGTAAAAGTGACATGTTTTGATTCAATCGTGTCACTTTTGATTACAGGAGATAAATCTTTGAAATGTAAATGACTTCTGTCATTGTCTTTGTTGGTGGGGGGATGCCCTGGATTCTCCCTCCTGTACCTTTCAGGAGCTTCTACACACATTCAAATCTACATAAAATTTGGAGATAAATATTTATATTCACAAGGAAGCCGGTCCTATAGAGTAGACACTGCTCTACCAGACTTTGTCTTTTTTACGCTCTACGCAGTTAACATATTTTTTAAGAATATAAATAGCTTTTTTTTTTTAAATCTAGTAAAAAAAAAAAAAAAAAAAACACTGGCTGAACACAGCTACAAAGTTTCACATGTTAACACACCGAATAAAAAAGAAAATAAAAGAAGCTTAAAATGTGCCATTCTAGCTTTTATACAGTGGTAAACCTTAGAGGTAGAAAAAGTATAAAATATCATCGAGAACTTTAACAAAATCACAGAAAAGGACACCAAAAAAACATGTTTGTGAGCTCCAACACTTCCCTGTGTGCCTCCGCTGTTCAGAATATAACTGCAGACATCGTAAGACAACACAGCCGTCACTGAGATAAAAGGCTGAAAGAAGAAGGGAAGACAGGTGGTAACGGGTAGGTCCCATCCTGGTGACATAACACGGTCCAAACATGGCCAATGGCAGCTATAGCTTCCTCACTAACCGTCTGACTGCTTAAATACTGGAACAATGTGTGTGTTTGTAGAGACGCTGAGAGACTGACTTGCTCTGGGTTCCAACAGCCACTGTCAGCATCAGAAAAATGTATGTGCACTGGTCTGTCAAACATTTCAAATGTCAAAATTGTAAAAACTTGCAAACTAACGGATGTCTGCAGGCGTTAATACTAGGTCATATTTTACTCATGTTTTCACTAATTTTTTTTGCAAATCTTGCAATCTTACAATCTCTATTTAGTCACGTGACCTGAGTGGTAAATCGAGGTCAGGGCTCCTATTTCTAGGAACTTTATGCATTTTGGGCCCAGGCCTTAATCACAGCCAGCTGGTCTTTGTCTGCCAAAACATGTTGCATGAGTCAATGCACTGCCAACCTGCGTTGTTTCGGCCGTCTCGGGAACAGAATGAAGTGCGGCGCAGGGTCAATACCGGCTGTTGCAGATTGGATTAGCGGGTGTGCCTGGTGCTCCGTGCTAATCAAGTGTCTGGGAGGAGGCGCACTAACCACGCACAATTACTTTCACTTTTCAGAAAACAAATGAGGTTGAGGGGATAACAGCGGTGATCAAATATGCGTAGACTGACATCACTGGCTGCTACATAGCTCATTGTTTTGCAGTGTAGTCATATGTTAATGTTGGACACGAATCTTAGTTGGAGCCGGAAACTACAGCTTCACTTCTATGGAACCCCAAAGGGCTCAATATTGAAGAAATAAAAATAAAGTATTAAGAGGAAGAAAAAAATAACAATCACATGAATAAATTGATAAATGAACCAACAATTGAGGAAATTATTAAAACTTAATTTGTATGTTTTACACCATTTAGTCATGTGATTATTATAATTTCATATTTATTCAGTCAATATTAAACACTTTGGGCCTCCATACACTTCAGCTTTTCATCTAAGGGAAGTAGTGCATGTATTTTTAAATGAACCAATCATTTTAAAAGGTCCTGTGTGTAACATTTAGGAGGCTATATTGGCAGAACTATATAAAATATTCATAGGTATGTTTTCATTAGTGTGTAATCACCAGAATATGTGAATCACCTTTAATGGAGTCTGCCATGTTTCTACAGTAGCCCAGAAGGGACAAACCACTGTTTAATTTTAAGTGTTTATTTTAAATGAAGCCCCCCCCCCCAGGCCGTTGATGGCAACTCTGACACATTCTGCAGAGCCAGAGCTTACATACTGACTCCACATAGTCAGATTTTAAACACTGAATACACTTCATTCCTGTATTAGGAGCATTTACCTAACGTTCTTCTATTTTGTGTTATGTCCCAAAAAATTTTTGATTTTCTGAACCGTGACAGTGACTGCTAAACCCAGAGTGACAACTGACTCTGTAAGTGACTGACTGAGTGTGTGTGTGTGTGTGTGTGTGTGTGTGTGTGTGTGTGTGTGTGTGTGTGTGTGTGTGGAGAGAGGGTTTAGGCTCAGGGTCTGTGAGCATGCCAGTGTGCAGAGGAGGATGATCTGTCTGTGTACGTTTTTTTGGAGTGTGAAAGAAGGCTCCTCTATGTCCCTTTAGGCGGTGTCCATTTTAAGGCTGTGGGGTCGATGGTCTTGCCATTACCACGTTTGGTCTCCTTGGCCTTCCAGTCATCAATGAGGTCCTATAGAAAGAAAATGCACATTAGTTGGATTGGCTACACCAATTCAGTGCTATATAAGAAAGCTAAAATGGTTTGATTTTCTACCAAACGGAATCAACAGCGTGAGTATTCTGAATTTCATTGTTTTGTATCTTACCTGTCTCTTTAAAACCAGGTGCTTTCCCTTCCAGTATTTGAGCATCTGGAGGGATTGCAGCGTGCTGACAATATCCACTGGGTTCACTGCCGTCTCCTGACTGATCTCTGTGAACACAAGAGGGACATGGAGGAGGTCAGAGGGATGGGACTGTCTGATTAAGAGAGTCTTCTTAATCAGACAGTCCTGATAGCGTCTCTGTGAGCTGCATGCAAACGTCAGCATTCTAACATGCTCACAATGACAGGGACAGAAGAAATAAGTTGGACACTTTTTTTTGCCACTCTCATATCTATCCAGTAAGTATAAGGCTACAGTCAGCAGCAGGTTAGCTTAGCTTATTCTCTGAGGTCAGTAAACATGAAGTGCTGAGCTGCTGCGTTGTCCTTTAAGACTTCAATTTATTTGTGCTAAACCAGATTATGCTGTTTCTATGCAACGGAAAAACCACTCAACATCATGAAAAGTTAGATAAAGCATGACCGCAGTCATTCTTTATGAAATGTGCAAACACATTGGCAGAGTTAGGACTAATCAAAAGGCTTGTGATGACAAATCCCACTTAGTACAATGTTTGCTAATATCTACAGGCATGGCAGAGAATAGCAGAGTACACTGAGAACGCATTTTGCATGCAGACTCGAATGATTTAGAAGGGTTATTTATATTACTGTGCGAGCTGAAAACATCTTCCTAAATTCAAAATAACATGCAAAAATCTGAACAAAATAAAATACAATAGAAACTCAAAAGAAAAGGAGGACAAAAAGAGACGTGGACAGGAGGGAACAGAGTGTTATGACTGAACTATTCTCAGTTTGTCACACTGTCATGGTTGCTGCCTGACCCGTCTATTACTGGAGGCTCTCGCTACCTCTTTATTTATTGTGACAAAGAGATTGTTGAATCGCAGAGAGTCTGAGTTATTTGTAACAGTAACTAAAACCAAGTGCAATATTGTGTCTTAGTCAGTTGTAGTTGTCAACTGAAATGATGATCAACTAAATAATGAGAATACCTACACTGCATACTGTATAATTAGTGCTGTCACAGGGGGTCAATTATCATTTAAGACTTTAAATGCTAAAACTCCCGCCAGTCCATATTTTATAAGAACTGCATGAATTCTCAGTGAGAGGCAGGGAACCAGAAAAATAAGGATTTAACTCCATTCAGCTTGAGAAAATGTGAATTCAATTCTAACAATGCAATATTTTTACAAGTGGGTGCACTCACACCAGACCAGCAGTACACATTCCTTCCATTGCTTTCGCATGATTCAGTTGAGTGACAGATGACGCACAATAAAACGTGTGACAACAGCAGCAGTGAGCAATTTATAATAGCAGTGTTAAAGTCATTAGAAGCACATTCGTGGCTGTTTGTAAAGGTTCCTGTGTGGTACCTGTGTTTTAGCTAAGCTAGTGGCTGTGCTCTAGCTAAGTTAATGGCTCAGAGAGGCTGTCCGGTATGTGTGAAGACTTGCTTAACATCACCACTTTTAGTGTGAACAAGATGGCATACTGACGGGTAGCTTTGCACTCAGACCCCCCGCTGTGCCTTGCAGAGCTGCTAGTCTGGCTGTGGAGTCTCAGTCTTGTTTTTGTTTTCATCACAGTCGCAGGGGCTTTCCACTGGAATGGATACAACCAGGAAAGCAAAACTGACTAAGCAGGATGTTCCCTCGGCCCTCTGAATGTGTTTAGGATGACCCAGTTTATGTCTCGTGTGCCTCCACCTTCATTCATCACCTGAAACACTGACCTGGAGTGGCCTCAGTTCTCTCGGATTCATTCAGTGCTGGTCTCTGTAATTAATGTTAAAGGTTCGGTCTAGACCTGCCTATTTGAAAAGTGTCCGAGATAACTTCGTTATGAATTGGCGCTATACAAATAAAATGAATAATATAATTGAATTCACTGAGGCAGACACACATGAATGCATGCATGCAAATATTAACACACACACACACACACAACACACACACACACACACACACACACACACACACACACACACACACACACACACACACACACACACACATTATTGGCCTCTTTTGGGCTTTCCTCCTCTGATTAAAGGGCATTAACACTCTTTTTGTATAAATGTCATGAAGTAAAGTAGTCCCAAACTTCCAACGGAAAATGCTTTTTTTCATAAAAGAAAGTCAATATGAACACCAGCACTGATATGTTTCATCACAGTACAGTCATATAATTTAGTTAACAGCTAACTCTTTAATTTATGGGGTTTTCCCTCGAATTAATTACTTGGCCAACAATTACTCTGAGATCTGGATGCACCACTGCCCACCACACCTCTTTCCAGCCTTCTGGAGAATGCAGTCCAGTTCTGACCTTTGATGGAGATCTCCTTGCCCTGAAAGTTGTTCAGGTAGCGCAGCAGCACCTCCTTCCAGTAGCTCCGGTAGCTGATAAGGCCCAGGTCAGACAGGGGACGTTCAGGTGAACCCACCTTCTCCTCCACCTTGGACAACAGGTAACCTGAAAGGACAGATCAGACAGAGTTTTTTGTTGGCTGCACTCTCTCTTTTGCATTTCTTTCTTCCACGGAGAGAACAGAAATAAGGATACAGAAATATAATAAGTGCTTCAGACACCCTCCTAAATCTGTAAAAAAAAAAAAAAAGTATGTGACTAAAGAACATAAAAGATGCACGAGGGATACACACATCGGGTGTTTATACTCACTGAAGTCTATGAGCATCTTGCCGTAGCCCTGCCTCATGTACTGTGGCATGGTGAGGATGCAGGATACGTTGTAGTTCAGGAAAGAGTTCTTCTCCTGCAGGAAGACAAAAAATCAGTAAACATGATGGTTTGACTGTTGTGTGTTTTTATCAGCACTGATATTAGTGAATTTGAAGATACTGATATTTTGAGCTGATGATCCAATGTGTACACATACAGTAGTTAGAAAATACATGGTATATTTCAGTTCTTTGAAGACTAACAATTTGTGAAGTTATTTTATATTCACTAACTTCTAAAAAGTTAGCCAAATACTCCAAAACACTGGGCAGTTTTGTAGTAATCCAGTTGTTGTCTACCAGGTTACCTTGGAGAAGTATCCGACTAGATGGCACCCTGTGTTGTCAGCTTCAGTCATGACGTAGAAGAGGAATGGTTCAACGTCGTAATACAGAGTCTTGTGGTCCAGGAAGAGTTTCGCCAGGAGACACAAGTTCTGACAGTAAATCTGTGAGGAAAAGCACCAAAGGCATTGTAATTTATCAGAGCTTACAGGAAACACAGCTGGCTAATCTTTTTATATTCACAGTCAATCAGAAAAAATTTACTTCAAGGTATCATCAGTTTTCCTTGAAGGGTAACTTTGGTAATAACCTGGACACTATTTTCCTATGTGTGACTAGTGACTAGACTAGTGACTTAGCAACAAGTTTTAAATTTGGTTTAGTATTGAGTGAGAGAGCTGCAGCCGGTAGCTGTGAACAGGCTACAATGTAATCCTTATGGGCAATCGCGCACCGTCAGGGTGGAGAATTTGAATTAGTAGTTGAATAGTTGAATTATTACCCTTCCTACTACAGTTACAATGTCACACTGTCTTAAGCTCTAAGCTGCTTGTTGCTGGTTTTATTAATATTTAACTACACTGCTATTTGCCACTAAATCCTACACACTTGAATACTAGAGAACCTAAAGGATAAGAATACAAAAAATTATGCCTGGACCTTCTTGGGGAAGGTCAGGGGGAGTCGGCGGCGCTTTTACCTTGTTCTTCTTCCCATCCACCTCAAAGACAGAGATGTTCCCCTTCCTGTAGATCTCGTCACCTGGAGGGTGCTTCCACACACACTTGGCCTTTATGTAAGTGACAAGACAAAGCAGCAGAGGTTAGTTTATATACAAGTTAGAAACATTTCACTTTGTATCAGTCATTCTAGACTAAACTCCTAAGGTTAAATCTTAAAGGCTAAAGTGACCAGGCTTAAAAGGTTAGCACAGTAAATAAAATTAGGGATTCACAAGAGACAGATTTAAAAGAATGGTCAAAGCAAAAGAGGCAGAGATATTCTGACTTTTAATCCCAAGTATGAGCCAAGCTCAAAAAACACGGGATCCTCTGTGCCTGATAATTGCCCTCATCTCTGACAGACCTTTATGTGTAAAACCATGCATGTTTTCAGTATGTTTAATTGCAAACATTTCCACAGATAACAGTGTTGTGGCCATATATGCATTTGAAATCCCAGCTCCAAGCATTCAGTCCCTCAGTGGAGCACCTAGTACAGTTCCCCTTCCTGTTCCTCTCACTCCAGTACAGAAAGAGTGTGAACTGCATCAGAAGGGCAAAGTTATATAGTCTATCTAAATAGAGTCTGCATGGTCTAGGAATACAATTATGAATGGCCTGAGGCATTAAGATAGTGAGGTTACAGTTGAACTAAGGCAATAGCCCTGACTCATTTTGTGCCACAGTCCATTTTCACTTTAATACGTCAACATCAATGAATGGCGGCTTCAGTCTTTTTGGATATCGATCAGACACATTTTAGGTAGATAAGTACCTCTGCCTAACCACACCTGGAAGAATTGGTTTGAAATGTTTTAGTTTTAGTTTTCTCAACTGTTTTTTTTTTTACAGTGTGGTTGGTGTAGATGGTATTTGTTTCCATAATACAGCCCTGTTTCTGTTATAAATACTAAGTCTACAGGAGAAATGAAAGTAAATCCATCACATGATCCATCACGACACCAAATTTTACTTTTTTAATTTTTTAATGCCAACTGGAATTGAATTTAGGTAAAAGTCTCCAAAACTGTTTCTGTTTTGAACACAGCTCTAGAAGTTTTTTTATTAGCCTCATTCTGTATAAAGGAAGAAGGAGGAATTGAAAGTAAGGTTTTAAGACCCATATAAAAATGAACCTGATTGGACTGTCCATTTGCCATTTAGCCATTTTAATCGAATTCCAGGTGTTTCCATGACTGGAAAACTAGTCTTTAATTTCCAGATTTTACAGGTTTTTCAGGATGTATGGGAACCCTAATTATTTTGTGCAAACCAGCGTTGGTGATTGTTGGAAAGACTAACAAAAGCCGGTTTAGGTGAGTTTTATTTTGTTTCAATTCAGTTTGAAGTGTGTTTCAGAATAATCTCTTCAGTAAAATTACTGGTTTTGTCAATGGAGTCGGTCAGCTGTAGTACACATTGTTTTTGTCTTAGATGCTGGTGCTCTAGTGCGACATCTAGTGGAAAGTTAATTAGAAAAGCAGAGCAGTACATGTAACACAGTCATTCTCAATTTTTTTAGGGAACTGTAGATACCCCTCCAAATAGAAAAAGCTGCCTTACCATGTGCCTGCGCAGAATGGTCTGGCTCTTCATATACTTAAGGCAGAACTCGCACATGTAGAGCCTCCCCAGGCGGGCGTATTCCTCTGGATACGGAGAGTGGTACCAGGTGTCAAGCTCGTAGCGACCGAACACAATGGTCTTTATCATGTTGCTGCCCTCCGATACCTGGCCAGCCAGACGAAGCTTCTCCTGTACAGGCCAGGATGGGAGGGGAAGGGAGATGGGGATAGGTGAAAAGGCACAAAGAGGACAAGAAGAGAGGGCGAACGAGCAGGCAGAGGGGAGAGGGGAGAAAGAGGAGAGATCTTAGTTATTCAGGGAAGAGGATCAGTTGAACCAAATATCACACTTAGAAAAACCTCAGTGGAGGGAACCAGCCATGAAAAACAAAAAAATACATTAGAAAATTTAGATGAAGAAGAAATATTTTGCACTTTTGGTAGCACCGCATTTTCAACATCACTGATTTTAAACTGAATTTAAGACTGAAATAATGTAAACATAATTTAAGGCCTTGGATTGGGGGCAAGTGAATTTAATATCATTTAAGACAGTGTGTAAACAAATTTTCACTGTTCACTGTTTTTTTTTTTTTGCCTGCGCATATAAAACCATCAATGTGATTTTTTTTAAAGTGAACCTGATTGAAAACAGCAATACCTTCTCATCTGAATGCATCACAAAGTAACAGAGCACAGAATAACAGGAAGTGATTGTCCAAACTACCAAAAATATCTCAGACTCCTCCTGTGGCTGCAGAGGAGGGATTGCTGACTGAAACAGAGAAGAAGAGGAATAACGCAGAAAAGAGGGGGGTACAAAAAAGAAAGGGAAGGAGAGAAGAGTAAGGGAGGGAGGTGATGATGAGTTTTCTCTCTTACAAGGTCGTCCGAGGCACGTGCCTGCGCTTTCCTGAACAGCTCGAGGTCGTAGTCGCTGGTGATGTTCTCCAGCAGCGGCTCCCTGCTTGCTCCGTGGCTCTGACGGTGGTCCTGGCAGTAGAGGTGGGAAAGAGGAAAAGCAGAAAAGGCTTTGAAAATATGATACGAGAAGTATATGCAGGAGGAAGGTTGTAAAAACATGCATTCTCACCCACTTACCATGTGTTTTTCCTTCTGATCCTTATTGAGGCTGGAGTTCCTCTTCCTCCTCAACTCCGTCACCTTCTCCTTGTAGCGCAGCTGACGATCTGTAGGGGCCTAAGACCACAAAGAGATTTTTTGACACCTTTACCTTTTATGAATTGATAATAGTAGATCAAAAAAGAGATCACTATCTTAAATGTATATCTCTAATGGTAAAGATGTGAATAATATGTGTTATGTATATAATATAGATAATGTGTTTCTGAGTAATATTAACCTCTATCTTACTAGTATTGATAGTGTATCACTGCTTGGTAAAATTTAAACAGCAACACAAATGTGAAGGTTCATAATCAATCACTTTCACATCTGTACCGGCATCCCACACCTATACTCGGACCAATTATGTAGTCTGTATATAAATGATTTGCCTTCTGACTGAGGAGATCCAGCCATATGGTGATGATGCAGTGATTTATACACATGGTTGCACAGACAGCAACCTGCTTCCAAACTACTAATGCAATGAGCATTTAAAGGTCCAGTGTGTAGGATTAAGTGATGTCTAGCAGGGTAGTTGCAGATTGCAACTCACTTGCTTCACCCCTATCTAGATCCAGTGTTTGGTTTTGTCTGTTTTGGGCTACTGTGGAAACATGGTTCAACATGGCAGCCTCCATGGAAGGTGACCCATGATGTCTGTTAATAAAAACTGCTCATTCTAAGGTAACAAAAACACAATGATTCTTATATTCAGGTGATTATACACTAATGAAAACGTACCTATGAATATATATTCCATTTCTGACAATGGATTCTGCTAAATGTTACACACTGGACCTTTAAGTTCACTGATACAAAATCTGTAGAGTATGTGCTTCTAAAAAGGCCATGTACCACTCCTGTACCAGTTATAATATGTCCATATCAGTGTCTAAATCTATTCAAATCCCTCCTTTCTATCTCATGTCAAAAAATAAGTTGGTTTTAGATTTTAGAGGCAGATAATCATAGATTTGTAGGAATCTCAATGATCTCCAGCTATGTTATATATATATATATATAACAGCTATGTTATATATGAATGCTATGAATCCCACATTTCATGTTGTCTAACAAGCTTGTGTCCACAAGCTAACAAAATTTACATGAATATACTCCACCTTTGCAGAGCTGTCCCATTTTTAATAAGTCTAACACCCAGAGCTGGGGAAAATGTGATAAATATGTTAATATTGCAGAGATAATACTAATCAGTCCTCTGTTATTCATGCCCTTTCATGTTTTTCTTTCTCCGGACTTATTAGGTATGGCTTGCAGCTAACAACCATGTGTTATACTGTGGCATTACTTTTCGGTGGATGTGCAATGTGCTATTTTATGCATATTTATTGTCTTGTGTATATACATTTTATAAGATGTCATTTTATTCAGTTTCAGGGAGACTTTTTAACATCTGGCCAGGGACAATGGATGCCTTTTAGCGTAACTCTGGCTCATTTACTGTCTTTTCTCTGTTCATCAATGAGCACTGTGAGCAGGAATCCTTTTACACACACTGTGATTCAACCTACAGCAGCCCTTCATCACTTAGACTCTGGTCGTGCTACACTCAGGAATCAGTGTGATCTCTGACCTGAGGTGTCAGTGCTTTAAGAGTAATGCTGCAGTGTGTGGGAATTCCCTTCAATACACACCTACACACCCACACACAAAAAAACACACCCTCAGATTCTTATGAAGTGAATTGGACAGGTGAAATCGAGTCGGGTCACAGCCTTCACCTTCACCCAGATGATAAAGAGAATACGTTTTCCAGATATTCTGTACCCTTACAGAAAGACAGTATATGTGTATATCTGTCTGTTCTAGGTGTGAGCATGTGTCAACGTGTGTTATGCTTGTTTGATGCCCATGTTCATATCTCTATGCAAGTATGTTACCTGGTTTCTTGTGGAGTGTCTGTTCTCGTCCTGGCGGTGCGACAGCGTCCTTTCCTCAGCCTGTTTGTCGCGCGTCGATGCCTTGCCCTAACAAAACATCAACACTGTCTACCACCAACAACTTACAACCACCCCCGCAGCAGAAAAATCACAAGAAAAACCCCATTGTTCCTGGAGGCTTCACAGCTTGACAACTTCAATTACAGTCTGTTGGTCTCCATCAGTTCCATCCACTGGACACTCGGTTTGATTAATGAGTAATATTATAAAAAGCTAAAAAAATGCAAACATGTAACATATTTTACTCCAGTGTATATGTAACAATACATAAAATGGTCAGATGTTTTAAAATGGCATTTGGCGTCATGGTTCCACACTCTTGACCTGCAGTGCCTGTTGATATTGTTGTTTGCATGTGTGTATGTGTGTGTACCTTGCATTCATCGGCAGAGAGATTGTGGTAGAGAGGACATCCCGATATGGAGAAATGTCTCTCATGCCTCCCTGTTAGATGACCTGGTAGAAAAAGGGGAGAAAGGAGGAGGTAGAGAGGGGTGGAAACAGAGCTCAGGTTGGTACATAGGAGCAGGACATCTGATCCAATGAAAAACACAGTGTTTGTGCCCTCACCCAGTGAGTTGCACCCAGGTGTGGGACACTTCATGTTGAAATTGTAGCTCTCGTGGAAGCGCCGTCGTTTGGGCCGATGGGAGAGGTCGTGGGCGGCGGCCTCTTTGAGCGACAGCTCTTTGGCCAATCTCTCGTCCTCCTCTTGTGAAACTACAATATCGTTGCTAGAGGACACAAGGTCGTTGCTAGGGCTGGACACCTCGATGTCTGACTCAGAGGATGGGGCGTTTCCTGTTGGGGTGCGAGGAGGGGTCTCGTCCCGGTCTGCCCCCTGCTTCAGGTCTGCTGAGCCAATCGGGACAAAGGGAATGGGGGGAATAATTACAAGAATGCTGGGTAAAAACTTGCAATCCCATGCCTTTTGAAAAGGAAAAACATTAACATGCACCCTAACAATCTAACTTTAAAGGCATTATTCAGTAATGGGGAGTGGAACTATTTTTCCAGGACAGAAAATGACCTAAGCATAAATAAATACATAAATGTAGAAATATAGAAATAGTCATTTTCATGAATGTATAAATACATTTATAAATACAAGCATGAATGTAGAAATAAATACAAACATAATGATTTATTTCTGCATTTTTTAAATTTATTTTAATATTGTATGATATTTTAAAATATTTTATTTTACTTATACTTTATACTGTTATTTTTTGTCCTTCATATTTATGCAGCGTAACAAGTGGCAGACTAAATACAACTACTGTGGGCTGGACAACAGCAGCACAGCAACAGTAACACCACTGACAGAAAAACATGTAATTAAAAAGCTGTATCTACCCCTACGTAGCCATGTCATGCCACATGTTTTACATGTAGGCCAACGTGACCACATACAGATGCCGTTAACACCCTCCAGCAGTGGCTGCCAGCAGAGAAATCCAATAGTAAAGACTGATGATACTGCAGCAGAAGACCAGTGTTTGAGCTCAGAGAGGTTGGATGGTGAATGGGAGGACTTCTTGCAACACATTTCCTTTCCTATTTTTCCAGTCGGGAAACCTCAGGCAAACCTCCACCAATGCTTCGTCACACCCCAAAACATCAAGCCTAACTAACTTTCAGAAACCCTGCAGGTAGACAAGTCAACAAAGGCACACAGAGGTGAAAACTGATTCCACTTGACTATAGGAATAATGATAATATGGCATTTCCTGAGGCTGATTTTTTTCTTCTTGGCTGGACTGCAGCAAAGCTCTGACTCAGTGGATTTAGCTTCCCCTTTGACCATTGCTTTTCCAAAATGAATAGGCGTAAATGTTAGTTTAGTATAGGTATAGGCAATGTTCATCCCTCACTTGTGCAACACGGTAGACTTTTAGTCTATGCCCACAAAGTACGTGTTCACAAGCCCAAAAACACAGCCACTTCATGAGAAAACAATAACCAGTCCATACACTGTACGCCTACAGGCACACGTGGCACAGACAGTACAGTACCTGATGTCTACAATGAGGGGATAAAACTGGAAAACCACACACAAGCTACTGCTGTGAGAAGTGGAGACGATGTTTACACACTGCAAAAGTCCAGCAGAGAGCAGGGGAGGAGAGAAAATAGCTCTCCATGTGCCAAGAACGCACAGTTTAAAGCACACCAAATAACAATTAGTCAGACAAATCCCTCTTAATAAAACTCTTGATACAGAGCTAGTCAGAGAAAAACTAGAAACATCCCACAGATTCAAACAAATAAAAGAGGACAGGGAGTTAATAGATAATTAGAATAGTTGACATCAAACATATTAAGATATGGAAATTATTTTTCTAACCATGTCATGTGATGAAAGTATACTAAAGTAGCATTAGTATACTTTCAGAACAAATATTGCTGGGACCACCAAGAAAGATTGTAGATAAACACTGCTACTCTTGGCTGTTTGACTTTACATGCACATCTGTTCCTTATGTTTGATTCTTTCCTTAGGTTTTAATTTGTTAGAATCTTGTATTGTGCAAATGTTGAACATGTTGAATTAAATTAACTGTGTATCACTGCATCACTCTTAATATTGTTTCACAGTATGATTCAATGTTAAGGTAATAAATTATAAAATTGAATAAGCAAACAATCTAAGCACAGATCTATGTGCTTTAATGGATACAGATCACCACCTCCTACAGTGTCTTTAGTTGGACAACAGATCCTGGTTTCTGTAAGGTAATTCATTCATCCCAGTGACAAAACACAAGTCACGGATATGTACTCAGACATATTAGTCTTCTTTATAATCAGGAACACACTGTGATCACAGACGGGGCTTATGGCATTAGCTAAACAGCACTACAATAAATGAATGAAACATGCAGATGGACGCCCTTCCTCCTCCTACCCTTCCTGTCCACCTCATCTTCACATCATTCCTTCTTTTCTCTGCCCTTCCAACTTCCTTTTCAACTGTGCTCATCACTCTTACTCTCCCTTTCGTCCTTTCCGTCCTCTCAGTAAGAAAAAGTTGAAAGCAGTCCTAATGTAATGTTCTAAGACATGCAGGGGAACACTCGCTCTCACCATTAGCCTCAGTGTCTGAGCCGGACGACCTGCTCTGACGCAGTGGGTATTTTTTGGCTGCAGTGTTTGTCGCCCCCTGCTGGCTGCGTGTGACCCTGCGCCCAGATGAGAAGACGGACGCTGCCACTGCTGTTGCTGCTGCCGTCTCTGCTGCTGAATCCAGGCCTTCGTCAGGACCCACGGGTGCAGGAGAACTGGTCCGTACTGAGCTGCAGTTATCTAGAAGAGAAGAGAAAAGAAGAGAAGAGATTACTGAATGATTTCAAATATGGTTTTACATACAAAAAATACAATGTAATAAAATGCAGTAAAATCCAAATTTATCTGACCTTATTTGGACTACCTAAAACATTAACATACTGATTAAAGATGAATACACTTAAATAAACATACTACATAATGACTTTATTTGGACACATTTTACTGCTAATACTTCAACTTAAAGCTGCTGGAGGTAACTTTTATAAAAAATCTTTTTTGTCATATTTGCAGAGACTTTAACTAAATCCTGACAGTAGAACACAAGACAGACAAGGATAGTTGATTGTTGAGTCTCATTCCTAGGGTGTCAAACACAGACACTTTGGGACCCTGGGAATGAGACTAAAAAAATGGCTCTGATTGGTTGTTTTCATTCAGGCTCAGTGGATTCTTGCAAATACCATTAGGAGCTCTAGGAGGAGCCAGAGGAACCTGATTGTTTCACAGATTATCTGTCTCGTGTTCTACTGTCAGGATATAGTGAAACAGCAAAAATGACCAAAAGTTATTTTTACAGGAGTTATAGTCTAGCTGACTTCAGTGCAGAGTTGGAACAAATCCATTCGCAACTACTTTGATCACCAATTGAGCATTCATTTAATTTTTCAAGCAAACAATACAAACATTTCGTAGTTCCAGCTTTTAAATTGTGAGAATTTGATGCTGATTCGTCTTTAAGGTTTCGGATGATTAGCAATTTGGTGACGTCAGATTAAATAATGACAATAATTGTCAGATGCAGCAATACTTGATTGTGTACATGGAATGAAATTAATTTATCAGAAAACTGCTAAATCTACTCGACAAATGCATTAAAAATCTAATTCTAGACTGATTTCTTAAACCTGAGCAGTCTTTAACTGGACAACCCCCAAGCAAAAATAGTAAGAAGGTGATAAGAGTTACTTGTTGCGAGTGGCCTCAGTGGTTATGAAGAGACTGAAACCTACCACAGAAAAGAAGAGTCAACCTCTGAATCCACTTCTTTGTGGAGAAAACTAGCGTCTGTGCTGTTTCTAAGCCTGTGTGAGGACTACGACAATGTAGCCAACTTCTCTCCGTGACAAAAAGCAGAGGAAACAGTGTCAGCCTTTCTTTCTCTGCTGTAAATCCCCTCTGGCAGCCACAGCAGAAAGAGGTCACACAGGGGGTGGGAGGAGAGTTTATGTGTCTGTGGTGGGGGGAGGTCAGGCTGTCTGAACCCATTCAGGCTGCCAGTGTATAATAGCTACTGCTGAACTGTTGGAGTGAGGGGGGTTGGAAGTCTCTCTGTGGTCCTTCCTCATTCAGATGACACATAGAAATCAAATCATAGGGTGTGCAGAAATGTCTGGCTTGATAATATTTTTTGTTTGTATGATAAAATAAGTATGATTAAAAGAAGCATGTAACCAAAGATGTTGAAGAGGAGCAGAATATAATAAATAGGTTTAATTATACCAACTAGGAAAAATGTCAAGAACACTGTACTTCTAACTTTTAGTTAGTTCACAGTTCACAAAGCCAGTAAACACGTGGTTAAAACTAAAAGTGCTGGCTTGTTTGTTGTTATACATCCAATTAAATCTGCAACTTATGGAGTGATAACAATAATCATACTTATAATCAATAACAATAATTGATTTACGTACCTTGTGAGCTCTGGCTGAGGCGTAGTGAAGCGCGAGTCAGGCGCGTGCTGCTGCGCCTGCGCGCACTCTCGGGAGCTTCGGCGTGCTCGAGGTCGGCGGAAAAATCCGAGTCCTCCGTCCCGTCCGAGCTGCTGCCAGCGGTCCTCTGGAAACCACAACCACAGTTATCAGCGAGCGAGTGAGTTCAAGTCCGGACAGTGACCGAAACCGCCTCAGACCAGTCAGAGAAAGTCTGTCAGACTCAATTAGGTAAATATTTGTGTGTTGTTGTTGTTTTTTTACCAGCGGATAATTCAACAAAGAGCCCATACTCGGGGAGGCGCATCACCGCGTCGTCACGGTGGACTTAATAAATACTCGAAACCAGCCTGAACGCCATCACCACGGGCCCGGCCCTGACAACGCCAACTGCACCTATTGTACCAACCCCAGTTGGCCTCAACGCCCGCGGGGGAGGGCACCTTCCTGCCTGTATTTCCAGTTTATAGTCAGTTCAGTCGGCTAATTGTTTAGGAGACTGTCGCCAAGACCGCCTAACAGCTCAGCTAGACAAATGGAGTGAATGAAATGGCCCTTAACTGCTGCACAGTGGGTCCAAACTGCAGGCTGCCCTGTAGCTGCCTGCTGCACGGAGTGAAAGGGGTGATGCTGAGCGGTTTGAGGGGGACCAGAACCCGGCTGGGTGGGGGTGGGGTACGGGCACTCAAGTAAAGCCAACATACCATTTGCATTGAACAAATATATGGTTCCCCTTTCATCCTCTGTAATAACAGCCAAAGTGTGATATTAAAGTCCTACCTACATTTTCTACCACATTAATTGATATGGTGAAAGAATAATATGCACATTTCATTTTATTTATTTTATTTAGCAAATTTCTCCATATGTCACAATAACTTACAAAGGGACATCCAAGGAATAACATAAAATAAATTAATTTAGGTGTTACAATTGCATAATAATTGTTAATATAGATACAAAATAAATATATTAAATAGAAAACAAAATGAATCAATACAATACCATATGTCAGTGTACATAGTAAAGTGCTTTAATGTGCATTTACTGTGTGTGGTATATGTTCAAAATAATGTTAACATCCCAATTAGACTACTTTGCTTTTAATAGAAATAAAAAAATAACTAAAATACAGTAACAAACAATAAACAAGTAAACAGAAATATCAGCATGGCCCACAAGCGCACATTTCATCCAAGTGTATTTGACAAGATCACAACAAGAGGCTGAGCACTTCATTTACATACGACCAATTACATTAGGGAGGGGGCGGGGTTTGACGGAGCCGGACCAATGAGCGCCACCCTTGTCTCGATTCGGTCCAATCACAGCGTTGTTTTGGTGCAGACGCTTCGTTCCGTCCTCGCACTCAAAGAACAGCCTGTTCCTTTCCTCCAGTTCTAACTGTTAGCTGTGTTTATCGACCATAACGGAGCTCAGCACCTATACACGCTCCCCACCAGCGTGTACAAATCTGACCTCAGTTCAGATCTCAATAGTTCTTACTAGCTATAACCCCGAGAAAGCGACACTTGATACATAACAGCACAATCTCGCCACTCAGCAATAAACATTAGCTAGCGTAGCCCTTAGCACAACACAAACAGTGGAGTGCTTCTAGCAACATTAACATTCAGCACACATCCACAACTTATGAACGGCAGCTCGTAGTCGCATTTCAGCTGGCAGAGAGGTTTATCCGCGGTGATCTGTACCTGTACGCTGGCTAACATTAGCTACGACGTCAGGTTGCTGTGTGTCCGATCTGCAGTCTGCTCTAACGGCTGCAGCTAACGGCTGCCTTACCTTCCTGCGGGGCATCTTCGAACCGGGGCCGCGTCGCCTCTGGCAGATTATCACACCGTGCTGTGAGAACAGTCGACCTCAGCTCGTATCAATGATAAGATCCGATAATAATCAGCTTTTGATATGGGCCAACTTAGCTGGAAAAACGCGCACCAGTTCTCTGCACTTCCTTGTAAGTACAGCGCAAGCTCGTTAGGTTTTTGGGGTCCGTTGACCAAATGCCTCCGTGTGGAACATACGGCTGTGGTTTGCCCTCTCCTTCTGATAGCTACAGTCGTATTTCAGTGCGAACGAGCGGAACAGAGTAAACTCTGTGAAGTGAATGATCTAAACTTTATATTTTTAAAGAATGAATGAACAGTTACAATAGGGTAGTTAACAAAAAATAATATATTGTCTATGTTTATTCAAACTCATGAGGTATTACGTAACTCAGACCGGAACCACCAGCTAAACGCCAATAAGTGTACCCAATAAGGGTTTTTTTTAATTATTGTTTTTAATAAATATTGGTCTAAAATTGCTTTCTGTAGCTTCCAAAACCAGTAAACACTGCGTTGTTTGCATAAATCCAGTCTAAACGAACCCAAGAAACCAGACACAACTCCGGAAGTAAGCAGGAGGGAAACCTCTCGCTCATCCTCGGTCAATGTATCTCTGCAAATCCATTTCCACAGCGCCCAGTCTCTACAGTCTCTACAGTCTCAGGGTTTATAGTGGGACGGAAGCCAGCACGTTGCATCTGACGTGGAGTGGGACTTCAGCCGCCTTCCTGCCAGCCTTTTCTCTTTAGTCTCTAACTTCCTGCCTCAAAGTCAAGATTCTCACCCGGAACGGACAGACATTGCGGCTTGAGGGATCTGCGTCCTCTCTGACTTGTAACTATTATGGCTGGTAGCACCATCAAGGCAGTGCACGACATTTTTCAAAGCATGGAGTACGGACCATCAGCAGCTCTCAACTATGCCACTGCACAGGTAAACTTATCAACCTAATTCCCGCACAGAGGAAGAGATTGAACGGCTGTGATTGGCTTAAAGCTCTATATAATGCTGGCACATAGTAGAGTGGTGTACTGCTCACTGGAGTGTGTTCCTGTTAGACCATGTGAAGTTCATTAACTGTTTGCTGACTGTAACTCACAAGGCAAACATGTGACTTACACAGTAGAGTAGTTAGTTAGCAAATGTCAAGGGTGAAGCCAGATGTTTGGACACATGTGTCTCCTATATATTTTATAATTTAGTGAGTATCATCCATCCCACAGAGTCAAATCAGAGCATTAATAATTCATGATAGCAGATGTTTAGTTTAAGAGTTAGTGATGTAGATGTGTGTTGGTGCATGTTGTTTAAAGCTGCAGTTGGTAGCTTTTATGAAATATTTGATCATATTTGCTGAAACGTTAACTATATCCTGACAGTAGTAGACAGTCTTTCCACATAAGACTGTGGGAAAAATCTGGTTCCTCTGGCTCCTCCTAGTTCTCCTAATGGCATTTGCAAGAATCCACTGGGCCTGAATGAGAACAACCAAGCCACCAGCCCAAAGTGATGACCAGAGAATGAGACTCAGCAATTAACTCTCTCTCTCTGCTCTGATTGGTTAGTTTCGTTCAGTCCGGTGGATTCTTGCAAATACCATTAGGAGCACTAGTCTCATGTTCTACTGTCAGGATATAATGGGACGAGTGACTAAAAGTTGCCTACTGCTGCTTTAAGGCTCAAAGTGTTCAGATATCCCAGTGCAGTCACTAAATGTGTCATTATAGTGTTCTGGTAGTGGTTCAGTTCGCTCCAAGATTGTTCTATAGTTGACCTTGTCTCTGTAGTCTGTCTTTCTGCTGTATCAAGAATGTCATGAAAGTAAAATGTGGTTGTGAAATATTGCAGAGCGATATCAGAGCAGCTTTAGTTTGGTCTATGAAGATGAGCTCAGTGGCTCAGAAACAAGGTCTGCTCTGCACTTTGGTCATCTGTCTGTAAATAGTTGACGCATCCAGCCTGGCCGACCCACCTTTAATCAGTCACTGTCCAGCAGAGGTGGTGTCTTCCTGACCAATAAAATGTGAGCATAGGCATGGGTCTGTCTCTTTACAGCGTCAGATTGGCCACATTTAGAGGCATTTGGCAAGAAGCTTTTATTGATGTTGATAATGAACTTATTACAAAGTGGAATTCACTTTGAAAGCATGAAGACCAGTTTCATGTTTTTCTGCAGTTGTGAAGAAATATTGCTGTGGTTTCAGACACAAAAAGACAGTTTTTGAAAGGCAGTTGTTACTTTCAAAATGTAGATTGGAGAATACTAGCACAGACCTGCTCCACCGCCATACTCCTTTCCAAAGCCTCCGCTCTTCTGAGGCCAACCTGTCTCTGCCACTGAGGACCAAGCATCGTTCCTGGGGCGACAGAGCATTCTCCATAGCTGCCCCCTCCCTCTGGAACTCTGTCCCCAAACAAATCTGAGACTGTGCTAATCCATCCACCTTCAAATCACCGATCAAAGCCCACCTCTTTGGAAACTGCTTGTAATGTGTGATTCATTGTTGTGTGTGTGTGTGTGTGTGTGTGTGTATATATATATATATATATATATATATATATAATTATTTTTTGTGTATGTGTTGTTCCTATTACAATTTAAAACCTATGTATTTTAATCTATGTGAAGTGTCTTTGAGTTCCTTGGAAAGCACTCTATAAATGTATTATTATTATTATTATTATTATTATTATTATTATTATTATTATGTTTGCATGTGATTGCAGTTTGGTCATCAGAGTACATTTCAAACAACCCTAGAAAGTAATATATGAAAAATCGGAAATATATGCTAATTTAATTGCAACAATTTAAACAATCGCATACATGAATATTTGCTGGGAAAAGCTCCATTATTTAGATATCTGAACTCAAAATCATTAGTGTGGCACATTAACTTCTATTCTATTCTTCTCCATCAGGCCTGGCTGGATCACCATTCCCGTTCTCTGGGTCTGTTCATCGATGGCAAGTTTGTCCGTCCAGCAGACAGACAGAGTCGCTCCCTGTCTGATTCTAAAGGTAAGAGCAGCATGATTTTACTTCTCTTTCAGTTTAACTAGTCAAAGTATTCAAAGTAAACTGACCACACGCATGTTGTTTCACTCCTCTGGTCTCCAGGTGGAACCGTGTGCAGCACAGTGTGCGCTGTGGAGGACGATGTTTCCCAGTGCGCCTCCTCTGCTGCTAATGGCTTCAAGGCCTGGAGCGGACTGACCTGCAGCCAGAGGGCCAAAGTGCTGCTCAGGTACCACAAACTCTCCTGTACGATACACATTTCATGCATACTGTCAACCGCTGTCCTAACGTGTCCCCCACTAACAGCTTGGTGAGCGTCCTCGGGCAGCACGGACAGTGTGTGTCGGAGCTGTGTGAGCTGTGCGGGGCCTCCTGCTCGCCCTCCACCCTTGTCAGACTGCTGCAGTACTACGGCAGCTGGGCTCAGCTCAGAGACACTCTCATCACCAACTGGACACCGCTGGGTGAGGTTAACAGGGCTGTGTTTACGAGGAAGCGTTAAGTTCAGTCTTCATTTGTAATAGAGTTTGATTTTGTTTTTCCTTTTTTTCAGGTGTGGTGGCAGTAGTTGTCTCTGATGACTGCTCTCTCTATTCCATTATGCTCAAAGTCCTGCCAGCACTGGCAATGGGTAACACACACACACACACACACACACACACACACAACACACACACAGACTTGATTTCTGTGCGATATTATTGTGTTTATACAGTGACTTTGCTGTTGTCAACTTCACTGTTGGTGCTCTTGAAAGAATATTGTAAAAATAAATCCTAATCCTCCTAATGTCTGAATATAATGGGAAAAACTACAACCTGTGTTGGTTTTTTTATATAAATATTGTTATTATAAAAATCAAAAATTGTGTGATTATGTTATTTTTTAATCAAATAACATATAACATTCCACAGCACCTTAGCCCTCCAGAAGCCTCATACAGGCTTAGGTTTATGTTGGAAATAATGATATTTAGCATGTCATGTTGCATTGGGATGTGAGTTGCATTCGGATCAGTGTATGGGCTACTATTTATTATATAGGCCCATATGTATCTGTGATACAGATCAGATTTTTTGGTTGGGTTTTATGAGCCTGTACTTTAGTAAGTTTATGAAAATCTATGGTCTTTATACCCATCCTAAATTTCACTTTTTTATGTGTAAACTGGGAGGAGGGGAGCACTATATTTTGTCCTACCATTGCTCCAAAAGCAGAAGATATTCCACTTGCAAAAAAGGGACAGCAGCAAATGTTCATATTTGAGTGGCTGAAACCATTAAATGATTGGCTAAACTGATGATCAAAATAGTGATTACCGGTTAATTGTTGCAGCTTGCTTGTTATGTTGGTTCTAAGAGGTGTTATAACTGAATCCTGCCTTCTTCCAGGTAACTCTGTCATCATTGTCCCCGGTCGGAGCAGCACCCCTGCAGTGCTCCTCCTGGCGCAGCTTTTCATGGGAGCGGGACTTCCTGCTGGGGCTCTTAATGTTCTAACAGGAAGTGACATGTCGCTGGGTGCCAAAGTGGCCGAGAGCCCCAGCATCAGCTATGTCGCCTACAGTGGCAACAAGCAGGTGCGTGCGTGAGATTGGTGTAACATTCCTAACAAGAAAGTCGAAAACTTACTTGTACGTTTGTTATTAAGCTAAGTCATTAAAACATCTTCTCTTTCAGGACGGGGTGATGCTGTGTAAGGCCACAGCAGGGATGGGCGTTCCCGTCTCTGTCTCCCCCTGCATCGGTGCCACATGCCCCTTCATCATCTTTGAGTCAGCTGACATCGACAGCGCGGTGGATGGAGTAATAGAGGCTGCCTTCAAGAAGAAAAGAGAGGTGATTTACTCAAATAAGTATCTCCTATAGAAGGATGGAGTGTTTCTCATGCCATCCCGTCAGACCACCACGTCTCTCTAACAGTCTCTCTTCCTCTCTCCCCCCCCTCAGGTCCACTGGGTGTTATGCGTGCAGGAGAGTGTGCTGGAGAGTGTTGTGGCCCGTCTCAGGCTGCGTATGGTGGGGATGAAGTGTGTGGCCCTGTGCTGTGATGGAGACAGGGCCTTGGTGGATGCTGCAGTACAGGAAGCTCAGCAGCAGGGGGCCACGGTTAGTCAGAGCAACAAAGAAAAGCTATACTAAGCTGCAGTGAGGTTTAAAATGAGGGACTGAGAGTAGAGGAGGCTCACATTATTGCTATCAGTGATGGAAACTAACCACATTTGGACAACAGATGGAATTAAACTTTTGTACTCTTACGTGTGTCTCTAAACTTCATCAGGGGCAACAATGGACTGTGTAACTTGGCTAAACACACTGGATACCACCCTTTTCAGCTAGATACGTGTTTAAACTGTTGTAACAGTAGCTAAAGCATTTTACAGCTGAAAAAGTTTGAAATGTGGTGAGAAAAATGGAAAATGTCGGGGGAAATAGATGAATATGAATACATGCGTAGGAAAATGAAGGAGTTGAAAAATAATAATGAGCTGTAATTTTTCTCTTTCTGGGTCCCAGTTGGTTCAGTCTTGCGCTGCCCCCCCTTCAGGTGCCCAGTACCCTCCCACGGTGCTCTGCGGGGCGGCCCCCTCCTCTCCATTTGTGATCAGCCCCTCTCCTGGACCACTGCTGCCTCTCATGACCTTCAGAAGCAACACAGAAGCAGTGACCCTGGGTAAGGCCGCCTCTGTGGATGTAGATGCATGACTGAAGATAGTTGTAGTCATCTGATTTTAGACAATTAAGTTACCTTTGATGAATATGAATCTTACAAAACTGGAAGTTCAGTATTTAAAAAAACTTTTAGTGAGACTTAAAGTTACTATGTGTAGCATTTTACCATCATTAACACAGTAAGTTTGTAGTGGCCTCTACAGTGTATTTACATTGGTTTTTTCTAGTTAACAAAGGTTTCTTTGTTCAATACAACAGATTTCAGAGGAGTAATACAATTTGTATTTTAATATAGAATTTCTACTTGAACCCCAGTAACAGTCTCTCTTCTACACAGGAAACCACAGTCCTCATGGCCAGGCAGCCTCCATCTGGACTGAAGACCTCACCCTGGCTCTGGAGACAGCTAAGAGGTCCTAATATTTACAATTTTAGGCACCTTAAAGCCATTTTCATGTTCTTATGTACACCTGTGCGTTTGACAAGTCATACACAAGCATTTTGACTGAAAGTCTACCTCCGAAACATCCCAAATGAATGTTTTATTGCAAGTTAGACAGTGTGTGGGAATTTGCAAGTCACAATGTCTGTTGTGGGGCGCCCGGAGAGCTCACGTGGTAGAGCTGCAGCAGCCATCTATAGAGTCCTTGCTGCAGCGGCCATAGGTTCGAATCTGACCTGTGGCCTTTTGCTACGTATCATCCCCTCTCTCTCTCTCTCTCTCTCTCTCTCTCTCTCTCTCTCTCTCTCTCTCTCTCTCTCTCTCTCTTCTCTCTCTCTCCCCCCTTTCCTGTCTATCTTCAGCTGCCCTATCTGATAAAGGGAAAAAGTCCAAAAAACAAATTAAGAAAAATAAATGTCTGTTGTGAAAAGGCTCTGTTACTCCCTACTGATATGTTTTTTCTCCTTCCTCTGTCCTCAGTCTGTCTGTTGGCTCACTGTGGGTGAATTCCCACTCTGTGTCTGACCCCTGTCTGCCAGTCTCCGGTCACAAAGACAGCGGCACCTGCACTGACGGAGGACAGGAGGTGTGTTTCAGTAGTTTATCACACAGTTGCATTTTAACAGAAGACACTACAGCGGCCCAAAAGTCACTAAACTGACATGTCTTAGCATTGTAATAATTTTTTGTACCAGAGATATACACTTCAAGATGAAGATAGAAGCATGGTGTTCATAAACTTTGTAAAGAAGCATTAGCTAGTTAAGTGTTAGCTTATCGGCTAAAATGCTTTAGCGGTTAAAAGAGTTTATACAGTGATGCTACATTTTTAGGCAGTACAGTATATAGGTGATATATACAGGTGTAATAAATACACTGGCTGGGGTAATGTTATGACAAAAATTAGCTTTGGCTAGGTAGCTAGTTAAAACGTCTGGTTTTAGCTGCAGTAATGTTCAGTTAAGCTAGCTAGCCAAACAGTTCTCTCAAGAACAAGAAAACCTATTATTTCAAAATGGTAGAATTTATAGATTAATCCAAGATGGTTACCCTTGTTGCTAGCCTTATATTAATTTAAATGATAAATTAGCAATTTTTCTATGTTGTGTATTTGGAGCAGTTTGTTATCAAATGAAACCAGATACCAACAAAATACCCCCCCCCCCCCCAAGTCTCCCAATATGACTCATATCATATAAAAAAATAAAATAAAAATGACATAAACTTGGCATTACATACACAAAGCTCTGAACCAGTTATTGCTCTGGACGTGGATGGACACGCCCATCTTATTATCAAATAAGTATTAGGAAGATTGGAAATGTGATGAGGAAAAATGGCCTTCTTGGCATTTGTCTTATAAGTTTTATGTTTTTTATCTATTGTTTGGTAGGAAAAAAAGCTTTTTGTAATTAACTGATTGGAGGTTGAAGGAAGAGATATATAAAATACATATACAAAATATTCTTTTCAATATAATGACCACTGCAGGGATCATTTCCTAACCACTATGCAGATGAGTTTTGTACTGTGTGTTGACCTCCTCTCTGCTCTCTGCCAGGGTCTGTACCAGTTTCTGCGCCAGTCCTGTTCTTCCTCTCCTCCTCTACCTCGCTCCTCCCCTGTCTCTATGGACTACTCAATGTTTGGAACAGCAGCATCCCCAGCCATCATTCCTGATGTTTCTGACCCTGCCAGGTGGGGATTTTAATGCTCTTAATCTTTACTTTAAGTCATGTTTATAAACGTATCACAAGGCATCATAGCTGCATAAGTGCATTATTAATATATTGTAAGAATACAGCAATGCATGCAGGGTTTAAGGAAATTATCTTCTCTTCTTTTGTCAGTTCTGCACATTTTGTACATATCTGTCCACATGTATCTCTCCCTTCATCCTTTATCTCCCCTCAGGGCTCCTAAGGCCTACCTGCAGTTTGTCAGTGGGAAGGCATGTAAATCAGTGTCTGGCTGCAGTGTTGCTGTGCAGTCTCCAGGGGGCGGCAGTGTGTTAGCCTACTGTCCAGAAGGAGGCCGGAAAGATGTCCGTAATGCCGTGGAGGCTGCAGTCAAAGTCCAGCCTGGGTGAGAGCTTTGCCAAACAAACATACCCAAATTACACACAAACTATTGCGAATTGGGTCAAAGTCCAGATAAAGAAACAAATGGGTATATTCTGTGTTTTCAAAGTCACAAACCCGAAGCCACAGTGGAAACTGGATTGATATATGTACAAGGGACGCCAAATAAAAACTGAGTTTAAATAAAACTTTTCTTTTTATTTGGATATACCAAGGCAATATACAAATAATATTGGAGTTGTGATGAATTGACTGTGTGTGGCTTGTTTTAAATAGTTAAATAGTTGCAACAAAGAATTGTTTGAATTTGCATTTGCGTTTATAGTAAGAGTTTGGTTAAGGTACCTTTTAAAGTGGGTAAAAAGTGCTTGAATTTTGTTTTGAAATTGAATTTTACTTTTAAAAAAATGTTTGAAATCTGTATATCCCAGTTTAATCCTACTAATAAGACACATCTTTGCTGCTTTTCCAGCAATCACCTCCCCATTACTACTTCTTGTTGGGCCTGATATAAATACCTTCTTTTAAGATATTTATCCCATAATCTTTGCAATTGTGCCTTACGTATTGGGTTACTTATTATGTCAACTTAACTTGATTTGTTATTAATCCATTGTCATTGACATTTTTGCCCAATGCAGCATACAAATGAGATAAAATCCAAGCCACAGTAGATCAGGGGAAGATGTGCTGCAGCACTCTCATTCATGTTCCACCTGACACAGGCGTCACAAGGCTGCAGGTGGATGAAGTTAACAGTAAAGGCCTATATTAAAATGCATTTATTGTGAAGCAAGCCACTTAATGCCTCATTTGATCACCACACTAGCTACAGCATAACATAAAACTGGATTTAATGTGGATCACTCACACCAACCCAGTCTACTAATTAATTCATTCATCTCAAGGTCACTATCAGCGCCGATACTCGGATCCCTAATCATAATCACTCATTTGGCCACTGACTATTGTTAGATGCTTCGTTTTAGAGAAAATTACAAGTGTTAACATAACAAGGGCCTCACTGAAAACAGCTCAAAAAGCATGTATTTTTAAAATCCTTATCTTCTTTGTTGCACAGTTTCATTTAATCCTTTAATTATTCAATTTGGCCCAGGCTAAAACACTCCTAAAATTTAACACCAACCAATCTAAACAGGGCTTTAAAACATTTTGAGGTGAAGTTTGGCCTTTATAAAAGATATTTATTCTGGCTTTCAGGCACTCACAAGGACACCTGTACACAATCCAGATAGGCAGCAAGTTGTGCGTTTTATTACCAGTCAAAGTCCAACCTGACACAGATTTGCTGAGTTATATTATGATCAAAGTTTGATTACACTGAAATCCAATAAACACACAGCTCTTCTTGTCAATAAATACAAACCATTAAAAGAACAGTACATGCTTTTTTCCTGCAAGACATTCATACCTTTTTACATGTCGTAACCAAAATAATTTAGTGGTAATAATAGCGGGTGTCATTCTGCATATGTAACCAAAACGATGAAATGTAACCTGACAAAGAAACACACAGAAGATCACTGGCTGGCACCAAGGTTTTTTCATAATTATTTCTCTTAACATCCTTCCCCTCCTCAGCTGGATGAAAAAGAGTCCTTCTGCACGTGCTCAGTCACTCTACTCTCTGGCCAAGGGTTTGGAGGCGAAGAGGCGGGACATAGTTGTGTCAATCAACGTTCAGACTGGTCTCTCAATGGACGAGGCAGAGAAGGAGGTGGAGCTCAGCATTGCCAGGCTCAGTGACTGGGCAGCTTACTGTGACAAAGTCCAAGGAGGAGCTCTGGTGGGACTTTTTTTTATATTATACAAAGTGTTTTAAAAAAAACACTCCCAATAATGAACAAATGAGATGATCTCCAAACCCTCTCCCTCTCCTTCAGCCTGTGCCACAGTCTGGCTCTGCCCTCTCCCTCCCTGAAGCCCTGGGAGTCGTGGGGGTCGTTCTGCCTGACAAGGATCCCCTACTCTCTACAGTAACACTTCTCGGGGCCGCTATCGCCACTGGAAATGCAGTCATCATGATCCCCAGTCAGAAGAATCCACTGCCAGTCTTGACATTCATTCAAGTAAGTGTTAAGGTGTTAACTGTGCGGTGCAGCGAGTTGGTCAAGATGGGAGACTCTATCTGCACTTTTCAAGTACGCTGTACGCTTGGCTGAGGTGGAAAAGTGACTGAGTGAGTTTGCTGCGATCATCAGGTTTAACTAACAAGTGCAGCTGAGTGTCACCTGCATAGAAGTAGAGAAATATATCAAAGTGATGATTTAAAAGGCCTAATGTTGACATATATAAATGAAAAATAGAATTGGGACCCAGAACAGACTCTAGAGGTACGCCACTAACCTGCATATACCTGTCTATGTCTGTAAACACTGATTTAACTTTATAACCCCTTTTCCTCCTCCTCTTCCTCAGGTGCTCCAGTCTTCAGACCTGCCAGCAGGTTTGGTAAATATCGTGACAGGACTTAGAGACCAGCTGACAGTGGCTCTGGCAAATCACAGCGTCATCAAGGCCATCTGGTACTGGGGAAGTGCTGAGGTGAGGACCAGTGTTCAAGTTTTGTCTGGAAGATTTTTTTTTTGTCCTAAAAGAAGGATTTGGTGTCCTCACTCAGACAGCACTCTTAATCACTCAGACATACCCCATATTACCCCTGCTCTCTGATTTTCTTTCCGTAGGGCTGTCAGTACCTCCAGTACACGTGCACCAGCCCTCTGAAAATCCTGTGCCTGTTCTGCCAAAAGGACGAGGAGAGAAGGGACTGGACCCGTTCCTCGCTCCTGGAAGAGATGTGGAGAAATGCCGTCCAGTGGAAGAGTGTCTGGATTCCTACTGCATAAGAAGACAGACAGAGAGAGGGAAAATGAAAGACAACTGTGACCTGTAGGATGTAAATTGAAAAGGAAGGATCAAAAATTAACTGTAACCATGAAAATCCTAATATGTCAATGAACATAGGAGTAAACGGATAACAAATGCCTGCAGTAATTAACATTCACTAAGCCTAATGCTCCTCAATTACTGTTGCTATGCCTGTCAAGCTTTCTGTTCTTGAACGACATGCATGCAGGATCCTTGATTTCAGACAGAGGTTTACGAAAACAGGCTTCTCATTTCCAGCTTGTGTCGATTTTGCCGGCTAAATTGAGAACTGTCACTGGCAGAAGCCTGTGAATTGATGATTTGTTCCAACATGTTATGGCCAATTATTTTTGGATCAGAAATGAAACATCTGTATAATCTGAAGCATCAGGAAATGTGGCATCAAGCAGCCAACGCAGATAAACCTGACATCAGTAAATTAAAGAAAAAGAAGTTAGCACAAATCTTAACATCACAACAAATGTTAGTATCAAAATATGCAGTACAGTCAAACATTCATTAGCTTTTCAGTTGGTTTCTTCAGCACCAAGGTCACATGAAATACTTAGAATATACTTAAATATGCAATGAACAGGATACCAGAAAATGTATTTTGTTTACTGCTGAAAGGAGGTCCTGGGAGTCCCATGTTACTGACTGAAACCTCTATATCATTTATGGCTATCAGAATGTCGAGCTATTTAACACTTACATTAACAAAAAAAATATAATTATATCATATAAATATCATGCAATTCTATCCTATTATCTTTTATTTAAAATATAGCTAAACAAAATGTAAACGAATGTAAATATTCGCTCCAAATAAAACACATCTGATTAGTATGCTGTCAAACAAAAGTAAATGCCTTCATTAGTTTAAACATAATGTCACAGGTCAGACAATAGGGATTTATTTAGCAGGTTATGCGTGAGTGGGCAGAACGGGAAAACAAGATTAAATGTCTTAACATATTACATTTTGAGGTGATGGCAGGAGGAAACAAGGCAACCAAAAGCAAGAACCATGTCGACCTGATATTTGCTGTTGCATTTCTGCAATTATAAACACAGGACCTGCTCACTTTCTACCTCTATCTTCTGCTATTATGCTTCTTCTTCCTATTAGTCATCACACCTCTGCTTGGTTTGTTACAAGTAATTTGATTTTAAGGTCAGCATTTAATTTTCCAGGAAGACTTTAGAAAGAGCCCTGGATCAGATAGTTTTCATTAGACAACAGGTATTTGTGGTGTGTCATAAAGTATCAGAGACATGGTAGAATCTGTCATTGTTTTTTTTGTAGTAACAGTGGTGTTTTTTACTATAAATGCATCCCTTTTTCTCCAGTTCTCCAACTTGAAACCTCATCTGCCTTAGAGGTCTGTCAATGACAGAGAAAAATCAATCAATCTTGTGTCATCTCAACTGAAACGCTAAGGTACTGTACTGTACTGTCTTTATTACTGTACAATGGTACTGTAGCTTTTAGCCATAGGGGTACACTGGGCGCAAACATTCCCAGGAAAATCTAGTTTGTAGACACCATCAAATTTGTTTTTCCAGAGAATGACAGTGTGGGTCTCACTGTCTAAAAGCCATAATAAAAATATCATTTAATTAATTTACATGCTATCTTGTCGTTGTTGAATTTTAATAATTTTGGTGATCCTTGACGATTCATCTACTGTAGTCGTACTTTAGTGGCAGCTACAGGTGTAAGCTGAAAGGAGAAACAACAGTGGCTGCGAAATGTGAAAAAAATGCTAACTAATCTAGAGCCAGTGTTTGTCCATTTTGGGCTACTGTAGAAACATGGTGGTTCAACATGGCAGACTCCATAGAAGGCGACCTGCAGCGTCTGTAGATAAAAACAGCTCATTCTAATGTAACAAAAACACAATGATTTCTATATTCAGGTGATTATACACTAATGAAAACATACCTATGAATATTATATTCCATTCCTGACAATAGAACCTCCTGAATGTAACACACTGGACCTTTAAGACCAAACACCCATAAAACTGATGACATTTTCATCAACCTCAGCTGTACTTGGTGTTTGGTAATAAATCTGATAAATTTAGTATGCTACAGTAAGATGATGAATGAACATGGTAAATATTAGGCTATACCCGCTTAACATCAGCATTTTAGCATTGTCACTGTGAGCAAGTTAACATGCTGAAATTAGCATCTGTTTATGGTAAATGCTAAATGGACCTGTACTTGTATAGCGCCTTTCTAGTCTTCCGACCACTCAAAGCGCTTTTACACTACGTGAGACATTCACCCTTTCACACACATTCACACAGTCCATCGAACAGAAACACATTCATACACATTCACAGCATCGGGAGCAATTTGGGGTTCAGTATCTTGCTCAAGGATACTTCGACATGTGACAGGAGGAGCCAGGGATCAAACCACCAACCTTCCGATTACGGGACGACCCGCTCTGCCTCTGAGCCACAGCTGCCCTTTATGGATCCCCGTATGCAGAAATATTCAAAAACACTAGGTGAAAATAATACATTCTTACCACATGTAGAGTAGCCTACTGCAGAGTTTTGGTCAAAAACTCCTAACACCCATTTTCATTCAGATATGTTGAGGTCAGAGGTCAAGAGATGCCTTTGAAAATATTCTTGGATGGAATTTTTCCGACATGCTTGCATGAAATGGTTGGTAGCAAAGGAGGCTACAGTCTCTGAAAGACTGGGTGGCACTTGGAGTGGCTAATCAGATTTCTTTTCAACAGCAGATATTTTGACTTATTGCTAGAACAGAGTAGTACCAACAAGTAAAAATGTTTGCTACGAAAAAAGTGAGTGATTCATATGGGAACAATGAGGAAACAAAGAGGGCTGTCATGCTAGCAAGGCCATCAAGATGCAGGCTACTAAGATCAACTCAAAGAAAAACGAAGCGGTAAAGGTGGGGTCAGTCGTTCTGGAGAAAGACGGTTAACTGTTGAGTCTCAGGTTGTCAAATACTGATGCTATGGCTTATGGTAAATGGGCAAAAAGACTATGGTAGTTTCCTTAAGAAACTCAGGTGGCTGCGGAATGCGTAAAAAAGGCAAACTGCCCTAAGTGGAGCCGGTGTTTGGTTTGTCCATTCTGGGCTACTGTAGAAACATGGTGGCTCAACATGGCGACCACGACAGAAGGAAACCTGCTGTGTCTGTAGATATAAACTGTTCATTGTAAGGTAACAAAAACACAACGATTTTTATTTTCAGGTGACTCTCATGAAAACATGGACTCTCATGAATATTATGGTCCATGTCAATGACCATAGATCAAAGTACACCTTAAGTACAAGTTGGACAGACTACTAAAGAAAAAGAAATGCTCATCAAGGGAACATGTCATGTCAATGACCAAAATTTAACTTGTTCCATGTCAGTCTTGCATAGTCTTATATCTTCTCCGTCTAAACCCCCGACAGGTTGAGCAAAGTTTAACTTTCCCAACAGTAACTAATGAGAAATGTTTGAAAAGATACAATGTTCATGTGCTCATGTTATTTCAATATATTTCAACTTGGCTCATTTTGTATCTATCACTAGGTCGTTTTACACACTAAAAAATGGAAAAATGTACATGATGAGCCTGGCCACACTGGTTAAATCATACAGTAAATCTTCTCTAGTAATGGGTTCCTTTTTTTTACTTTCTGGTTCCTTCTTTAGTCTCCCAAACTGGTTCCACCCAGCTTAGCACTGAGGTAAAGTTCTCTCCCAGGTCACAAGACTCCTCCCTCTCCCCGTCACCCTGACCACAACAGAACACAGAAACAGGAAGCATGGCCTTGAATCTGTAGAAAAGCTGAGTCACCACAATGACACAGCACAATCCTCTGTTGAACCTGATCGTACTTGTGCACAAGGCTGACTAATGGTAATACGTGACACAGCACAAAATAACGTGATTACAGACATGCACATTAGACTGTAATGATAAGTGCGTATCTTGCTAAAGCACCAAATTCACTTCTGTTGTTCCCTGGGGTATGGTTAATCTAGTAGATGCACAAAAGGCAATAAAAAGCTTTTTATTAGAGGAACCCCGTGTAAACCTACACTGCACCATTAACCCAGTGCTTTCCAACCTTTTTTCTTAAGGGACCCCTTTTCTATCATTGGGTAAATTGACAACCCTTACATATTTTATGGATATTTCATATATATACCTTATAAACTGTACAATGAACCCACATAGTGAACACAATAACTCCAGAAAGTTGGTGTAAACTTAGTGATTTAAATGAATTTTGAGCAGATTATGTGAATATCTTTAGTAACGTTTTATATATCTCTCTGTCCATTTATTATGTGTTTTATTTTTAACAATCATACAGACTTAATAGGCTTCTTTTTTGACCAATTCAGTGTTTTCTTCTCCCTGATACTTGGCCATTGGTTCTAATACAGCTTGTGTTCAGGTCATCAAGGTTTAGATATTGAATAATACACTGTAATGCGTTATTTTAACTCAGAAGTTGAAACGGATTACATAAACAAATGTAAGTAACTCAAACTCAGTTTTGTAAGTATAAAACATTCCAGATTAAGTACTTTTTACTCCAGTACATTAACCATCCTGTTTTTAGCCTGAATCCTCATTTGTCTATGTGGTGTTCATTAATTCATAGGCAACCTTCAGGTATGAGATGGTCATGGTTGTGAATTTGGCCTACAATGATAACGTCTTTTGCTAACATCAACAGTATTCCATGCAGGCTGAAATATTTTATCTAAGAGTGGCCTACATTCAGAGAAAATTGTCTACCAAGAAAAACAGTCATCTGTCTCTAAAGCCGACGACCACAAGTGTTTCTAAAACAAAGCTTTCCTTTAAAACACAATGACGAGTAAGATGGGATGGTGGCCCATGGCAAATAAAGACAACAAAGCCCTCAAATTAAGTGATTTATCTACAAAAACATACTTAAAATTGCACAAAGAGATGGCTGGGAACACTGGGCCCACCTTACCAATTACATTAACCTGCAAGAGAACAAAAACACCACCAAACAGGCCAGAGGGCTTCCACAAAAGTGGTTAAGGTGATCCTGGAAATACATAAAATAATTTAACCAAAAAGCAGGTACCAAATGAAAGAGTGGCTATACCAGCCACACTGCATTTTCATTAAGAGGGTTAGGGTTAGGAGGAGCCTGTCTGGCTCATTCCTGTCGTGACACTTCCTTATAAAAGTCAGGAATGTGTTACGTAATTAGCCAGACATCAGAAAAACAACTATACAGAGACAGCCTGAATGTAGCAGTGATGTTAGCCAGCTTGTAGCTCTTGATGCTAAATATTAAATATGAGCATATCACTTTTGAAATGCATTTGTTAATGTTTGTAATATATCTGCAATGGCATAATATCCACACAAGAGTCCTCATTGACCATCACCAAACATTCTTACTATTGTTTTCGCTGATACATAACTACTACAATTTTATACCAATGGAGAAAAATCCCACAATACAAGTTACCTTCAAAAGAAACTAACAGTTCAGGTAATAATTAATTTAATTGTTGGAAAATTAGGTATCAAGAAGTGGTAGGATGCAGAGAATAATGTTATGTAAAAAGAAGCAGTGTCTTTGTGTTAAGCAGGTGGTGAACAAAGCACTTGTCCAAACTGAGAGGCCCTTAAAGTACAACTGGGCTGGGCACTTGAAACAAAGCACAGCTATACAAGTGGAAGAGTACTGGCTTATAGTGCTGTGTCAGTTTATTATAGTCTGATAAGGCCAAATCTCAATGTATGGTTTTTGAACTTGAGCTAGATATGCCACAGAGGGTGATTATTTTAAAGTCAGTTCCAGAACCATCATTTTCAGGTTAACAAAATGTCGAAGTCTCACATTAACCAAATATAAGTTGATGTTTTGCTGTCTTTATTGTGAGTACATACACATTTAAAGGGCCAGTGTGTAAGATTCAGTGGCATAGCAGTGAAGTCGCAGATTGCAACTAACTGAACACCCCTCGTGTCTGTATTTGACGACCACTTGGGTACATTTAACAGCCATGTGGTGGTGCAAAAAACCAGAAAGGCCTAGCTACAGCCATTGTTGGTTGGTTCGTTCTGGGCTACCGTAGAAAACATGGCGGTTCAACATGGCAGACTCCACTGATGGCAACCCACAGGTCAGTTAAATGTTGTTTTTTGAAAGGCTCACACATCTTTCCCTACGTGTATTTAAGTATATTCAGCAGTTTCTTGGTCGCCATGTCATTTCAGCAATTATGTGACTTTTCAGGCTGTTCACACTCCCTGTCTTGCAACAGTGCTGTGGTATTGAGTAATGCAATAAAAACCAGCTTGGTTGAAAACACGTTATCAGCAGTTTTTGGATGTCGTGGTGTATTTACAGTATGAGGTAAAACAAGTTCAGTTTATAGTAGCTATATAGGCCCAATGTTAACTACAATATAACTAACCAAGTCCTATTGGTTGCTTAAGTGTATGCAAAGTAGAAGTCAACAATCCAGTGCTCGGTCAGCTTATAGAAAACAAGGCAAGACCAGAGCGCGGTAGAATCTCTAGTTCTTTGACATTTGTAGTGTTTTGAGAGAAGAAACACTCCTATTTTAACCTGAATTTTGTATTGTAGTTAATATAGAGGACAAATTATAATACATTGGTAAAAATATAAAACATTTTATTAAAATGAGCATATTAACCAATTATTGGTGGTGTACCCCAGCAGAAACTGTTGCCTGACTGGGTATGTACTGTATTTGTCTTTCATTCATTTCAAATGTATTTAAAGGTGAAACAATTAGAATGTTATCGTCTTGAAATGCTATGCTAACTTCCTGTCAGAACATTAGATAGCTCGCATACACTCTCTAGCATTATATGTTATTATATTATTATGTTATTTTAAATTCTGATTTTATTTGGGGGGTCCCCAGCTGATTGGGTCCCCCTAAATGCTGATCCCATGGCTCCGGCCCTGATGGAGGGAAGTATATGTTGTTGTTTTTTTAATGCTGTTTTTATATGTGAAAATGAAAACGTCACAACCTGCTTTTACACATATAAATGCCACTCTTAAAACGATTCTGTATTGTATTCTGTTATATATAATATAAAATAACGCAGTGTAATGTTTACTGAAAAAGCAAAAATGCTTCGTCATTACACGTGACTGTCTGAGAGCAGGTCACAATGAATGCAGGGAATATTAAACCGGATTCCCATGAACAAGAAGGAAAAAAACTGCCATTTCATCTCTTACCTCATAGCGTAACCATTGTCATGTGCTACCCGAGCTCAGTGATTGGCGGAGAGTGATGTTGCGTCTGTCACGAGGTCTGCGGAGGGATATAAATACACGGAGCGACGCAACTGCCATTTCACACCAGGGAAGAAAGTCTTGAGGAGTTCTTGCTTCAACAGTGTTTGAACGGAACTTCTTCCTTCGTCCCTCTTTTCTTTCTACACGTCTACATTCCGGACCACCAACAACCTTTTCTACTTGAACACTACTGAAAAAAGTCGCAGTAAAGCTCTATTTTTGTACTGTTTTGTAAAGAAAAAGCTCAAGAAACGCCAGCCAAAATGGAGTCTCAAGTGCGTCAGAACTACCACCGCGACTGCGAGGCCGCCATCAACCGGATGGTCAACATGGAGATGTTTGCTTCTTACAACTACACTTCCATGGTAAGAAACACTGTTGTTGTATATACATGTTTATATGACTTATTTAGAACAGTAATTGGGCATTTCAATATTAGCTTGCTGTTTGTGCATTTCTCAGTTGTTTATCTCTGACTGGCAGACTGCCTGATAAAGAGTATTTAGCCTCCACCCATCTCGCTGAAAAACTGCTGTGTCATGCTTATGCTGCTTGTTATGTATTTTTCTAACCTTCATTGTCCTATAACTAAACCGGCTAGAAGTCATGACTCATGTGCCTGACCACCGCCTGGCTGCAGAACCACTGTTTGTCACAATGTTTTTGGCCATATAATGATGGGTGACGTCTCCTAATCACTGTTTTTGTCCTCCTGTCCCTCACAGGCCTTCTACTTCTCACGTGACGATGTGGCTCTTCCAGGCTTCTCCCATTTCTTCAAGGAGAACAGCGACGAGGAGAGGGAGCACGCTCAGAAGCTGCTGTCCTTCCAGAACAACAGAGGAGGACGCATCTTCCTCCAGGATATCAAGGTCAGTACAGAACGGAGAACCTGCCCCGTTCTTGCGCGTCTCACCGCACCTTGTGTCCAGGACAGACAAACTGGGATTGATCTGCTGTGTTGTGACACTCCAATTTGCCACTATCCAGTTTTAGTAGCAGTCTACTTTACAATTTATACATCATCCTTTGATACGTCAGGCCTGAATTTAATTATTTCCTCAGTAAACATTATCAGATGCCAGAGCTAAGCCTCTGAGCTTGTTATGAGACAGAGGCTGATGGGTCGCAGTGGTACTGGTGACTCCGATCGCTGTGTAAACAAGGTTTAATGAGTGTTCAGTCTGCTATAATTGACTGTTTCTCTTCCTCAGAAACCGGAGCGTGATGAGTGGGGGAGTGGGCTGGAGGCCATGCAGTGCGCCCTGCAGCTGGAGAAGAACGTCAACCAGGCTTTGCTGGACCTGCACAAGCTGGCCTCTGAGCACGGAGACCCACATGTAAGTAATAATATTAATCCAGGGAGAGGTTTGCAGACCATGTCCTGGGCTAAACCTTTTGAAATCTTGTCTTTACCAAACCAACGATTGCTCTCTCGTCCTCAGCTGTGCGACTTCCTGGAGACCCACTACCTGAACGAGCAGGTGGAGGCCATCAAGAAGCTGGGAGACTACATTTCCAACCTCAGCCGCATGGACGCCCACACAAACAAGATGGCGGAGTACCTGTTTGACAAGCACTCCCTGGGGGGAAAGAGCTAAATGCAGAGTCCCAGGATGAAAATCCTAATAACACACAGGCTTTAACATAAACACGGCCTTCTGCTCCAGCTGTTCACTCTCTGAGCGTAACTCTATCTAATCTGCTGACCTATGAAGTTGATGATTTCTCGTCTGTTCTGGTGGTGTTGCTGGTTTTTAATGTCCTATAGAAGGATGGATATTAATCGGGTTGTGGCTTTGCCCTCATTGCCTGTATGCCTCCTCCTGTGACATTTTTAACAATTGTGACTGTTTCTGATCTGTTAATCTGAATAAAAATTTTGAGCTGGACTCTGGTGTCTGTCTGCATTTGTCACATGACCTGTTCATACTGACCTAAAAGTTGTAGGTAACGTTAACACGATAGATCATGGACCCAGGTAGCTAGTTTTTAAAAGGGACGTCTTGTCTTTGTACATTTGGAAATAGAAAATTGTTCTTATAGCTCAGATCAGCCAAATCGTAAGGTATTCAACTTGTATAACTTTGTCCCTGTGCCTGTTAAAATCAACACTTGTTATACCCACAACAAATCCCATTAATCACCAGAACTTGACAGACTGGTTCCAACAGCAGGGTAGGGACCTGTATTTTTCGCTGTCCCAGCCCATCTCCTCTGGATAAGTGATGGTCACCAAGCATACAACAGTGTATAGGTGGTTAGAATATGTCTACCTTTGACAGATTATGGTGTTACAGGCTAACATCCTCTCTCTGTGTATGCTGTTGCTGTTCATTTAAAACAGCTGTGTATGGAAATACTCAGTTATAAATAAAGGTCATGCATTCAAAATTAAGTACAGAAGTATTTGCCCCCAAATAAAAATAATGCAAAGTAGCCAAATTCAGAGTAATATATTATTGCATTATAATTATTGATGCATTAATGTGTTCATCACTTTAATGTTGCAGCTGGTAAAGGTGGTCAATTTCCCCCTCCTCCTGGGTTAACTAAAGTCTTATATTACCTCAACATACAATAATATATCATTGACTTCATTATATTTTATATTATTAAACACAATCTGCACAGTATCTGGTACCTTAAGTTATCAAATAAATGTAGTGCAGTAAAAAGTACAATATTTGCCTTTACTTTCCACCACTGGACAAATGAGACGTGATGTTTAATTTGCTGTGTAAGCCCAGATATGTTGGCTTTACTTTAAGAATCTGAGGAAAACTGGTTGCCTTAAAAAGAAAAGTATTGTGAAAACTTGAGTGAATTTAACTTAAATTCTTCAAGGGCTGGAAGACTCCAAGTCCAAATTATTTGTACTTAAAGTCTGCAGTAAAATCACCTATTCCCTAAAAATGACATAAGAGCAATTAAATGTTTGTTGTTGACATATACATACTAAAGAGTTGATGAAAAGTTTCCATTGCAGGGCGGCCCTACACTGAACTCACTGCTATAGTTCAGCATCACCCATTGAATAAAGTTAAAATGCCGTCCATAAATTGGAGTTTATAAATCAGGCCACTTTGCCTGAGGTCATCCATGATTGCCTAATATCACAAATCGCAAAATCAAATGTTCCTCAGGGGTGTTTACAGCATAGCCTCTATTCATAGACCATTTTATGATGATGCTAATGAGTGGAACAATAATCTAATATAAAGCTCTTTAATGGTCAACATGCTGTACTATGTAATAGTATATCTTAAGTGGTGTGGTGAGTTTTTGAGACATTTTTTTAATATTCAGTTCAATTCAAAAGGGGCTTGATTGGCATGGGAAACAGTGTGGAATAAAAACAACTAAAACGTACATAAAGAGAAGAAGTGTGGTATTGTTTTTAGAAATATATAGTATACATACAGACAAGCCACCAAATGCTTAAAATAAAAAAAATCTATCTAGACTTTAGACTAAAGTTTAAAAAGATATAAATACAAATAAGTGAGAACTATGGAACCACTGCAACATGCCTCGAAATTAATTTGTATTTAAAATATATTAGTTTTGTGTGTGTCTATGTCCAGTGTTGTTTTGTATGTACTGTAATACACTATGGCCATCTGCTGGAGAAGCTCCGTACTGCACTCTGAGACCAGGACAATTGGTGTTATAGACAGGATTAGGAGGGTTACTTTAAAAAATGTATTCTGACACAGTAAAATGACCTGTTAAAAATGTAGTCAGTAATCTAAGTATCACAATTTTAAAGTAAATTGATTACTTTCCCTTACTTTTGGATTACCTCAACAACAAATATGCAAAAAAGAGTAGAAATATCAATAATAAGTATTAATGCAGGTGTATTTTATAAAACAACAGAACAATGTGACCTTGGAAAAGAAAATGGAAACTGAGATTTTTTGTATTAAAAATGTTTCCTCTGTATTTTAAAACTGTAATCCTGTTAAATAATCGCAATTTTTACTAAATGTAACTGTAATCTGATTACATCTTTTTGTCTGTATTGGATTACCTTTTTTGGTATCCTTAGCTACATGTAATCCGTTACTCCCCAGGCCTGGTTATAGACATTCTTTCTGTTTCACCGTATCCTAACGGTAGCCCAAAGAGTTTTGGAATTAGAGTCCGTTTATAACTTTAAAAATGTGGCGTGCAGGTTTCCTATGACTGAACCATCATTGTCCAGAGTGATGAAGCCAACTATGACCAACTTCTATCAGCTCCAATCACAGAAGAGGTAGTTTACAGAAGATGTTGACTCATGCTCTCTTTAATTCAGTTCATTTCTGGAATATAGTTCAATAATTTAAAGGCCCAGTGTGTAACCTTGAGGATGATCTATTGCTAGAAAAATAATATAATATACATTGGTATGTTTTCATTAGTGTATAATCACCCACCTGAATGTAGGAATTTAAACCACTGGTACACGACCTAGTGGTCCTGACCCCCCACTAGGGGTCGCCAAAGCTTTGCAGAGGGTCGCGAGTCTTCTTGATTTTAAGGGGTGTAAGAAAACTTTTTGTAAAAATATACATTCCTTCTGTATATGTTATTCATTTCTGTGAAGAAAACTAATGACACTGTTATTTTTATAGTTTAAATTATTATTTATGATGTAACATTTTTTTTTTTTAAATCTCACAGGATAAGGGCACGGTGACGATCTGAACACAAGCTATATTCACAGAGCCTTCACTCTCTAATAAACAGCCTCATCCTACATTAGAAAAGTACGTTGTTAAAACAACCAAAGAGCTGATAGAACAATGAGAAGAAATCAGAGAATATAATAATATCATTTAGTCTGGTAGTTGTGGAGTTCACACATCTCATAATTAAGTTAAAAAAATCTCCTTAATGGTATTTAATTCACTTATCCAACAGTATCTGACATGTTGTGCCACAATACAGAACACATTCCTCAATGATTTGGAAAGAAATACAATTTAAAGCCACAGTGTTGGACGAATTGGCTCTTGAAGACAGACTTTTTTTTGCAGTGGAGGTGGACAGTAAGTAGTTGGCAGTGAGGGATATTGTGGAGATTAACAGAAGGGGGGAGGGGGGAGAGAGAGAGAGAGAGAGAGAGAGAGAGAGAGAGAGGGATGGAGTTATGTGCAAGGACTTCTCATCAGTCAGTCAGCGGTGGTGGATTTGTCTAAAGGACATTTGGATGCAAAACAATAAAACAGAATAAAAGCCAAAGAACCGAGGGACTGACTAAACAGGGTAAGTCGTGCTGTTTTCACTTTGAATTATAATTAATTTCAGAGTTATTAGTTCATTTGTAAATTCATGCTAAATAGTTGTTTTAAAATAGTTTATTCCAGACAGTCAAAACACTTGAGATATTCAATTTACAGTGAATGGAAACAGAAAAGCCAGCTAACCTTTCCAGCTGTCTCCAGCTTGTTAACCATTTGATAAACTACAAACAACAACAACAACAACAACAACAACAAAATGTTTGGCGCTTTTACTTAAAAATTATCATGAAACTTGTCAGCAATAATCTTCTGTAGATCCATTAATGTCTAACTTCAGCTGCAGTGTGTTTGCCTCACTCTGTCTTTCGCCGTGTATTTTAGTTGTGCTGTAAGTCTGTTAATAAGCAGCTATGGTCACAGGAAAGTTAATGTTAATTTATTGGATTTACACTTTATTGCTTATTTCTATGGTGCTCTTTATCTTTTAATGACTGCATTTCACCAGGAAGGTTCCTGCATGAAAGAAACATTTGATTTTACTCATAGTGGAGGATACTTTACAAAACTGGGAAAGATTAGTTTAAGTGGATTATAGGAGGCTAATGCTCGTCTATTTGCAGAGTGTTCATGTGCAATCGCTTGCAATACACCTCCACAATACCTGTTCACCTCAACAGGCTGAATGAAGTTTCTGACATTGTAATTATATTATAACCCTTTAAATCCTGTAACTTGATGATGGGAGGATGAGTAGGATGAATGGACCCTGGGTGCTTGTTTTCATCTTGCACACAGGCTACTGCAGACAGAGTTTCTAAGCTAATCTACAGCAAACTGTAGGACCCGTATCTTAACTGCAGTAGAGCTTTGACGGTCCGCCTGAACCCGATTGGACCCGACATAACCCGTTGGATTCTGGCCCAAAACTGCAGTCGTTTGTCAGGCTTGGGTGGAAAGAATTATGTTTTTAATTTTTTTTTTTTGTAATAGAACTGTAATCAACTGTTTTATTTATTTGTTTTCATAAAAAGATGTACTATATTATATGCACAATGTAGTTTCATTTAGGTTGTAATAAATTATTTAAAATTATCCTAATTTCTGAGGACACCACAGGTCAAGTCATGCTGCCAGATATAGGGATTATAAAAGCAGTATTACAGTATCTATAGAAACATAAAGAATGAATGGCACAGTAATGTGATGCTCAACTTAGCCTTATCTAACTAAAAGAAGTTTAAAATGAGCAAATACTGTCAAGGCTTCTGTGGGAACTCAACAAAAAAACATATTATACTTTTAATTCATGTCAACCTTTTAAACTTTTCTAATGTTGAAAGTGCAAAGAAATTACAGCTTTTATTGAAACTTACTGAAACTTTGTTTTATATCGGTAGATCAATACCACTCTCTGGGCGGCAGTAGTTCAGTGTGTAGGGACTTGGCTTGGGAACCGGAGGGTTCCCACAGACCACAATATGGAGTGTGGACTGGTAGCTGGAGAGGCGCCAGTTTCACCTCCTGTGCACTGCCGAGGTGCCCTTGAGCATTGCAACCCCTATCACTCCACCATCTCTCTCCCTGTTTGCATGTCCACAAGTGCATGAAAGTGTGTATTTCAGCCTGTGTGTGTGTGTGTATATAAAACAAAAAAGAGTTAATAGAACAATTTCCCCTAGAGGATTAATAAAGTATATCTTCTTCTTCTTTTCTTCTACAGCCAGCAGCTGATTAGATTAGCTTAGCTTAGCACAAATAGTAGAAACAGGGGGAAACAGCTAGCCTGTCTCTGTCCAAAAGGTGACAAAATTAAACAAAACACTGACATCACTTCTAGGCCCGGCACAGTTACTTTCTGGAGTCTCTGGAGGCTAGTTGCCTGGCAACTGCTCGGAGCCCAGACTTAAGTCCTGCACATAACCCACCATAAAAGGTGAATTGTGTTACCTTTTACTACCTTTACCTTTCCACACAGCCAGGCTGGCAGTTTCCCCTTTCAACTATTGTGCTAAACTAAGCTAAGCTCGTTCTAGCTTCATATTTACCATGAGTGGTATCTCCTCATCTAACTCTTGACAAGAAAGCAAATAAATGCATTTCCCCAAAATATCAAACTATTTCTTTAACTCTATATCAAATTAGCATTATCTGAAAGAAGTTCATAATGAACGTGATAATGATAATAATGATAATAACGTTTTTTAACACAAAACCTCTAATACACAAAATGAGGCTAAAAGCACTTTACAAATGAATGAAAAAGAGTAAACCATTTAAACCATATATTAAATGTCCATTGTGTAGGATTTAGTACTATCTAGTGGTGTAGTAGCAGATTGCAACTCACTTGTTTTACCCTCCCTTTTCAAGTGTGAGGGGTGTGGGGGGGAAGCTATGGTGGTGGTGAAACAGGCAAAATAGACCTACCTAGAGCCAGGGGTTTACTATGTCTCTACTCCAAGAAGACAAAAAACAACTTTATTGTGATTGTTGTATTGCTCCTTTTCTCTGGCATGTTGCTTGGATTTGATACTTTAAGCAGTCAACAAATGCCAAAGTCACTGATGTGTGCATGTCAATACCTACAGTAGCCAGTCAGAGTGTGACAGACGCCTAATGGAGCCTCGGGTTCAGTTCAGAGCGGTGAGCTTTTAGACCAACAAAATCCCACCGCAATCTGTCTGCATGCAGATCAGAGCCCATTTTCATATACGTACAAAAAATGTATTCTGTAGTACTGGAGTCTGGTCTCAGACTGTCTCGGACTTGGCCAGTGGTCTTGAGTCCAGCAATATGTTTTTCCCCCTTCAAAACAAAACCATTGATGAAGCATACCTGTTAAACAATTTTGTATTTTAATTAAAAATCCATCTAGAGCGAGCACTGACACTGGTTGCCTGGTAACCATGGTTACCATCAATGTCACTTGCAATCATATGTCTGGCTGCCAAAACTCATTTCATTGGCAATGGCAAAAGCATTCTTTTTTTCTGTCCCGGTCATGACTCTGTGACTCATTTGAACTCTTTGGACTTGGTCTTGACTAATCATTAAAAATGACCAAATTGTAACTAATTCTTCTATAAAGCCCACTGTAACTTATATCTTTTATATATATATATATATGTGTGTTCTTAATATATGTTGTTTGTATATCTGGAGTTGTAGCGAAAAAAAATTCCCCCTGGGATTATTAAAGTATTTCTGATTCTGATTCTGATTAGATTATTATTACTGGTTCTAGAGTTAAAAAGCACCAAGATCTAAACAGTGGATGGTAGAAATGTGGCTTCAGACTGGATAAACAGTCAATGTATGACAGCTTCTGGCAGACAAGCACAGTGCTGACGCAGGCACAAAGGGGATTTGCATTGACAGGCGACCGGTGAAACACAGCCTTACCTGAATAAAATGACAGATTTCTCTGAGTTTGAACATTGTTGGAAACATTTGGGATAATGGAAGTACACAACTCAACTACATATAGAACATAAGAACGTAGTTCTAGAGTTTATAGGCATTTTAATGCAGAGATGTTACATATGTTGATGTTTATAGCTTTAAATCAAGTTAGTAAAATTGCACTAACTGAATACATTTGAACCACCTTTGCTTTGTTGGAAGGGTTAGAATTAAATTCTTTCTTTTGTGTACTGACTCCCTCACAGATCTTTTCAGTTTTCTTTATCTTTTTTATATAATGTGGTGATTGGTAATTTTCATAAAGACCGTTTTCTCTCAGCTTTTGGTGCCATTACACAACAGCGTTGGTGGTTGACTTGCGGCTTATTGTTCATGAGTTTTTTTATTACATTGTTCTTATTAATATAAAATGCTGTTGTCCTATTTTGAAAAATCCTGTCTCTTTTGACGAGACTTCTATATGTGCTTTTGTCTGCATTAGTTGTTAATCACTTTATACATTTGATTTTTAGAACTTAAATATCAGTCTAACTTAGCTTCAAACCAGCTTGTAATTTTTGCTTTCCTAAACTTAAATTTCTCCTTCCTGCTGTCTCTGGACTCAGACATGTATTTCTACATCAACCTGGCCAGGTTTTTGACTGATGCAAGTTTTTGGCAGCAGTCCAGCCTAAATCTGATTCAACCCAGGGTAACAACTGTGGTCATCATCCTGATTTGGGGGTGTTTTGAACTTGAACTAAAATGTCATTATGCAACATACAGAGTCCTGGCAGACACACAGCAGAATGATACAGCATTCTGTGCTTTTATCTAAAGTGCTTACGCTAATATTGGACATTTATTTGATATCAATTATTCATTCAATTTAATTGACCTCTGATATGATTGAGGTCCCATTCTTTTCTATTTTAATTCATTTAATTGTAAATTATTTGTTAGGCTTTTGTGCTCAGGCAGTTCTGGGTGGACAGCAGTGGATATTTGTAACCACTGGCCACAAAAAATGAAAAATGTTTACCAACTGAATGAATGAAAACCCACGAACCAAACACTGGCAGTAGATTTTTAAAGTTTGAGTTTTTTGTGTGCTCCATGGCCACCGTAGGTTCTTCTTTGCGCTTGGAAGGGGAAGGTGAAGGGATCTACTACTAAATCCTACACACTGGTCCTCTAACAGTTCATCACCGAGGACAATGTCAGTGTGTTATGACAGATAATGTGTTCCTCTGGCTCCTCCTAGTGCTCCTAATGGCATTTGAAAGGAGGTTAGCTTAGCTTAGCAATAAGACAGGAAACAGGAGGAAACAGATATCCTGGTTCTGTCCAAAGGAAACACAATCTGGCCACCAGCACCACTAAAGCTGACTAATCAATATGTGATATCTCAATCCTATAATCTGTGCTGATGTATAAAATGATCATTTGCCATGTAACAGTGGGTTATGTGCCAGAATGTTTCATGGCTCTGAGCAGGGGAACTAGCAAAAGACTACAGGCCAAGTAATGTTTGATTTTGTTACCTTTGACAGACCCAGGCTAGTTGTTTCCCCCCATTGCCAGTCTTTGTGTTAAGCTAAGCTAAGCTAAGCTGCTGGCCTTAGCTTCATATTTACCATACGGACATGAGACCAGCATCAACCTAAAGTGAATAAGCATACCTGAACTGTTGCTTTAATGCTTTTTATTTAGTTGGAGGTCAAAGCCAGTGGTGTATTAACAGATCTATCTATTTTACACACACACACACACACACACACACACACACACACACACACACACACACACACACAGATACACACACACGCACGCACACACACACGCACACACACACACACACACACACACACACACACACACACACACACACAAGATACACACACAAACAGAGGTCTCCCTCTCTAATCCTCTGCTTATGCAATCCGGTGAGATGAAAGGGTTAATGTAACATAGCTTGCTACCTAAATCAGATCTCATTATGGAAATATGATGTGTATGTTTATCTGTGTGTGTATGTCTCTGTTTCAGCTGTCATGGGGGGGGGAAGAGAGATGATGGTCGGATGGATTGAGAAAGGGGAGGAGACCCAGAGAGGCAAACTGTCCTTAATTTGTTTAAGCCGAGGGATTTTTGGATTACCTTTAGCAATTAATCTTGTTACATCGCGCAGCGACAGAGGGATGTCTGCCGTGGGTGGGGCCTATGCATGTGTGTTTAAATGTCAGTGTGTGTGAGTACACACCTGACAGGGTGAAATCCTTACAGGCACAAAACATAATATATTTTATTCTTATTTTATTGCTTTGTTTCATGGCCACAGGCAGAGATAGGTAAACCCAGCTTTCTATTTGTACTTAATACACCTTTTAAGCCTGATGTATTACTTGATAAATTAACTGAATGCCTCATTAAAGGATTACACTGATATTAACTCTTTGAACATGGGGTTTGGAAATAGAACAAAGCAGGAATTCATGATTTTAATAAATTAATTACCCGTTTTGTTCAGATGTATTAGGATAATTTGCTCAATACATCTTTTTCCCAGAAGACAAGTGTAAATAATAAAATGGCTGAATTCCATTTAGCTGCTTCAGTTTCAGGGTTCTTGGTATTGTTCACGCTGGTTCACTGTCACTCCGCCCGGGCTCCTCTCGCTGCATGTTGAAGTATCCTTGAGCAAGACACTGAACCCCAAATTGCTCCCGATGTGCATCGGTGTGTGAATGTGTATGAATGATTAGTTTCCGTTCTGGTGAGCAGTTGGCACCTTGCATGGCAGCCACTGCCATCAGTGTAAGAATGTGTGTGAATGGGGTGTGTGTGACCTGTAGGGTACAGCGCACTGAGTGGTCGAAAGACTAGAAGGGCACTATATAAGTACAGTCCATTTACCATTTACAGTCACAAAAATAAACCAAATGCTGAGATATAGGCCTACTGTGTATGTTTTTTAAATTTTCTTACACCTCTTAAAATCAAGAAGATCTTGCGACCCCCCCATTAATCTTTGGTGACCCCTAGTGGGGGTCTCGAACCCCAGGTTGGAGGCTAAAGTATTTACTTTCTTCATTATACTTACACTACTACAGTTCAAAGGAAATATACAGTTATTAATAATTACTCTGCAGTTTGACAGTTTTCGTGCACAATATATGATTAGCTAACCAAATTTTGTTACAGATTAAAATACCCAACAGTATATAAAGCAGTTAAAATTATCCACCTCAACTAGTGGAAACATTTAAACGTTGCCTAAACTTTAAATTTTGAATGCAATTTTTACATTGTAGTATTGCTATTTTTTTTTACTAAAGGAAAGCATGATTCTGCTTTTTTTCAGGAAAACCGCGATAAAATAAAAGCTTGAAACTAAATATAAAAACTTGTTTTTGACGAGGATAGTCTGTTAGTCTAGAGTGAATAAATGATGAGAGGCAGAGGAGTGAGACGAGTGAGAGAGGATTAAAGGGATTACAGCCAGGTGAAAGGTCAAACAGGATGGAGTTTAAAAGAAGACGACACACATGAGGAGAGAATGAATGTGTTGTTAGCTCCATGTAGATACATACATTACAAAGTCGCTGACTGTTTCCTGTCTGTTCTCCTTTGATTTCACACAGCAGCCATGCGATTGGTCAGCGTGGCGGGGTCGCGGCTCCGCAGGGCGGCTGAGGAGGAAGAGAGAGAGAAGGAGCCCCCACCTCACCAACCCCCCTCACACCACTCCAACCACCAGTTCGCCAGCATGAAGAACAAATTCTTCAATGAGCTCACGCACCTGCCAAGTGAGCACACACACACACACACACACACACACACACACACACACACACACACATTTGATGTAAAATCTACTGAAAATACCTTAAGACAATGCAAACACTTAAGCTCCTAGCTGTTCATACACATGTGCATACTTCAAATTAAGTTGAATTTGGTGTGCTCTCAAAGACTAAATTATTGAAGCATTGTACAAACAAACAGTCATGACTCAACAAGCATAATGTGCATTCATTTCCTTTCAGAAATATGAAATAAATATGAGGCCCAACGTACTTGTGTGTATTTTCAGTGTTGCTATAGGCTATCAAAAACTGAAGCCAGTTCAGCAGATAAAAATCTGCATTCAGAGACACACACAAACTAATGAGAATCAGTCTAACATACATGCCATCATCTAACCATCCTGTCATCTCATTTGCAAATATCACGTTTCATTTCTTTATTGTCTTCTCTCATTTCTTCATGTGATCACTCTGCTCTGCTCTTCAAGATCATAAACTCAAGAGTAAGTCCATCTCTTGTCTCGTGCCATTCTGTTTTTCCAGTTTCAGAGAATATGCAGTGAGTCTCTTTATTATCGGTTGAGGTTTCTTTATACATGTTCAACAAGAGTTATTGTAGGGGAGTGTAGTATTGTAGAAGTATTATGGAGATACCCTTCATTGGCTTTTAAAAAAGTCTTTGTTTGGGCTTATTTGCCAAATGTACGGAAGCCCACTTCTGCTGAGAAAAGACAAAAATTGATGAAAAGATAGGAATGACAAAATAACAATAATATAATAGATAATACATTGAAATTTTAACAAATCCCTATCTAGCATAATCCAATAGTCTTTGACGTCAGATGTTTTTCTCCTCCAACAGTGGAGCACCAATTGTTCGCGACTATAATAGATATTTTTATAATAACGATATATCAAAATGTCAAAGGTTTCAACCAATATTATGACATTCACCTGTCAATCAATCTCTATCTTTTAGCAATACAACGGCATTAGTTAGAAAGTTAGCAACAGTATGGATTTCTACTGTAGCACAGTGTGAAACTGTATCATATTCTATGGAGAGAGTATTATCAGGTTTTCTCTCTGACGTCCTCCGGCTGCTTTGTCTTATCTCTGCTAACTGCTAATGTAGCTCTAACCATTAGTGTGCAACCGAACGGGGCTCAGCTGCCTCCCATTGAACACAACCTCAGAGATAGACAGAGGCCAATGTTTCAACAGCAGTACTGATGTGGTTTATGGAGTGTACAGATGGACGTGTTGCTAAAAGTAGTTAAGTTCTGCCAACAGTGATGTTAGATGCTGTTAGCTAACTAGCTTGTGCAGCTAACGATAGCTGACTTAGCCCCAGGTTGTCTGGAGACAAACCTGGCACAAAAAAAAAACAGGGATAACTGTCTGAAATGTCATATTAATAATTTCAGTCTGGACCAAAGTGGTGGCCAACCAGCAGACAGATCCATCCATATAACCACAATGTTATGGTGAAAAAGCCTCAAACGTATTTACAACCATAGAAGGTTACATGACACCAATCTTACACTTTTCAGGAAGTGCTTTTCCAAAATGCCTCACAAGTCTAGCTGACCTCAGTAGGAATTAAACCCCTCACCCAGGCTGTGTCACCGCTGTTTCCTATCAGACTACAAAGCACCAATATGCCTCTCCTCTACCTCTCCCCCTTTGTCCAGTGCCCATGTGGGCCGTAGGAGCCATTGTGGTCGTGGTCCTTGCCCTCATCGCCTGCCTGGGATTCTGCATTTACAAGAAGTGCTTCAATAAGGGCAAGAAGCCCAAGAAGGTCCGTGAGAGGAAGGGAGGACGAGGGCGCAGGAAGAAGGACAAGGATGGAGAGGAAGGAGATGACAAAAAAGTAAGAAAAGATGAGGTAGAGGGGTTCTGTCCCGTGTATTCCTGACTTGGCATATGGTAATTCTGTTACTTTTGTCAAAAATACACATTTTCCCAAGTTAGAAGAGTTTATGGATTTGTTTGTCTGGTCGCCAGATGGAGTGAGCAACAGCAAGAGCTGCATTGTTGTTGCAGATGTTTGGCTTTTATCCAGGTTGAGACTAGTAATGAATGATAGACTCATGTGCCCTTGTGATTGGACACAGGCTTATGGCAAAAAGTATCACTGTGGATATATAGATTCTTACATAGAACTAAAAATCCATATATCCTGTATATTCATAGGTATGTTTTCAATAGTGTACAACCATGTGAAAATAAGAATAATTGTGTTTTTGTTATGTTTTTTCCACCATAAAAATTTCGACACTGTTGGACAGACAAAGGACGTCCCGGAGGGGCTGCGAGCCGAGCTGCTGCTAACGTTAGCTCAGCTTGTTTCTCTGATAACTTAAGATCAAGATGTCCGATGACTAAAATCCTTCATCCGGTTCAAAGAGTTAGAGTTTAAAAGCACCAAGATCTAAACAGTGGATGGTAAAAATGTTGCTTCAAACTGGATAAACAGTCAATGTATGACAGCTTCTGGCAGACAACCACAATGCTGATGCAGGCATAAAGGGGATATGATGCAATTGACAGGCGACCAGTGAAACACAGTGTTACCTGAATAAAATGACAGATTTCTCTTGGTTTGAAAATTGATCATCAACATGATTGCAGTGTTTTGCAGAAACTGCAGCAAATCTCAGGAGCTTGAATAAGAAATGTGTAAACTTAATGACATTGTTTGTTAACTGCTAACCATGCTGTGTGTCTTCCAGGATGGAGAAGAAGGAGATAAAGAGGAGGAGAAAGAGAACTTTGGCAAACTGGAGTTCACATTGGACTACAACTTTACTGATAACCAGGTATACACACATGCATTTTGCAAGCATTAACACAAATATCCAACCTCCCAAAAAACATCAATAATAGGATGACCTTTTTATTCTGCAAAGCTAGCACCACTTCAGGATTTGGGACCCTACAGTTAAACTTATCTCCCCCTTCTCTCCAGCTGATAGTCGGCATCCTCCAGGCACAGGACCTTGCAGCCATGGACATGGGTGGCACCTCGGATCCCTATGTCAAAGTCTACATGCTGCCGGACAAGAAGAAGAAGTTTGAGACCAAAGTCCAGCGAAAGAACCTCTGTCCCGTCTTCAATGAGACCTTCACCTTTAAGGTCTATACATTGACACTGGGGACATCCAGGCCACGCTGAACATTGAACATTAAAATTAAATAGTTTTGATCATATTATTCAGTGTGAATGTCAACTCTAAAGCATTTTAGAGTTAACCTTCTTTTACGTACCTTTCTAGATACCATATAGTGAGCTGGGTGGTCAGACTCTGGTGCTACAGGTGTTTGACTTTGACCGTTTTGGTAAACACGACGTCATCGGTGAGATCAAGATCCCCATGAACTCAATAGACCTTGGACAGCCAATACACGAATGGAAGGATCTGGTTGGAGGAGAGAAAGAGGAGGTACATGATTCTTTTTTTTCATCATCCAGTGAAACATACATTGAATGTAACAGTCATTACAACAACATGTGCAATATGACAACTCCTCTATGTATATGTTTTGTCCCTGACAGCAAGAGAAGCTGGGTGATATCTGTATTTCCCTTCGTTACGTCCCCACGGCCGGTAAGCTAACAGTTAACATCATGGAAGCCAAGAATCTGAAGAAGATGGACGTCGGAGGACTGTCAGGTAAGACAGATAGATAAATTACTGTGTCGTCAGCATAATAATGAACAGAGCTGTTAGTAACTAGATCATTTATGTATAATATAAAAAACACCACTGTAAGATAACTGTGAAACCAGTTACATGCATTTGTGTCACAACCAATTGATCTAAGGTAAACATTTGCATGCATGCTTATTCTGAAGAGTGGGACTGACAGTGGATTGCAGTTATGGTTTTTAATGCTGGCTCCTCCGATCCACTTTCTGATACCCTGCCTCCCTCTCAGATCCATTTGTTAAGGTGGTGCTGCAGCACAACGGGAAGCGACTCAAGAAGAAGAAGACATCAGTCAAACAAAACACTCTGAATCCTTACTTCAATGAAAGCTTTAGTTTCGAGATCCCCTTCTCCCAGATCCAGGTTCGTATACTTTAAGCATTAAGTTTACATTTAGTAAAATATTTAAACTTAAGTGCCATTCTTTTATGGCTGCATCATTAGACAAGTTAGCTGCGAGGCTCTAGGAATGGCAATGTCTGCTGGATGTTCCGCCACTTTGGTCCACACTAATATCTTGAAACAACCTACTCTCACTCCCAACTCATCAAATGCGGCCATTTAACACTATGACACTCCTCATTTCTGGATAATGTTTTGATCAAGGTTAGGTGACATAGTGTAAAGAACAAGAAAGTATGGAGGAGATTGGTGTGTAATAATATTTTGGTGCAAAGTTTGTCCAGCAGTGTGCACTTTAAATGTAAAGAATATTTAAGTGAAACATTCTTTAATAAAGTTATTTGGTTCAGAAAGCACCCTTATGAAATCGGTGCAATATGCACAAAAGTTCTATCATTTTTTCAGCTCAATAAACTCATTATATCAGTATCCATATTGCTAATCAGTGAATTTTTCCCTTCTATGATCGGTATTGGTCTCAAATATTCCATATTGGCTGAGCTCCAGTTTATATCTTAAATTATATTAAATGTTAGCACACTGACACAGTAAACCAAGACAATAAACATAGTAAACTATATACCTGCTAAACATCTGCATGTTAGCATTTCACCTCTGTTTACTAGTACAGCATCACATATCTGCTAACATGTCTGTAGACTCTTCTCTTTTTTTGCCATAGTTTTGTCACATATTCAGTATCAAAAATCCTTGTCCATTGATTTTAATTTATCTTGACTAAAATTCAAAATTATATTTTGCATATTTGTACCTGTTTGTTACAGCTGCTGATGAAAAAGTCAAAGAGATGTATGAGTGCTGCTTTCAGGGATTTGGGAATTTCTCTTTTAGTATCTTTTATTACCCTTACTGCCTCCCTCAAGTTGAATGCCTTACTGAAGCATATATTGAAGTTAGTTGCTTAGAAATGCATGACTTTTACCCCCAAAACCTCCAGAACAGTATCAAAGACTGTTTCCATTTTCCTTCAACCTAACTGTAACTCCTCCTCCTCCTCCTCCTCTGCTGTCTCCACGTACAGAAAATCCAGGTGCTGATTACTGTGTATGACTACGACAAGCTGGGCAGCAACGACCCCATCGGCAAGTGCTGGATTGGATATGGCGCCTCAGGAGTCGGACTGCGCCACTGGTCAGACATGCTGGCCAATCCCAGGCGTCCAGTGGCGCAGTGGCACACGCTGCTTACGGAGGAGGAGGTGGATGCTGCTCTAAAGGCCCCCATCCGCTAAACACACTCACAGACATGTATATATGCACCATACATGTCATGTACACCATCATCGGCATAGTGTGTGCATTCTTCCATTTGAAACCAAACCATACTACCATCATCGGCATAGTGTGTGCATTCTTCCATTTGAAACCAAACAACTGTAGGTTTTCTAAAATGAATAGTAATCTTTAAAGCTGCAGTAGGTCATTTTTATAACAATCATTTTTTGTCATATTTGCAATAATGATATTTTTTATAAAACTTACCTACTGCAGGTTTAATGTGCGTCAGATTCACACCATCATTCTTTTTGTAATATTTCATGTTGGGTTCTCTTTTTATGACTATATGTGTACTTTATATTGTTTTGAATACATACCATAGAAATGTATGCAAACCCATTATTTGTACTTGCAACACACACTCAAATTTATACCAACCTACAGTATACACAGTGCAGCTAAAGTTGTGTTTGGCACTGGTTCATGCATACTTTAAATTGAAAGGCTACACATTTATGCTGACTCACTATTTAAATGACTCTGGGTAATTTAGCATCATACTTCTATAAAGTTTGGATACTCACAAGAGGCAGATTTAAAAAATGGAGTAATAAAAATTGAAGGCAGACTATGCTGACTTTTAGTCACTAAAAACCCTGTATACTACACCTCCCATAATGCAGCTTGATAGTCTTTAAAAGTATGCGTTTATGCTCCTCCTGTCTGGTGAATGTCTTCATCTTTTAAACTCCCAGTTCCCAACACAGGATTTCTGTAAAATAAAAATACAAATAAAAATGGACGTGTGAAGCCCATTATCAGGGTTGTTTCCTTCAACCACAGAAGACATAATACAACTGTTTTCATTATAGTTCTCCTTATGATGAGTGAACTGAACTTCATGTGTAAAATTGGTTGAGTGCCCCTGTAATTTATTTTCTTGACTACCTTGGTAATTCTGAACCACTGTTTCAGAGCTGGAGTGTTTGTTTCCCTCTTTCCTTACATTCTCCTCTTGTTTACCCGGATAACTCTCTTATCTTCCAAACAGTCTAAACTGGATTTTCCTGTGAAACGTATTGTATTTAGCTGCATGTTTGTACTGATTATTGTGGCTTCTTCTCCTGTGCTTGTGTTTGAATGAGACCCTGATCAGAGTGTCTGCTGGTGAATGTGCATATTAATGTGTGAGTTTGTGTGTGTGAGTTTGTGTGTGTGCGTGTGTGTGTTGTATATCATAAAAAAAATGGAAAGCTGTTTTTGGTTTTACTTTCGATATGTACCATGTGAGTGTAAATAAATAGCTGAATAAATAAAATGTTTCCAAACAACGACAGATGGTTCGGCTGAATGGATAGATTTCTATGCTCGCACATGCTATAATACCCTCATGTGTGTACATGATATGCTTTCATCTGCACACTAGCAGAAAGACCTAGCACGAACACCAGCAGGATCAGTTAAAGCTGCAGTAAGTAATTTTTATAAAAATAACTTTTTGTCATATTTTTTAAAACTTTCCCTATATCCTGACAGTAGAACATGAGACAGATAATCTGAGAAAAAGGTTCCTCCTAGTGGCGAGAAAGATGGAAAGACACCTTTAGTCACACTGTCGGTATTTTACTATCTTGGAATGAGCAATGAACTGTCTTTATCGGCTCTCATTGGGTGTTTTCTTTAAGGTGTGGAGCACTAGGAGGAGCCAGAGGAACCTGATTTTTTCACAGATTATCTATTTCATGTAGCTACTACTGTCAGGATATAGTGAAGTTTAAGTTTTTTTAAAATTTTATTTATTATTTTATTATTTAAGTTACCTAATGCAGCTTTAAATGCACCATTTAGGGTTAAATAAGTATTTCAAAACCTTTTATAAACATAATATTTATGATATATCATGTCAGGGATTATTCCCTATAATACAATCAGTGGAATTGTTACACTACAAGAACTGAACTGTTCACTGTCACTTTCTAGATGTAACTAATCTTTCACCCTGTGATTATTGCTGTAGTTTATCCCAGGAATCCAATTAAAGTATGAATGTGTAGACTTTTTCTGGACAAACTGTGGTCTTCCCATTTCAAAGGCACAGCAGGCCTCACTGATGATTCATATTTCAGTGAGGTCAGTGTGCGTGCGTACGTGTGTGTGTGTGTGTGTGTGTGTGTGTGTGTGTGTGTGTGTGTGTGTGTACTGATTCAATGCAGTGAGTGAAAAACTGGATTAACAGCGTGTCCTCTTTAGTCCCTGTCTCACGCAGCGAGCCAAACATGTGAGGCAGGAATTAGAGAGGAGGCGGGGAGGGCCTGTACAGGAAACATATTTACCACAGACAGGAGAGAGTAAACTGAAAGCACACATGATAAACACTTTTTCAAAAAGCCCCAGGAAAAAAAAGTTGCAAGATATAAAATTATTTATATTTTATACAGCTGATCCCTCTTTTCACTGGTTGTAAACTTTATTTCATACAGTATAGATCACAAACTAGTAGTAGAAAATCTAAAGGGCAAATGTTGTTGCAGCTGTTTCTTGAAACCATGAAAATTTGCCAAATAAATACTAAAAATAAATATTACAAATACAAATAATAATAATAATAGTGGACATTTAGGATCAGAAAATAAACTTAAATAGAAGGAAAAAAAACAAATAACTATCAATATTAACTTATATTGCTCACCAGGAAGACCAGGTACCTTCCCACTGCAGTCCTGGGCCCTTTGCTGGACGCCACCCCCTCTCTCCCCCGCCTTTTCTGGTACTAACCAAATAAAGCAAAATTCCCAAAAAACATATACTGGTGTTGATGTATAATTAAGGAAGAGAAACTTGGTCAAAAAATGACAATTCATGACCCATCTGTAAAATTAACAAATAACACAACACAGGGTAAAATGAACTACGTTTAAGGGGGTTTAGTTTATGACCCAAAGGATTATTAGAAATAGTAAGTGTACAGGTAGCTGGTATCGCCTGCCACAGCTCCCCTGGTCCAGTGCAGGGTCATCAGACAGGAACCACCAACCCACCACTCCTTTAATCCTGGAACGCCTCCTGGTGGCAGAACATCTCCCTTCCACCCCTGTAGCTGGCAAAATTAGTCAAATCAAATTTATATTGATTCTGGGAAATTTGCTGCAGTTTTTTGCACAATACGTTAATGTGATGCTATGTATAACAGACTTGTGTATTGAGAGTTGTACTTTTATGACATGTTTTATGGTGGAACCGAACAAAAAGAATTTTCCACACACATTGTGGACAATAAAGTTTTTGTATGAGAATGTGTAAGTAACCCAAAGTAAGTGTAAAAATAACATAAACCTGGGGTCAAAAATTATTCACATTGCACAACAAAGAGCCATCTAAACTACAACACACTGGTCACATTCCTGACTCTACACTACTTGCTCATTCCTCTGTCCCCACTGTTATCTCTTCATATCTCTGGCACTCTGATGAGACAGGTGAGAGTAACTCAAGCGTTGTATGCTCTGTGGCTGTTTATTAGTGTGACGCAACATTCCAGTTATGCTGATATCTAACATCTGTCTCTGAATTAACAACACCAGCAGACACACATGCATCATTCATAAGGTGTTATTTAAATCTATTATGAAGTAACTATATTAGGGTTTAACATTTAGGAGGATCTATTGGCATAAATTAAATATAAACCCAACAACCACCCCCCACTCTGTGAAGTTACTTATCATATGGCATTGATATTGAACATTAATCCCACATAATCCTTTTTTATCCGACAACTTTTGAATTCCTATTACTAGATTACAAGCCATTAGGCAAAACTTCTTACAGCAGATGTCTATCTGACAGTGCTGTAGCTAAATTTTACATCAGTGTTTAATTCAATGCTATGTCTAAATATAACAGAGGACTCCTATGATAACCTTAGTCCCTCCCAAATTGATCATCTTGTCAATAGTGCTGCAGGCTCACTACGATCAACACTAGATTCTATCGCCCCTATAAAAAGGAAATTATTAAAACATAGGAGGCTAGCACTGTGGTACAACCACCAAACCTAACTAAAGCAAAAAGGGAAAAGGAAATGGCACTCTTACAAACTATTAGAATCACGGTCAATCTTGCAAGATAGTCTTAAAACATATAGAAAAGCCCTCCGTAATGCCAGAGCAGCCTATTATTCAACACTAATATAAGAAAATAAGAACAACCCTTGGTTCCTCTTTAGCACTGTAGCCAGGCTAACAGAGAGTCACAGCTCTATTGAGCCATGTATCCCCATAACCCTCAGTAGTAACGACTTTATGAGCTTCTTTTATAATAAAATTATTACTATTAGAGACAAAATTAATCACCAACTGCCCTCAAAAGGTAGCGCTGTCTCTCAAAATAAAGGAATTTTAACAAATGTAAAATCAGATATACTCTTAGACTGTTTTTCTGCTATCAAGCTGCATCAATTAACTTCAATAATTTCTTCATCGAAGCCATCAACCTGTCTCTTAGACCCCATCCCAACTAGGCTCATTAAAGAAGTCTTACCCTTAATTGGCACTTCTTTACTGGATATGATCAATCTTTGTTTATTGTCAGGATATGTACCACAGTCCTTTAAAGTAGCTGTAATTAAACCCCTTCTTAAAAAGCCCACTCTTGACCAATTTCTAACCTCCAACAAACAGTTGTGTGACTTTTTACATAACAGCTTATTTGAGGATTTTCAGTCACGATTTAGGCTACATAATAGCACAGAGACAGCAATGGGAAAAGTTAATAATGACCTTTTAAATGCTTCAGACAATGGACTTGTCTCTGTACTATTAGATCTTGGTGCTACATTTGACACCATTGACCATCATATTCTATTACAGAGACTTGAGCATCTAATTGGCATTAAAGGAACCGCACTAGGCTGGTTTAAGTCTTATTTATCAGATCGTTCTCAGTTTGAACACGTTAACGATGAATCCAATTCTATTCACCTTATATATGCTTCTCTTAGGCAACATTATTAGGAATCACTCCACTAACTTTGATTGTTATGCAGATGATACGCAGTTATATTTATCAATCAAGTCTGATGAAATTAATTATCTAAATTACAAGCATGTCTTCAGGATATAAAAACCTGGATGAACTTCAATTTTCTGATGTTAAACTCAGACAAAACTGAAGTTCTTGTACTTGGCCCCAAACACCTCCGAAACTCACTGTCTAAAGATATAGTAACTCTAGATGGCATTACCTTGGCCTCCAGCGCCACCGTCAGGAATCTTGGAGTTATTTTTGATCAGGATATGTCCTTTAACTGCCACATAAAGCAAACCTGTAGGACTGCTTTTTTTTTTACTTACGTAAAATTGCAAGAAATTTAGACATTTCCTGTCACAGACGAATGCAGAAAAACTAATCCATGCATTTGTTACTTCTAGGCTGGATTACTGCAATTCCTTATTAGCAGGCTGCCCCAATAAGTCCATTAAAAAGCTACAATTACTTCAGAACGCTGCAGCACGAGTACTGACAGGAAAAGAGATATTACTCCTGTATTAGCTTCTCATCGTCCTTCTCACCTACAAAGCTCTTCATGGTCAGGCACCTTCATATCTTAAAGAGCTTATATAGGTATATAATATTATTATATAGAGGTATACCCTGTTACCCCACTAGAACACTGCGTTCTTTGAATGCAGGGCTACTTGTGGTTCCAATAGTCTCGGCTACCAAGCTCGTCTCCAGTGGAACCAGCTTCCAGTTCGGGAGGCAGACACCCTCTCCACATTCAAGAGTAGGCTTAAGACATTCCTCTTTGATAAAGCTTATAGTTAGGGCTGGATCAGGTGAGTCCTGAACCATCCCTTAGTTATGCTGTTATAGGCCTAGATGCCGGGGGATTTCCCATGATGCACTGAACTCCTCTCATTCTCTCCCTCACTTTCTGCACACATTCATGTCCCATTAATGCATGTTACTAACTTCACCTTTCCCTGGAGTTCTTGTGCTTTCTCGTCTCGCAGGTTGTCATGGATCCTGGTGGTGCCTGCTGCCATGGTCCTGCTTGACTCCCACTGCTAATATTATTATTATTATTGTTATTAATATTATTATTATCTTTGTTATAGTTACTATTATTATTGTCCATTGTCCCCCATCGTTGTGGCTGTTGTCGCAATCATCATCATCATTATCATCAGTCATTTCTGTTTATCAGTAATTATTAGTATTTGAAAAGTGTGCTGATTTAATTTCCAGAAGATTTTCCAAAACATAATAGGTAATGATGGCAGTACCAAATTCTCAGTTGGAGGTAAAATGACTCTTTTAGTCCCAGTGTAGAGAGGATGTGAAAATAATAATTTCTAAAACGTCACCCCCGCCTCCCCTCCACTGACATATCACAAGCAAACCAGACACTGCCCTTAAGAAATACACTGAATCATAAATGCTTTTTTGGAGACTCATCGGAAACTGGCCCTTACTTACCACCTCTGTGTCTCATTAATATCACAACTCTATTCTTTATAACGCTTCATCCAAAGGTCAAGGGTGTAACATTTAGGAGGATCTATTGACAGAAATGGAATATAATATTCATAGGTATGTTTTTATGTGTTTTTAAGTGTGCATAATAAGGGAGTAGTGTATGGCTCTGGAATTTAATCTTTTGTTCTGCAATGTCTGCCACTCTTTTTAGGTGGTTTTGTTAATGTTGATGCTTTTAGGATTGATAGTGTGGCTCCTGAATCAACTAAAAATACAACATCGTGAACTTCTATATTTGAGACTAATTCTTAATAAATTATTAATACAACAAACGGTTGTATTTTGTCTGTTTAACAAAATAGAATAATAAAAGAGATACAGAGTTCAGAAGAATTACAAAAGTCAGACAAGAGCGGTGTTCACTTAGTTGCAATCTGAAACTTGACCACTAGATGCCACTAAATTCTACACACTGGGATATTCTCTTACATATGGAAAAAAAAAAATCCCTCCAGACCCTATCACTGGCATTTTCGGGACTTTCCCGAAGAATGTATTATTCCTTAACTCCCAACCAGAGGCTATAGCTTTCTCACCTCAGGTTTAAAAGGTCCAGTGTGTAACATTGAGGAGGATCTATTGTCAGAAATGGAATATAATATTCATAGGTAAGTTTTCATTAGGGTATAATCATCTGAATATAGGAATCATTGTGTTTTTGTTACCTTAGAATGAGACGTTTTTATCAACAGACGCTGTAGGTCGCCTTCCATGGAGATCACCATTTTGAATGACCGTGGTTCTACAGTAGCCCAGAAGGGACAATCCAGACACTACCTGTAGATAGGGATGTTTGTGTTTTCGCGCGTTTTGCAGCCACCTTAGTTTCTCCCTCGCAGTTGGATGAGAGGGTGAAACAAGTTGCAATTCACAACCACACCACTAGATGGCACTAAATCCTACATACTGATTTTTTAAAAATTGGTGGGTCTTCCCATAAAAGCCCCCCAAACTTATTTCAGTCAGCCAACTCACGTTTGGAATGTTTATTAAGCAGTATAGCATATTTAGATGTTGGTGTCTAGGGTCCGAGCTCATCACTCCCCGCAGATATGTTTACATAGAGATATTGGGGAGTGATGAGCAAATCTCATTTGAGTAACACTGTGTATCCTTATTTTCTGTTGTTGATTTCGGGAGTTTTCAGTTGTCTTACAGTTTGTTAAACCATGGGAAAATAACCTCTGAATGACACTCAGGATGTTAATGAGTGTATAATGTGTATGAATGTATAAAAGGGTCTTTTTTCAGCATATAAACACACAAAAAACAACTTGATTTAATTGACCTTGGAGTCCACAACCTCAAAACTCTAACCAAATAAAACTGAAACTGTAACAAAATCAACTCAAAACATGTGTGTGCATCTGGTTTTAATTATCAATACAACTTATTATGAAATATTCAATATCTGTCGTATACACAGAAAAGGCCTACAGGGCGGCTTTGGCACTAGAACATAATAGAGAGGCCATTTCCTAAACTGTGTCCCCTTTTTTGTCATCAATGTTTTTTTCTTTCTCATCTTTTCCCCCTCCGTTTACTTCCAGCGACCGCCCACCTTCCCTTTACCATGGACTTTTTTGCTGTAGGAGGGAGAGAGGAGGAAGGAGAAGGAAAGTGAGGAAAGATGTAGCAGGGATTGTAGAAACACACATGTATCAGATCTGCAGTTTATCATTATTTCATCTAAAAGTAACTACTCACAATTTCTGAGCATGTTGGATTCTGTTCAGCAGCACGATGATCTGCAGGAGGCAAACAAAAAGACTTTAGAGGCATCAAGGAGAGAAAAAAACAGAAATCAACTACTTTCCTGACCATTTCTGTCAGCAGTACCTCATATTTCTGGTGCTTCATATGCTCAATGAAGTCAAACTTCTCAGACTCCAGCTGGTAGATCCAGTTCCACATCTCCTGGGCCCGTTGCCTTGGAAACAGACAATTTGGATCTTTATTATGTTAAGTAACATTTTTCAGTCTGTCTAGCTCAAACAGCAACCTAATGGCTGAGCCACTTGTGACTAGCTAGTGAGTCATTCTCCATGAGGCCCCATATTCATGACAGCTGCTCCACCCAAGCTCCTCTTATTTGCCCATTTTGAGTTAGTACTGCCAAGATGGCGACGGGCAGAACCAACCACACTTCAGATTAGATTAGATTTTATTTTTATCCATGCATATGATTGGCTAGGGGATGTTAAAGCTGGGATTGACTATCTGCTAAGCCCTGCCCCCCTTAATTATTGTTGCTTCACCTTTACTCATGTTACGTTTCGTTGCTTTAGCCTTTTTCGTTGCTCACTCTCTGAAGTGTTACCTGGAAGTTATAGCAGCTAGAGGCAAGTAAGAAACATACTGTTACAGCCTCACCAGATGTATAAGACGGGGAAATAAATAGCATTGTAATGAGATTGTCTGGAGTTGCTGGAGGAGTAAAGTTCCCAAGAGTGAAGAGTAGGACAGAGCTGGTAACGTTAGCCTACACTCTGATATATATATATAGTAGCATCCAGGACCTGCTTCCACACAGTGGGGAAATACTACGCAGTGGATGTGCTATCATGAACAGGGCTATTTTTTAACGGAATCTATAACCCCACAAAATAAGGTAGCATGAATTAGAAGTAACGCTTGGCTAGTTACGGTTGCTAAGCTATGATTTGACAACCACTGTTACACATCCAATGATGAGCTTCAGACAAGAAGTTTTACAATCTGGGAGGGGTCATTGGCTGTAAAATGAAGCTATATCTGTGATATATTTGTTATCTGAATAGCAATGATAATGTATGCTCTATTTTGTGTGACCTAAGTGGCAGACACAGGTCAAAGGTGGCCCCAGTAGTGATCCCTGTGGAACACCACATTTTACCTTATAGCAGGACAATATGTTAATGTATTATTGGGAACCCTTTCTGCCATTTACAAACGAATGGAACCAGGCTAGTTATGGTTGCTAAGCTATGATTGGACAGTCACTGTTCATAGGAGGGGCTTACAGAACATTCAATTTGTAAAGGCAATTGAATATGATTAATATTGATTCAATCACCTTTCAGGTTATCAATACCCAGTTTAAAGGTGCTGCAATGGCATCATTGGTTAGCTGTCTGAAATATAACTGGAAGAGACTCACTTGAGCCCATCCTCCCTCAAACTGTCGATGCCCAGTGGCTGCCGTCTCTCTGCCAGGGTCTTCTTCTTGATCTCTTTGCCTGTTAGACGCTTGCCCCTCCTCGACTCAGCCTAGAACAGAAGTCCACAGTCAGTCCACAGTCATCCTCTGCATCATCATCTCCTCACCATCATTGTTACCATCATATCTACTGCTTGTCTGACCTTGGCCAGGAAGCCTCCGAAGTTCGCTCCCATGCCAGAAAGCACTTTCTTCTTCTTGGCGTCATCATCAGCCTTCTTCTTGGCTTCCTCTTCCTCTTTCCTGTGACGTTCCTCCTGAAGATGAAGAATGATGACGTGATGAAGGTGCAAGAAAACCATGATTACATATGGAATTTAATTTTTGTGCATCTGTTGAGTTCAAGCTATATTGAGCAGCTTTTTATACATTTTATAAATGAAAAGTGGTTTCACATTAGAAATTAGAGAAGCCATTGTATTACAGTACCATTAATCATGTGTGCATCCTTGAGATACATCATACAAAGCCTGCATGAGCCTGTTTACAGCCTAGATAAAGTGCTTTGATACAGACTGGGTGATACATTTGTACATTTCTGTATAACCATGAGTGTTTGTGTTACCGCAATCCTGTTCTGTCTGTCCTTCTCCTTTTCTGCTCTAACCCTCTGGATCTCAGCTCTCTCTGACCGACGATGCTCCTGATGGAAAGCAAAGCAAGAAAGCCATAAAAAATATTAATGCAATTCATCAACCATTAAGGCACATTTGGATAAAAATTATATCACATTATAGAGCAAACCATCTTAACTTCTTATCTTTGAACGGGCACTTAAAGCTGGCTCCAGAAGTGAGTCAATCTCCATAAGGGGTTTTAACTGAACTCACGATTCGGTCCTTGAGGCCGATAAGCTCTTCCTCGTCCTTCTTCCTCTGCTCGAAGTGGACATCAATCAGAGTATGGAGCTCGAGTAAATCCTTCTCCATACGCTTTCTGTGGATGTCCTGATGGGACAAGGAAGTGTTTATTTTCATAAAAGGATCTCGACAGAACTGCTACAATTAAAACTGATTATTTCACCACTGATACATCTATTGTATTCTGTGTGAATTCAGGCCTCCATCAAGTCAAGCTCATGGATTTCTGGGAACCAAGTCTTGTCGAAAATATCTGCATAAGATCTTTTAAAAGCCAAAATAATAAATTAATTTAATCTAATGTGGATATAATTACAATCAAATGATTGGCAGTAATAATGTCCCCATGGAAATGGGGGAAAAAATCAAACACAGGAACAGTTTACTAGCCAGTATCAAGGCAGCATGAAAATGGGTATGGAGTCATGAAATTGGAGATGTAGAAAGGAGTCAAGCTATTTAAAACCCTGTAGCTCAAAACTAAGAGAGGGATTAAAGACTATTTCCAATTTATTGACTGTATGGAGAAATTGAAACCTCCATTAAAATTATTCAATGCCTTCAATACCAACAAGCATCGTTTCAGTCCTCTGGGTATTCAAATGCAGGAAGTTAGTGTAGTTTTACAATCTGGGAGAAGTCACTGGCTGTTGAATGAAGATATTTGGGTGTCATCTTGATAGCAATGATAATTTATGTTGTATTTTATGTGACCAAGTGGCAGAGAACAAAAGTGGCCCCAGTACTGATCCCTGTTGACCATCAAATATTATCTTGCAGCAGCAATCTGGGTTAATGTATTATTGTGAAGCCTTTCTGACACTTAGATATGAACAGAAACAGAAGTTACAACACTCACATCTGTGGTTCCCAGATGATTTATACCACAGCTGCAAAGTAAAAATTAAATTGATCTGGTTTAATCCCCTTATCATAACTTACGTCAAAATCCACCCTATCCCCCTCAGGAATCTTTGGAGGGGCAAGCTGAGGCACCATAGGTCTGGAGAAAAAAATAAGCACAAAATGAAGACTGAAATGAAAATATTAGAGGAACATGTAATTTCAGACTAAGAAAAAAAACTACTGTAACCAAACATAATAAAACTGGGTGAACATACTTGGGTTTGGGGCGCTCCTCCTCTGTTGATGGAGGAAAGAAAGAAGATTGAATAAAATGTTTTACTTAAATGTGTAAAAAGATTAATTTGAAAATCTGAAATCTGTTAATAAAGCTATTAATGTGACTGAAAGCACAGCAAACGTGGGACTGAGAAAAGAAACATAAAAGTTTTTTAGTTATGATAAAACAAAAGAGCAAAGACATAATGTTTTCATCACCAAACACTTCCATTACCAACCCAGGGTCAAACTGAACTTGTACTAGTAGACCAATTTACTCCATTATAGCTGTATAGCTCTCAATACTTTGTTTCCAACATGAGAGCTTTACAAGATTGCAGTTAAAACAGTCCAGTGGGATTTAAAGGCGTAAATCTAATCCTAGTGTTTATTAGATAACTAATTTGAGGTAAAATTGTCTAAGTTAGCGACCTCAGCTGGTTCTGAGCTTGAGGAGAGGAGAGTTTAAAGGAGTTTTAACCCTTTAGACAACCAAACGTCTACAATTTCTCACCTTCCTCCTGGGCATCTTGATCTGACGGACCAGCAACATAAAGACAAAATGAAAAATAGAAGGTGGACAGCATAAATAATACATGGAGTAACAAAGGAGCCATTAATGATGGATGAAAAGTACACAAGAGAACAGCAAGGGAATAGAGAAAGGTGGGTGAAGGAGAGGAGTAGGGAAGGAATGAAGGAAGAATGGAAAAATAGGTAAACAAGTGAAAATGTAGGAAAGAAGGTGATAAAGAAGGAAAGACAGTAAAAGGAGGATGAAATACATACAGAAGTAAGACATGAAGAGGTAAAGAACCAAAGGGAGGAAGGAAGAAAACAAAAAAACAGATGATCCAGGAAAAAAATTTAAAAGTGACAAATCAAAGATGAGGACATAAGGAGGAAAGATGTGTGGAATGATTGAAAAAGAAGTTAATATCTGATACTGCACAGGTAGCAAGCTTAAAGAAATAGTAAGACATTTTGGATGTACTTTTTGGCTTTCTTGCACACCTGGCCCAAGACTTCTGAAGGAAGTTGGGCACCGGGGTCCTCAGTACGCACAGTCCAAACTGACCACAACTACTTCACTACTGCCTGAAAGACACGTCTGCACTTAGAATATAAGGGCCCAAGACCCATGGTGTCTAAAATGTAAGCTGACCACAAGGGCCCCTGGGGCTTAAAGCGCGATCTGACTACTAAGGGCCCCTGGTTATACAAGGGTTGAAACGTCATAGTTTAGGGGGGCTCCAAAAAAAACATGATTTCCTCACCACCAGCAGCTTGTTAGCTTAGCCTAGCACAAAGACAGGCGGAAACAGCTTGCCTGGCTCTATCCAAAGGTAAACTGATAAGAACATTTCTCTGAGGTACAATAATCTCATTGGTAACCTCACTTTAATGGGCGTGGTAAAACCATTTCCAGCAAACTAACATCTGCTCTAAATCATGGTGGAACTTTGGCCCTGCTAATCAAGGTTTAAATCCATAGAGAATTTCTTGTAGAACTAAAACTCACATCTGTTATGTGCATGTCAGAATACATACAATGGCTGCAGCTGTAGAGATGAATAAAACATTTTACAACTTTTAAAGGTAAAACAGAAGCTGCATACCAGTGTGATTTTTCTATTGTCTTGGACTGGTCACAACGTTAAAATATTATCAGCTTAAAAGGTACCAGTGTAAAGTGTTAGCAAACCTTTATTTGCTTCAATCACTGAACCAACCTGCCTTCATTTGGGACAGGCCTTTAATTCCTTTTGCACAAAACTCTTGTTCAGCAATGATGGGAAATATTATCTGAATGTTTATTTAGACCAGTATGAATATTCCTTCTATTGAAAAACATATCACTTACCGATCATTCATTTGATCATTTGATACTTCGGTGCTCATGGTTTCTGTAAAATGAGCTGAAGGATTGAACTGTGGAGAATCTAAGTGATCTAACGATGTGTAGCATGTCCATATTGGCTAATGTTTTAACATTTATATTTGTGTAGGTCATCTAAGCATCTTGGAACTCGCTCAACTGGGCGACCCGGTGGGTTTTAAGAGGTTATATAACTCCAAAGAGACCTGCCTTTATTTTTCAAAACTTGCAGCCACACCAGGCATACAAAAAAAGACCTGCGTCTAATTGGGACCCTGCTTTTAATTGAAGTTTAACGATATGTACAGTACACGTCCAGCACACACAGCAACATTGGCATTCATGTGGAGATGTGCTTCTGGTCTTGTGATGAATGTGAATCAATATTCACTCCCCTTTCCCCTTTCTGAGTAAATTAATGTTTTTTATCTGTTTCAGCTAGCTAGCGAAATCGAATTCGATTTCTGTTTGTGTTGTTTGTACCTTTAAAACACTGGCTGCAACAACAGGCAACGGAGAAAAGCAGTAAAATGTACACAACAGTAACAAAGGCAATCAAACTATTATGGAAAGATGAGGTATGACATATGATTTTATCTTTAAATGTGGAAAATACTGTGCTGCTACTGTGAACTTAACTCACTGTTTATGCAGGTAAAAGATCTGTCTAGACAGTGGTCCAGGTATGATTCACCTGCATTGAATTTAGGGATAGCCATAAATGGTGTCTAAAGTGTAACTGATGGTGGGAATGCTGTCACCTTACCTTGGTACTCTTGCTGCTCTGATAGCCCAAACCAGCAGCCAATGGGGAAGCAGAATGAAGGGGGAGTAGATAGGAAAGAGTTAGTGCAGTGTCACCCATAACTCACACAATTAAGAAGAAGAGAGGCAACAATTGCAGGGCTCTTCTTCAAGACATTTATCTCATAACAACATTATCATGATCACCGTTTTAATTTGTTTTACTGTTTAAATCACCTGTTTTATCTCCAGACTTTATGACAGGTAGCTGTCCTGTGTATTGGCTTTGCATTATGGTCTTCCTAACCTTACCTCCTCCATCCTCCTCTGCCTGCTGAGTCTCCTCCTCCTCCTCAAGCTCGGCCTCCGGCTCAGGCTCTCCCTCCTGCTCCTCTTCAGCCTCTGGGAAAAGGGCACCCAGAGAAATTAGTTTCATGTCTCGTACAAATCTTCATTGATGTTGTTCATCATACTTACCCTCTGCCTGCTCCCTGGAGAGATGATTAAAAGGAGTGGAGGGAGATAATTTCAGTTAAGATCGCAGCTGAAGCATTGACACTATAATAAAGTGATGTGAACAAATGATGTGAGATGATAAGCCAAGAGGGATGCTGCTCTACTCACTCGTACTCCTCTTCTACATCTGACATGGCTGCAATAAAGAGAAACCGATTAGAACAGAAGTAATGCAATGAAATATTCACACGATTAAAAAAACATGAAATAAAGGTAATGGCTCTTAAGAAGAATTCTTGAAATGTTTTGATGAATTCGGAAACTTCCACTGTGTACAATTTAGTGGCATCTCCATTACTTCACCCTCCCCAACTATGCACAAAGGGGAAACTACGGTGGCCACACAAGGCAAAAAAAAGATGTGAACTCCCCTATCTAGAGTCAGTGTTTGGTTTGTCCATTCTGGACTACTGTAGAAACAACGACGGACTCCATGGAAGGGGACCCCATGGAAGGGGACCCCATAAAAACGGCTCATTCTAAAGTAATAAAAAAATGTTCAGGTTATTATACACTAATGAAAACATACCTATGAATATTATATTCCAGTTCTGACAATAGATACTCCTAAATGTTACTCACTGGACCTTTAACTGATTAGTCAATTAATACTAACCAACTGAACCCTACTTGCATCTGTATTTGACTACCTGGAAATGAAAACGGGCTGGGAAGTGTGTAGGAGAGGCTACGATGGCCTCGAAACAGATTACAACTCACTCGTGTCATTCTACCTTTCCAACCACAAGTGAAAAACTGTGGTGGCTACAAAATGTCGGAAAAAACGTGAATCACCCTATCTACAACCAGTGTTTGGTTTGTCCCTTCTGGTCCACTGTAGAAACAGACGGTTCAACATGGCTGACCCGAGGCATCTATAGTTAAAAATGTCTCATTCTAAGGTAACAAAACACAATGATTCCTATATTCAGGTGATTATAGAGTAATGAAAACATAGCTATGAATATTATATTCCATTTATAACAACAGATCCCTCTAAATGTTACACACTGGACCTTTAAAACTTAGTGAATAGGTGGAATGATTATAAAAAAAGATACTGGTCACATGAATTTAAAAAACCATACAAGGAGTTTTTAAAATACTGAGCAACCAACATAATGTAAATGCAGGCTTGAAGGTCTGGCTGTCCATAAGAACATGAGTGAGTCATCATCGCTTTATCACAGGTGGCCACAGTCCTAATTCTCCTGTGATTAATTACTTTGGAGATAGAAAAACACACACACACAAGCACAGAGAAACACTGCACACCGAGATGGTTTTGGCTATAAATTGTCCCTCTGAGCTGCCATTGTCCTGCCATAAAAGCATGCACAGACAGACATACGCCGTGGGTGTGCGCTGACACCTTCCTGGCAGGGGACACAGGGGAAATTGATGGTGCGTCAACAGGTGAGAATGTGACAAGGGTTAAACGTAGAAAGATCAAGAGAGATAGAGTTTCTCTCACTTTCTAGTTCCCCTCATCCATCTCTCTCTCCCTGTCTCTCTGCTTTTGTCCTCACTCACCCTTTCAGCTTCTGTCCTGGTGTCTCTAATAGATTAGATGGGATGATTGGTTTCGTTCAGGCCCTAGAAGGAGCCAGAGGAAACCTAATCACAGATTATCTGTCTCATGTACTACTGTCAGGATATAGTGTAAGCATATGACAAAAAGTAAATTTTATAAAAATTACCTACTGCAGCTTTAAACAGACAGGAAATTCATCAGACATCCCCATTTCCTTCGATTATGCCTCTACAGACCACCATGCCCTCCCATACTTTCTTACACTCATCAGGAACCGTTCATAGTGGCCCTGTGACTGTGTGGTTGAATTTATAGAGGCAGTAACTGTTGTAAAAATCTCTGCCTTCTCTCCCCTCTGTCTGTTGCCATGCCAGACCCAGTAGCTTGGCATAACCAGGCACCATCAGTTCTTTCTTGCTGAGAGTTTAATGAGAAGACTGACACCACCATAATGTCTGCATAGTACATATGAAGCTACAGCCAGCAGACATTCGCTTAGCTTAGCTCAAACTGGAAAGAAGGGGAAACAACTAGCTTTGCTCTGTCCATTGGTAACTGATATCTGTATGATCACACAGTAATGTGAAAGGGGGTGTAGTGGTGAACCAAACCACAGGGAATTATTTCTCAAATCTGCAGCTGCCGTTGGCTGTGCAAAGCTTTAAACTGAGTTTAGCTGTTGGGTTTCCAACTTCACTGTTTCGGCTCACTTTTACCGCTCTCATAGTGTGTCTTTAAACTTCAGCAGGCAGCTGTTTTCGGAAAAACAAAAAGCTCTGATAAACCAACCTGCTCAGCTTCAAACAACAGATAAAGTTAGAGACTAGATAGTCTTTGATAGTTTTTGCAAGAGCTCCGTTCCACTCTGTTCTAATCCACTGGGCCTGGACAAAGACAACCCGTCTGAGCTGAGAAAGATAGTTGACTGTTCAGTCTCATCTTCAAATACAGATGCTTTGGGACCCTGGGAGTCCCAACAATGAGACTCAACACACAACTATCTTCAAGCCTCCAACCCAAAGAGTCTTTATATTTTTCTCGGCTCTGATTGGTCGTTTTTGCTCAGGCCTATAGTGAAAGTTTCAGCAAATTTGAAAAAAAGGTTATTTTTTATACAAGTTACCTACTGCAGCTTTAAACGGGGAGAGAAGGCCTCCCAAAGGATATGTAAAGATAAAACCTATTAGTAAATGCATGAGGAATGAGAGAGGTTCGTGGGGAAAAATGACAGATGGATGAATGAGAGGTGCACATTTCAACACCTCTGACGGGACAGTCAGAAACCACCCACTAAATGGAGAGGAGGAGGGTGGTTGGGGTGGCAAGCGAACCAGGGGATTTGGGAGGAGAATCAAGTTCCAACAGGACAACAGGCTTGGGCCTGAGCAGAGTTAATTTTAGTCAAGGGCAGTGTGTGTATGTATGTAAAGTAAAGAATGGGTGTGCAACAATACCTCATTAGTGTGAAAGAAAGGCTATTGTAGGCTATTAATATATTTTAGAGAGGAGAGCAACAGAGAAGGAAACGTGTCGGTAAAATCCTTTTGAAAGAGAATCCAGCTGCAATAAAACTGCACTGCATAAAGTGAGAAGCTGTGTTGTTGGATATTTCTTTTATGTGCGAACTTCATTAAAGGACCAGTGTGTAGGATTTAGTGGCATCTAGCTGTGAAGTTGCATGTTGAAGGTTGCAACTAACTGAACAGCGCTCGCATCTGTATTTGACGACATGGGAATAAGACCGTGCTGTGAAGTGTATAGGAGAAACTATGGTGGCTGTGAAACTCGCAAAAAATGTGAACTTCCCTATCGACAACCAGTTTTTGGTTCGTCCCTTCTGAGCTACTGTAGAAATCTGGCGGTTCATCATGGCGGGCTCCATGGAAGGCTAGCCGCTCCTTCTGTAGATAAAAACGTCTCATTCTAAGGTAACAAAAACACAATGATTCCTATATTCAGATGATTATACCCTAATGAAAACATACCTATGAATATTATATTCCATTTCTGACAATAGATCCCCTTAAATGTTACACACTGGACCTTTAAACCTGAGGTGAGAAAGCTATAGCCTCTGGTTGGGAGTTAGGGAATAATACATTCGCTGAGAAAGTCCCGAAAATGCCAGTGATAGGGTCTGGAGGGATTTTTCTCCATAAGAGAATATCCCAGTGTGTAGAATTTAGTGGCATCTAGTGGTGAAGTTTCAGATTGCAACTAAGTGAACACCGCTCTTGTCTGTATTTGAAGGACCTGGAATGAAAACAGGGAAATTGACACTGACTGAACACACACACACACACACACACACACACACACACACACACACACTACCAACTGCATAGATTACATTTGTGTATGCAGACAACTGTTTAACTGAGTGCTAAAGTTAGCTAGTCTGACCTCAGCATTTGTGCATGTGGTAAGCATGACTATAGAGGCAAAGGAACAATGTGAAGGGTGGTAGTTTACACACACACACACACACACACACACACACACACACGTATTCACAAAAGCCTAATTAGCTGTCAGACCCTTTGACGGATAGTTCTAAATAAAGAAATCCAGGCTAGCTAACAGCGCTGCGGTGTGGATGATTTCGACATTTCCTGAATGTTTTTATGAGGGCTTTTTGGACTAGCAATGTAAACATAATTTGACACAAATGGCCAAGTGGGGATGTCTTGTTAGGTGTCTCAACTACAGAATGAAATCCTGTTCAGAACATAGAAATAAAAGTCTATAATAAAGATGCAGCATGGTTTTCTACGGGTTTGAAATTGTACTGTGTGAGCGTCGGCTGTGCTAACAGATTCACAGGTACAAAGACGTGCAGACGCAGATTGTAAGAGGGGACAGTTCACACAAGGCAGCCATTTGTCTATAAACATTTGCTGCACAGATCTCTTTTACATTGTATCCATTATGTTTATCAACTGTATGTAACGTATACCTTCTATCCAGTATTTCAAAAAGGTGGGGTATTTTGTAACTTATGAAATCAAAATAAAACCTACACTTAAGTGTAAAATATTTTTGTCACTTACCTCTGGTGAGTAATTCAGTATTTCAGATAAATCATTGCTGGCTCTATTTGCAGACATTCTGGCAATGTCCATCAATAGATTTCTGCTGCCATTCAAATACAATGGAGGTGAATGGAATATTTTCCTTAAAGCAGGGAAAGCGACCTGTCTTCTCAGAAATAGTGCCCTGCTTACCATGGGTAGCCCACAGAGCATACTATAAAATAAACTGTTGACTGTGAGGTCTGTGGATTATTCAAGGCACGACGTTCATCGTTCCAGGAGAGAAATTCCATTCAGCTCCATTATGTTGGTTAAATAAGAGGTTCTTGTTTTGACGACTCAGGATGAGATGAGAAAAATGACACTCAAGGACCATTACAGTGGTTCCCCTTTTTGGATTGATTATGTTCAAGGTAGCCGTTGATTTACATTAATATCACAGCAGCAGGGATCTAACCTGCTGTGACTTTACTACTACTTGAGATAATGAATTTACTTTTTTTATTGCATTACTGTTCCATGGCAATAGAGGTCTTTTTTAGAGACATTCTGCCTTGGTGGTGCACTCAGGGATGCTCAGACACCCAAGATTTGAGTCTGCTGCTGAGAAGCAGTGTAGCAGGCACATGTTATCTGGAAATCCTGAAAGTACAGTAACATTAGGTTGAAGTTTTTTACATTGAAAGGATTGCTGATTGGCTGGTGGGTCTCATGCTGGAGCATCCTTAAACACACAAGCAAGGAAGAGTTTTCAAAGAACTGACTACACTAAATACAAGTGTCCACTGTGATGGATGATGGTGAAATGAATTGAAAACAACAAATGACATCATATCAGACATTCAATATTGCAGTTTTTGGTTATATTTTATTCTACTGCAATCCTATGAAAACAATACCTAGAGAGGAAATTCTGGGGATGGACGGACAGACAGACAGACTTACCTGTATGAAGGTGTGGTATCACCAGACACAAGAGAGAGACAGAAGGACAGAGACAGACAGAATGGCTAATGTACCGACAGAGGGAGATTTATACGGAGAGGTGGAGGGGTGCTGTGTGTGTGTGTGTGTGTGTGTGTGCTGTCTGAATGAGTATGTGTGTATGCATGCTGTGAGAATTACTGAGTGTCCGAGTATACAATACAAGAATAACTGTGAGTCTGTGTGCACAAATGTGCAGATTTGCGCGTGTGTGTGGTCAGGGCTGGGGGCCACGGGCGGATTAAGCAGAGGCAGAAAGATGAGCACCTCGCAGGATTAGGGGAGAACAGAGGGATGACCTCACTGGACAAATGGAGGGGCGTCACAGGTGGAGAGGGGGGTGACAAAATGAAAAGGGAGGGTGTGACAGATGAAGGGACAGAAAGCTGGCAGAGAACAACTGGCAGGAGGAGGGGGTGACAGAGGAGAAGCTTTTTCTAAAATACAATGGTTATTTTACTTTCATTCATTATAACTGACCCTACAGGCAGTGGGGAGTTAGCCGTAGCACTGGTAGCTCATACAGAGGTGAGGAAAGGATGGATGACCAGAGGAGGTAACAGGAAGTAGAATACAGAGGCAGAAAGTGTAAATGATTGGAATTGGAACTAGTAACAGAGAACAGAGAATGAAAGTGGAAAGAAGGCAGAGAGAGGAGGAATATCCACATTGTTGGTTGTGATAAAGGGCCATCGAGGGAACAGTGACGACTACCGTTATGTAAGGCTGGGCCCTGAGGAAAGTGTCGGGGTGAGGCGGTAGGGAGGGGGGAGGGGAGGGGAGGGGGAGTCCAGCTAGCCCGGGGAGAGGAAGGCCTGCAGCAACGAGCCAGCTGTTACTGTAAAGCTACAGCATCCACAGCAAGCACATATGGCAATACACACATTTGCTTTCCTGATGAGTTTGATGAGAAGACTGATACCACCACGCTCATGTCTCTACAACAGATACGAAGCTACAGCCAACTATAGCCAGCTAGCTTAGAGTAGCTTAGCACAAACAGCTCGTTCAGCTAGGGTGTTTGTGATAACAAATGACGAAGTCTGATGACGTCGTGAGGCAGTGTGGGGTCATGGGAGTGTTCAGTCAGCTTCTCCCAGTTAGGATTCCTTCAGTGTTCATTGAATAAAGTAGTTCCACCTTAAACATCAGTGTTTCTTTGCCGCTGTTTGGCAGACAAACAACGTCCTGGAGGGGCTGCTAGTCCAGCTGCTGCTAATGTTAGCTTAGCTTGTTTCTCTGATACGATCCAGACATCCGATGACTCGAATCCATAGGTGGTGCTATTAAGAGGTTAGGGGACACTTAGCTTCTATAAAATTATTACTGAAAAAAAGAAGTATTACCAACTATAGTGTTATGAGCATCACATTACACTGATCCGCCATTCACACATTGGTATTCAGTGAAGGCTGATTAGGCTGTTATTGTCCTGAGATCAGCTTCTCTGTCACACGTCACTACCTCACTCCAGGAGCCCCCCTTTCCCGTTATCTTTTACAGTGTAAAATTAGTAAACTGAATTAGTTTGTTAAATTGGGAAATTATAGATTTGTTTTCATATGTCCTCAGGTGTTGGATAACTTTTTTAATCAATTGGCAGATTGTGCTGCTTTGAAACCATCAGTGGTGTGTTTAAATTAATAATCAGGTGGAAACTGTGCTGACTGACTGTGTGGCCTCGTCTGTTTCATCCTTTCTCTTTAAATTTGATCTGCTGCTGTTGTGGTCTGGGCAGACTAATGTGCTTGCTTGTCACAACTGTCTGCCATTTGGTGCTGAGCACGTAGTGTCCAGTGGATTTATCAGCAATTTTCCCCCTTAAAATGTGACCAGACCACTGTAAACAGTGTCTATGGAATTTATTTTTTAAATAAATGTTTACTTTCGGATACACCCACTTTAGGTGTGAGAACAGAGCGAGCCGAACAGATGTGGATGCTTAGCAACAGGAAGAAGAGAGAGATAAATGAAGAGTGAGGGAGGGGAGCGCCTGACAGAGGGCTGACCAGAGCAGACCAAGAATAGAAGTGTGACTGCGTCACTCATTTGCTGTTCCATGAAAGGGGAGGTTTCCAGTTCACAGAAAGAACAGCGGATAGAAAGAGCCCACACAAAAATCATTCATTATACATCTGAAACTGATTGTAGTTTTGGTTCCAATGCACCCTTAATGGGTCTCACGTTGTGGAGGTCACTGGGTTTGCTTAATGAAAGTATTTAAAAGGTCATATAACAATAACCTCACCTGGTAGAGCTGGAGCCCAATGTAACAAGGCTGAGTCCTTACTTCAGTGGCCATCAGTTTGAGTCCAACCTGTTGCCCTTTGCTGGATGTCACCTCATCCCCTCTCTCTTTCCCCCTTCAATTCAATTCAATTCAATTCAATTTTATTTGTATAGCGCCAATTCATAACAGAAGTTATCTCAGGACACTTTTCAAATAGAGCAGGTCTAGACCGAACTCTTTAACATTAATTACAGAGACCCAACAGTACCACCATGAGCAAGCACTTGGCGACAAGGGCAAGGAAAAACTGCCTGTTAAAAGGCAGAAACCTAGGACAGATCCTCCGGCTCTAGGTGGGTGGTCGTCTGTCTCGACCAGTTGGGGTGAAAGAGAGAGAGAGAGAGAGAGAGAGAGAGAGAGAGAGAGAGAGAGGCAGAGAGAGAGAGCGAGAGACAGACAGACAGACAGACAGGTGCACAGCAACAACAGTATTGGCAATGGCAGTCAAGCAGGACCATGGCAGGAGGCTCCACCAGGATCCATGAGAACCTGCGAGACGAGAAAGCACAAGAACTCCGGGGAAGAAGTGGAGTTAGTAACATGCATTAATGGGACATGAATGAGTGCAGAAAGAGAGAGGAAGGGAGGAGCTCAGTGCACCATGGGAAATCCCCCGATAGTCTAGGCCTATAGCAGCATAACTAAGGGATGGTTCAGGACTCACCTGATCCAGCCCTAACTATAAGCTTTATCAAAGAGGAATGTCTTAAGCCTACTCTTGAATGTGGTGAGGGTGTCTGCCTCCCGAACCACAACTGGAAGCTGGTTCCACAGGAGAGGAGCTTGGTAACTGAAGGCTCTGGCTCCTGTTCTACTTTTAGAGACTATAGGAACCACAAGTAGCCCAGCAATCAGAGAACGTAGTGTTCTAGTGGGGTAATAGGGTACTATGAGCTCTTTGAGATATGAAGGGGCCTGACCATGAAGAGCTTTATAGGTGAGGAGGAGGATTTTAAATTCTATTCTACATTTTACAGGGAGCCAATGCAGAGAAGCTAGTACAGGAGAGATGTGATCTCTTTTTCAAGTTCCTGTCAGTACTCGTGCTGCAGCGTTCTGAATTAATTGGAGCGTTTTAATGGACTTATTGGGGCAACCTGATAATAAAGAGTTGCAGTAATCCAGCCTTGAAGTAACAAATGCATGGATTAGTTTTTCTGCATCTGTCTGTGATAGGATGTGTCTAATTTTTCTAATATTACGTAAATGAAAGAAGGCGGTCCTAGAGGTCTGCTTTATGTGGGAGTTAAATGACAAATCCTGATCAAAGATAACTCCAAGATTCCTGACAGTGGTGCTAGAGGCCAAGTTAATGCCATCTAGAGTAACTATATCTTTAGACAATGAGTCTCTAAGGTTTTTGGGGCCAAGAACAAGAATTTCGGTTTTTTCTGAGTTTAACATCAGAAAATTGCAGGTCATCCAGGATTTTATGTCCGTAAGACATTTGGGGCGGAAGAGCATGTCGTTGTCAATCCTTGAGCAAGATAATTGATTAATTTCATTGGTGTGTGATTGTGTATGAAGTTAGTATCTGTTCGATGACTTTCCATCACTGAATAACATTGGTGAAAGGGTTAATGTGAGTGGGGAAAATAAAGGCGCTATACAAGTACAGGTCCATTTACCATTTGTTATTTAGATAATTGATTAATGATTAAGTGATTCCTAATAATGTTGCCTAAAGGGAGCATATATAAAGTAAATAGTATTGGTCCAAGTACAGAACCTTGTGGAACTCCATGACTAACTGTAGTATTTATTGAAGATTCATCGTTAACATGTACAAACTGCGAGCGATCTGAAAAATATGACTTAAACCAGCTTAGTGCGGTTCCTTTAATGCCAATTTGATGCTCAAGTCTCTCTAAAAGAATATTATGGTCAATGGTGTCAAATGCAGCACTAAGATCTTATAATACAAGTACAGAGACAAGTCCATTGTCAGAAGCAATCAGAAGGTCATTAACTTTTATTAACTTTAACCAGAGCTGTCTCTGTGCTATGATGAACTCTAAATCCTGACTGAAAATCCTCAAATAAACTATTGTTATGTAGAAAGTCACACAACTCTTTGGCGACTACTTTCTCCAGAATCTTAGAGAGGAAGGGGAGGTTAGAAATCGGTCTATAGTTGGCTAAAACCCCTGGGTCAAGAGTGGGCTTTTTAAGAAGGGGTTTAATTACAGCTACTTTAAAGGACTGTGGTACATATCCTGATAATAAAGAAAGATTAATCATATCCAGTAAAGAAGTGCCAATTAAGGGAACAACTTCTTTAAGCAGCCTAGTTGGGATCGGGTCTAACAGACAGGTTGATGGCTTTGATGAAGAAATGATTGAAGTTAACTGATGAAGATCGATAGCAGAAAAACAGTCTAAATATATATCTAAGTTTACATTGACAGAAGTCCCTGAACTTGGAGAGCCACTGATAACTGTTGATGGCAGTTGGTGATTAATTTTTTCTCTAATAGTAATAATTTTATTATAGAAGAAGCTCATGAAGTCATTGCTACTTAAGTTTATGGGGATATGTGGCTCAATAGAGGTGTGACTCTCTGTCAGCCTGGCTACAGTGCTGAAGAGGAACCTAGGGTTGTTCTTATTTTCCTATTAGTGCGAGTAATGGCTCCTCTGGCATTACGGAGGGCCTTTCTATAAATTTTAAGATTATCTTGCCAATTTGAGCGATATTCTGATAATTTGGAAGAGCGCCATTTCCTTTCAGATTTTCTAGCTATTTGTTTTAACTGGCGGGTTTGGTGGTTGTACCACGGTGCTAGTCTCCTATGTTTTAATAATTTCCTTTTTATAGGAGCGATAGAGTCTAATGTTGATCGTAGTGAGCCTGTAGCACTATCGACAAGATTTATCAATTTCAGAGGGACTAAAGTCGTTATAGGATTCTGTTAAATTCAGACATGGCATTGAATTAAACACTGAAGGAATCTCCTCCTTAAATTTAGCTACAGCACTGTCAGATAGACATCTGCTGTAGGAAGTTTTGCCTAATGGCTTATAATCTAATAGTAACGATTCAAATAATGGTCAGATAGGAAAGGATTATGTGGGAAGACTATTAAATGTTCAATATCAATGCCATATGATAAAACAAGGTCAAGAGTGTGATTAAAACAATGAGTTGGTTTATTTACACTCTGACAGAAGCCAATTGAGTCTATTAATGATATAAATGCATTACTAAGGCTGTCATTGTCAACATCCACATGAATATTAAAATCACCTACAATAATTACTTTATCTGATTTAAGGACTAAACTTGATAGAAACTCTGAAAATTCAGATATAAAATCAGAGTACGGTCCAGGAGCACGGTACACTATAACAAATAGAACTGGCTGCAGTGTTTTCCAGTTTGGGTGAGAAAGACTAAGAACAAGGCTTTCAAATGAATTATAATTTAGTTTAGGTTTAGGGTCCATTAAAACGCTCGAATCATATATGGCTGCCACTCCACCTCCTCGGCCTGTGCCTCGAGGAATGTGAGTATTAATATGACTGGGGGGGGTGGATTCATTTAGGCAAACATACTCCTTGTGGGACAACCAGGTCTCAGTAAGACAAAGTAAATCAATTGAATGAATCAATTTGATTCAATGTCGCCCGCTCTGGCCCCAGGGATACATTTAACTATGGCCGCTGGCTTCGCTAACTTCACGTTTCTGACTATGGAGCTGCCAATAACCAGAGTTGGTTCCTCAGCGGGTGTGTCGCTGAGTGGGGAAAATGTATTAGAAACGTGAATGGGTTGGTGGTGACCTGTGGGCTTCGCCGTTCTAGTCTTCCTTCGCTCAGTCACCCAGCCTCCCTGTCTTCCCGGCTGCTCGGGAACTACCGGGGGAACTACAGAGCTAACAGAAGCTACCTTCGGTCGGACCACACCGGCTGCTGGGGGCTGGCTAACTATAGCGGCTAGAGATATCTCTGTGGTGCGGTACCGTTCCTCTAACTCACTAAGCCTCGCCTCCAGCGCAGTAAATAAACTACATTTAATACAGGTACCATTATCATTAAAGGAGGCAGAGGAATAACTGAACCTTCCTGAGCTCGGGTCAGGCTGTGCTGGACTGGGTCCTGTTATGTGGCAGCATATCATTTGTATACTAATCAGATTTATTGCAGGTAGGTTTTTACACATACGAGGAATTTGTCTTGGTGCAATGGTGCATAAAATTTACAAATCCCAAAAAAATATATAAATCACACTAAGAATAAAGTACTTTTAAAATATAAATAAATAAAGATAAGAAAGATAAGAAAAGATAAGAAGATTGTACAGAAGATGAGAGTGCATTAATGTAATGCATACTGTATATACAGGGTGGGTTTAAGTGTCAGTGTCAGTGAGGGGTCCGGGCCTTGTTAATGAGGCCAGCTGCAGATGGAAGAAACAGTTTCTGTGGCGAGAGGTGTTGGTCCTGATGGACCAAAATATGTTTTTTTAACTTACAAAATTTAGTTAGTTTTATTTAAAATATTCGAGGTAGTCGGTTTCGACAGTTTTTTTAAGTTAAATTAACGTACGTGTTCGAAGCAAAGATTCCAGTTCACATTGTTCCACTGTTATAACTGTTCTGTTATCTGTTATGTGCTTTACAAAGTTAATGTTAAACATCTCTCTTGTTTCTGCGCTTTGTAACTTCCGTGAAAGGGTACTGTGTTACATGTTTACTTCAACATAGGCCTACAGGTTTTTTTTGGAGAAATAAGTGAGGAAAGTGCAAATGTGCATGTTTTTGTTCATATTTAATTTATTTCATTCATATTTATTGTTATTTATTTTACTTATTGTTTTATTATGTATTGCACATAATACATTTGGGATAAATGGCCAGTATTTGTCATGTGATTTGCCTTAAGTGTAATAATATTTTGACTGAAAAAAAAAATTGCCAATAAGAAATGATCAGTATCGGTATCGGTATCGATGAAATTGTAAGAAAAAGTATTGGTATTTTATCAAATCCTAAAATTGTGGTATCGCCCATACCTAATTTCTTTCACCACAATGTTGTTTTCACCCATTTTCACAATCAATCAACAAAATGGTCATGACTGGCTCCTTAGAAGTTAGGTCATTAAACTGGTGCCGCTAATGTGCAATAAGTCGATTAAGTGCAATACCCGGGTCAAGCAATACTGTGGAATGTGTTTACACATATGTTTAGATTTACATTTACTTTGTATATAGGCTCTTATTATTTCATTATATCTTTTTAGGCTCTTATTATATTTCTACTATCCATTTTTAGTTTTACTTTTTACTGTATTTATATACCTAAACATACCTTCTATTCTGTATATTGTGTTAGATATTGTATACAAGTACTATTCTTTAACGCTGTGTGAGTGGAACAACCCCCGGGGATTAATAAAGCATTTTTGATTGTGATAGAAATAAAATGTAATTGAAAAACATGGAACCTGTAGGTTTGAGTACCTCTACCTATTCTGGCTGCTGAAGGCTGGTGAAAGATCTGGGTGTGGCTCTTAGAAGAGAAACCCTCAACAGCTATAGCATCACTGAGATTCGTCAGGGCTTCTGGCAAGCTGCTCACTGGGCAACTTGCCAACTGCAGATGAAGGGAAACCTCCAACTGCCACTGCAGGAATGTAAAGCAAGTTGTATAAAAATAACACACCTGGCAAGGGATTTTTTATTTGTGGCCAAATAATGTTTTACTTACTAAATTTTATCATCAAAAGTGATGACAAAAGCTGGTGCCGACTGCTTAAAAGTCATTAACTTGAACGATATAAAACGTATTTACATTTGAGGTCATATTTGCTGAAACTTTCACAGTATCCTTCAACCAAAAGCGTCTTTATATCTTTAACAGCTCTGATTGGTTGCATTGGTCTTGCAAATACCATTAGGATCACTAGGAGGAACCAGAGGAACCTGATTTTTTCACAAATGATCTGTCTCATGTTCAACTGTCAGGATATAGTGTTTGTGTATAGTGATAAGTTACAGTGAATATGACAAAAAAATATTTTTATAAAAATTACCTACTGCAGCTTTACGGTCTCTTTTTCATGATTTATTATTGACCCCAATCAGAAACCTGTTCCAGCATGAAGAAAACCATTTGACAATGATCAGGACCTGCTGCTTAGGGACTGGAATCAAGAATCAGCTCCACATTGTCTGATTAATCAGAATTGTATGACTCCAGGCTCTCAGTTCCTTTTACTGATGCCAGCATGTTTATATGACAGTTGCACACTGCAGGACAATGATGTCAAACTCATGTGTCTAGACTGCTGGAAACTTCCAACAAGGAGGAGTCATGGCAGAGAGGAAATAACAGTCCAGAAAGAGACTACAACAGTACTAACTGCAATGTCAGTAAAATGACCACTTCACTTCAGAGCATGTGTGTTACCAAGGGAGCAGCATTAGTATTAGCAGATGCTTCTCTTTAACACAAGCTATTGCACATCACAGTCATATGCATGCACTCTGTTTCTGCACTGTGTTTAGACTCAGAAAAGTTACACTGACGCTGAAAAACAGAAAATTGATCTGGAATCAATAAGGACATCAGACTGATAAGCAAATAATATTGAAAATAACATTGGTATCAATAAAATCTTACCAATTCCAATCCCTACTGCTGCTGTTTTAATGGTTATTTAAGTCATGAATCAAATAACAAATAATCATTATACAAAACTTTATAAAAACACTTTTATTGTCACAGGATCATTTTGAAACAAAAAAAAATAAATATCTGGACATTATTTCTGTAGTTTCATGAAGACACCACAGGCATGGTGACTGTGAGAATCTGGAAAAAAGAGAACAGGAAAAAAGTATGTTAAGATACACAGTGTGTGCACATTATGTAATAATAACAAGTGGGAACCTATATGCATACAATGTGGGTCTGTCTGCTAAGGTGTGAAGTATTCTTGGTCTAGAGTTGAACTTGTGTGTTATCTGATGTAAGAGGAACTACTATTCTTATTTTACCTAATGTCTAACTTTTTTAATTCATGTCACCAAATCTCAGAGAAGAAGGTCTAACTGCTGCTAAAACAAACTGTTAGTATTATTATTAATTAACTCCTCATAAACTCCAGACCTCCCAATGGATCCTCTCTATAGCAGACATCAACTCTCTGGAACTTTCTACAGCTCGAATCAATGAAGCAAAGGGAAATACAACTGATACCCTGTCCAGGTCACTGGAGAAAGTTAAGCTAATTTATATAAGCTAGCTTATATTTTATGAAATAGTGGGCCTTATACAATAAACTATATACAAATAAATGTTCTTTTATTTTTGTTCGTATCCCTGATTTTTTCTTATTTTGTTAGTACCCACTGATTTCTGGGAATTACCAATGTTTTCTTCTCTTAGGTGAGAGAACATTGTACAAGTGGCCAAAGGCACTTGTTTTTCCAGTACTAGGTACACTGTACACTTAAGTGTGTCAGAATGTTTGCGCACAATCATAGCCTGCTCTTGGTGGTGCTGTTTGCTTTGTCTCAGTGCTACAGTATAAGATTGTTGTGTGAAGTATACTATACTTCAGTGATACCTGAGTGCTGTTGTTGTACTGGGCCACACTGTTCTCCTGGTCGATGAGGAAGGGATGGAAGATGTCGAGATGGAAGAGCGAGGGCCGAGCCGTCAACACCAGCCGGTCCTCTCCAACGTCCAGAACCAGAGAGCGAGATGAAGTCTGCATGGAAGACAAGTTCACCCAGCTGACTACTGCACTGAGCTTTTGACAACTGGGAAACAAGCTGTTTCCGAACTACCGTTTATAAATAGGAGGAACAAAAAGTGGAAAACAACCCATTTTCCATTTTATCCATTTTGAAACATATCAAACTTGCGGGTTGTTTCTCTGTTTTTTGTTCCATTTCTGATAACTGGTATTTGGGAAACAGCTCATTTCCTGATTTTGGTTTCCTCATTTCAAAACGAAAATCTGTTGGCTGCAAAATACACTGACCATCAACATGTACTGTGTATGATGTGATGTGATGACATAAGCGGGGCAGCAATTATGATATTCTGGAAAGCCAGAGGATAGATTCAACGTCCTTTCATGGCTTTCATGGTTTTTATACTCTGTGGGAGACTCAGTAGGGGCACTATAGTATGCTGGAAGAAATAATACTGATACAGTGACAACTTGTGACACATAACCTGTTAATATTGTGCAGGCCTCTGTTCATCGGTCTACGTAACAGTGAGTTGTTGTTTGAGCTTGTTTCGTCTTCTCAGCAATTTGAGCGTTTTCCTTCCTTGAAGCACTTTTGATAGGTACTGACCTCTGCAGACCAGGAACACCCCACAAGAGCTGCAGGTTTGGAGATGCTCTGACCCAGTCGTCTAGCCATCACAATTTAACCCTTGTCAAAGTTGCTCAAATCCACACGCTGCCCATTTTTCCTGCTGCTAACACATCAACTCTGAGGACAAAATGTTCACTTACTGCCTGATATATCCCACCCACTGACAGGAGCCATGGTAACCAGATTTATAGTGTACTGCTCTCCAGACCCGTACTCTGAGTTTTTATCAAGTTTAGTCCTTAAATCACATAAAGTAATTATTGTAGGTGATTTTGATAATCATGTGGATGTTGACAATGACAGCCTTAGTAATGCATTTATCTCATAATTAGACTCTATTGGCTTCTGTCAGAGTGTAAATAAACCCACTCATTGTTTTAATCACACTGGACCTGGACCTTGTTCTATCATATGCTTTTCTTTCCTATCCTTTTCTATCTGACCATTATTTAATAACTTGAATTCGTATTATTAGATTATAAGCCATTAGGCAAAACTTCCTACAGCAGATGTCTATCTGACAGTGCTGTTGCTAAATTTAAGGAGGAGATTCCTTCAGTGTTTAATTCAAGTCTGAATATAAAAGAGGACTCCTATAATAACCTTAGTCCCTCCCAAATTGATAATCTTGTTAATAGTGCTGCAGGTTGAGAACAACATTAGACTCTATCGCCCCTATAAAAAGGAAATTATTAAAACATCGGAGGCTAGCACCTTGGTACAACCACCAAACCCGCCAGTTAAAGCAAATAACTAGGAAATCTGAAAGGAAATGGCGCTCTTCCAAATTATCAGAATATCGCTCAATTTGGCAAGATAATCTTAAAACTTATAGAAAGGCCCTCCGTAATGCCAGAGGAGCCTATTACTCAGCACTAATAGAAGAAAATAAGAATAACCCTAGGTTCCTCTTCAGCACTGTAGCCAGGCTGACAGAGAGTCACAGCTCTATTGAGCCACATATCCCCATAAACTTAAGTAGCAATGACTTCATGAGCTTCTTCTATAATAAAATTATTACTATTAGAGAAAAAATTAATCACCAACTGCCATCAACAGTTATCAGTGGCTCTCCAAGTTCAGGGACTTCTGTAAATGTAAACTTAGACATATATTTAGACTGTTTTTCTGCCATCGATCTTCATCAGTTAACTTAATTTCTTCATCAAAGCCATCAACCTGTCTGTTAGACCCGATCCCAACTAGGCTGCTTAAAGAAGTTGTTCCCTTAATTGGCACTTCTTTACTGGATATGATTAATCTTTCTTTATTATCAGGATATGTACCACAGTCCTTTAAAGTAGCTGTAATTAAACCCCTTCTTAAAAAGTCCACTCTTGACCCAGAGGGTTTTAGCCAACTATAGACCGATTTCTAACCTCCCCTTCCTCTCTAAGATTCTGGAGAAAGTAGTTGCCAAAGAGTTGTGTGACTTTCTACATAACAATAGTTTATTTGAGGATTTTCAGTCAGGATTTAGAGTTCATCATAGCACAGAGACAGCTCTGGTTAAAGTTAATAATGACCTTTTTTTTTTTTTGTAAGTATATTTTTTTGGGGCTTTTATTGCCTTTACTGTAGTGACAGCTGAAGATAGACAGGAAAGGGGGACAGAGAGAGGGGATGACACGCAGTAAAGGGCTGCAGGAGCAAGGACTCAGCCTCGGTACATGGGTCGCCAGCTCTACCCACTGAGCTATCCGGGCACCCCAAAGGTAATAATGACCTTTGGGGCGCCCGGATAGCTCAGTGGGTAGAGCTGGCGACCCATGTACCGAGGCTGAGTCCTTAAAAAAATAAAATAAAATAATGACCTTTTGATTGCTTCAGACAATGGACTTGTCTCTGTACTTGTATTATTAGATCTTAGCGCTGCATTTGACACCATTGACCTTAACTTGAGCATCTAATTGGCATTACACTAAATTACACAAAAGTTAGTCATGGAGTTCCACAAGGTTCTGTGCTTCAGCTACCAAGCTCCTCTCTTGTGGAACCAGCTTCCAGTTGTGGTTAGGCTTAAGACGTTCCTCTTTGATAAAGCTTATAGTTAGGGCTGGATCAGGTGAGTCCTGAACCATCCCTTAGTTATGCTGCTATAGGCCTAGACTATCGGGGGATTTCCCATGGTGCACTGAGCTCCTCTCTTCCTCTCTCTTTCTGCACTCATTCATGTTCCATTAATGCATGTTACTAACTTCACTTCTTCCCCGGAGTTCTTGTGCTTTCTCGTCTCGCAACTGTTGGGTCTCTGTAAATAATGTTATAAGGAGTTTGGTGTGTCCTGAGATAATTTCTGTTATGAATTGGCACTACACAAATAAAATGTAATTGAATTGAATTGAATTGAGTGTTAGTGTTATTCACCTCACCTGTCAGTGCTCACTGTGCTATGGCTGATCGGTTTAAAACCAGGACTTCCAGAAGATTGCTGCAAGTTTGTTCCATGCGCAGATTATTGTGGGACTAAAATACAATCCAAATTTTCCAGGACAACAGAGATTATTTCCATGATATTTTTGTAATTTGTCATTTTTCTTTCCAGGATGCATTCTAACGTAACCTGTTACCCCACAAACTAATGTTGTTACAGCACCCATTGCTGTTCAAGGCTGCTGTTTTAGTAGCGATGGAAAGTTTTGTTCTCCACTGATGCTCTCTGCTACAAAGAGTGTGTTTGTGTATGTCTCACCACTCCAGGTAGCTTTATTTCTGCAATGAGGTACTCAGGGTCACCAGCAGGGGGCTCAACAAGCAAAGTGAACTCTGGCCTGGAGACAGTGGCAAGAAAGAGGAGTTGGACAATAGAGCGAGGAGTTAATGAGGGATAGGAAACTATGACATACTATGTTTTATAACAGCAATTTATAAAAATAGACCAGGAGAAAGAAAAAGCAGGAATGTGCAGAGCACTTACATTAGGTAAATAAGCTATACTATAGGTTTACCTTTTAGCTGTAGCAGTGGAGCTCTCCCTGAGGAAAAGTAACAGATTGTCAAATCACTCACTGAAAAACACAGCATCTCAGTCTTTTTAAAATTATATTTAGCCTCCTTAGCAGTTTTCTCAGGAATGTGCCCTTTAAGCTCTGAGTGCCTGGTTTTCTGTTTTTCTTTATTTTGACTGAAACCATTTTCTGTACTATTTTCCTAAGTGAAAACCTAGACAGATTAATGTGACTTTGTGGCAAAACTGAGTACACTAAAAGACTAAAATTTAATTTTTTTCTCTGGCTCGCTTGAATCCATTTATACAGAAAGACAGAGAGACGGAGACAGAGTCGGTCAGTGCGACGTACTGAGGCTGCAGCTCTTGAATCCCTGGTCTGCTTTTCGTCCGGATGCTCTGCTCGCCAACAGAACCCAAGAATTTCCTGTTCTTCAGCACCTTCCAGTCTGCAGAGAGAGACAAAAAGTATCTCAACATCTAACACTAACATGAAGAGAAGGTTTAACAAAGAAAAACCAACAAAATCTCACCTCTACTCAGCTCCAGATTGTATTTGTTCTCTAAGCCCTCTAAAGACACCAGAATAACAAACTGCTGGAATAAAGGGTCCTTCTACAAGACACAAACATACACACACATTTCAGTTACACATTATAAGGCGAGGACATCAGTTTGTTTTCACGCGGCATTTCTATTCCATGCAGAGAAGGTTTGAATGAATAAAAACTATGGCAGTAGGAGGGCTTCTGTCATGCGTAGAAATCAGCAGAACAAAGAGGCTTCACAATTAAAAGAGACATTTCAAAAAAACATAATGCATTCCACAACCCACAGCTAGCCTAACTAGAGAGACTCAACACTGGCAACCATCGCTATTGAGGTTCTGCAAAATACAGAGGAAAAGTGCCAGTTGACAAAATGTTTTTTTTTTAACTTGGTGTAATCGCAACTGCTTTTTACAATTGGAGAATGTAAGAATTGCTGTAGAATGTACAATGATAAATAAAAATGTAACCGTTATTTATTTCCGTATAAGTTCTCGTCAAAGCCACAGGAGAGGAGCTGCATGTGGCCCCGCAGCCGCAGGTTGCCTACCCCTTATTCACAGGAACACAACCTAGCAATGGTCACTGTTTCCCTTTCCCAGCTGAAGTACAAATTAGCATCATGCTCTATAACAGTGGTTCCCAACCTGGGGGCCAGGACCCCCACTAGGGGTTGACAACTTAACAATGGGTCGAGACTTTGTTAGTTTTTATGGCTTTAAAAAAATGCCTGAATTAGAAAAGTTCAAACAACCAAAGAGCTAACAAAACAATAAGAAAACACAAAATCTAAGCTTATTGAGTGTTTAAAAAATGTTTAATATGCATAATACAGACAGAATTGTAGAAAATCTTTCTAGAAATGTCAGGAAAACTCATCTCTGATCAATAGTCACAGGAAATAATCTTCTCAAAATGTATCCAAATCTCTGGTTTTACACAAACTCAATAAAGTTTAGGCAATAATAAAAATGGTTGAGAACCACTTATCCATAAAAATATATCATATATTCAATTACAAATGTGTCTATGATTGTAGTTATTTTAATGTAGCTCAGCTGCAAAAAAACCTTTAAAACATCACTCTAAATTGTACAAGAGATTGCATAAACTAAGCAGGGTGAATGTAAATGGTAAAGGGACCTGTACTTGAATAGCGCCTTTCTAGTCTTCCGTCCACTCAAAGCGCTTTTACACTATGTGCCACATTCACCCTTTCACACACACTCACACACTGATGCACGGCATTGGGAGCAATTTGGGGTTCAGTATCTTGCTCAAGGATACTTCGACATGTGGGGACACAGGGATCGAACCCACAACCTTCCGATTAAGGAACAACCCACTCTTCCTCTGAGCCACAGCCGCCCTTGTGAATAGTGAATACTTCTTACATAAAAGAAAGCGAGGGAAACTTCGTAATAGTGGGTTGAAGTAGTCGACTCGAAGAGTGGGATATTGTAATCGATAAACAATGGAAATCAACAAACTCACAGATAGTTAACTGGAAATGGTCAGATAATTTGTCACACCAGTCTACATGTCAGCAGACAGCATCATGGAGAGGCTGTGGGACTGTCAAGGCGAACCATTATCATGTGTTTCGGGAATGTTCTGGCAGTCGCAGCTAATATAAGATTGACTTTTGTTTTCAGGTCCTGTACTTGGGTAAGATGCCACCACAGCTTCTTGGCTTTTTAAAAGCTTGCTTGCTCAGAATAATGTTGATTGCCAGCAAGAAAGCTATTACAAAAAAATGGTTATGTCAAGTGTCACCCACATTAGCAGACCGGTTCAATGTGATGCACGACACTGTTGTGATGGAAAAATTTATTAAATTTTTTATTTGCTTTGGGACTGAAGACAGATACACTATATGGACAAAAGTATTTGGCCACACCTGTTAATTCTTGAATTCAGGTATTTCAATCAGACCCCTTGCCACAGGTGTATAAAGTCAAGCACCTAGCCGTGCAGACTCCATTTGCAAACATTTGTGATGTAAAATGGGTCGTTCTGAAGAGCTCAGTGACTACAAGCGTGGTGCTGTGATAGGATGCCACCTTTGCAAAAAGACTGTTCGTGAAATTTCAACCCTGCTGGATACTCCACGGTCAACTGTAAGTGATATTATTAGAAAGTGGAAGTGTTTAAGAACAACAACAACAACAACAACAACTCAGCCAAGAAGCTGAAGACCACGTAAAATCACAGAGCGGGGTCAACTACTGCTAAGGCGCATGGTGTGTAAAAGTCGCCAACGATCTGCTGATTCCATAGCTGAAGAGTTCCGAACTTCCACTTGCATTAATGTGAGCACAAAAATTGTCCGGTGGGAGTTTCATGGAATGAGTTTCCATGGCCGAGCAGCTGCATGCAAGCCTTCCATCACCAAGTCCAATGCCAAGCGTCGGATGGAGTGGTGTAAAGTGCATCATCACTGGACTGTGGAGCAGTGGAAACGTGTTCTGTGGAGTGACGAATCACGCTTCTCTGTTTGGCAGTCAGATGGTCGAGTCTGGGTTTGGCTGATGTCGGGAGAATGTTACCTGACTGACTGCATTGTGCCAACTGTGAGATTGGTGGAGGAGGGATAATGGTATGGGGCTACAAAGACATGGTTTGATAAGTTCGGAGTGGAAGAACTTGACTGGCCCACACATCGAGCACCTTTGGGATGAACTGGAACGGAGATTGTGAGCCAGGCCTTCTCATCCAACATCAGTGTCCGACCTCATAAATGCTCTACAGAATGAATGGGCACAAATTCCCACAGAAACACTTTGTGGAAAGCCTTCCAAGAAGAAAGGAAGCTGTTATAGCTCCAAAAGGGGGGGCCAACTCCATATTAAAGTATGTGTATTTAAATAAAATGTCATTACAATCCCTGTTGGTATTATGGTCAGGTGGCCGGATACTTTTGTCAATAAAGTGTATATTTGAAAAAAGTTGGAGAAGACTAATTGAGTTTATCAGCCCACTCAGAACAGATTTCAAGTAAAACATGAACTGTACTGCAACGCCCCTGTTTCTCTGCTACACACATACTGTACTGGTTATTTGTCTGTTTGTTCATTTAGTTTCATTTCAAAAACAAGATTGTAAAAGATGTTTTGTACTAACTGACTTTTGACTTAAATACAAAATATAATAATAGAAAAATAAAAACCTTCACTCTGAAATCAACAGACGCGCTCTTAAGTGTAACATACTTTAACATAGCACATCCCAAGCAAAAATAACATTAACCATTTCCTCTTACCCATAATAATAGTTACAAGATTATATAATTGGATGGGTGGAATAAAAAGACGGCACACACAGACACACCTGGCACTTTTGGAAGAAATCCTGGTTGATGACGACGTCATAGGCTGTGCAACCCTGAGAGCCTAACACAAAGAGAAAGACATGAATTCAATGTATCAAAAGTATTTGGATTGACATTAGTTTGCCTGTTCTGATTAGGAGAGTTTAAGAATAGAAAAATAAAGCTCTGAAAGGACTGGAAGCTCTGGGGGTGAAATCGGGCCAAACTAATCTTTCAAATGCTGCCAAACAAAACAACATGGGAACAAATTTAAAAACATTGTGTTAATTTAAGATTAACAGATTAATTCAATTAAATTTTTAATAGGAACTTACATCACCCCTGTGAAGTTCTGATAAAGGGAGAAAAATGTTTGACCTTGTGTTCTACAAGCCAGGAGCTCAATTGCTCTGTTCTATTCAATTTTATTTGTATAGCACCAATTCATAACAGAAGTTATCTCAGGACACTTTTCAAATAGAGTGGTTTTTCATCTTCAAGTTTAACAACGTACTGTTGTCTATTTCTGTGTGTGGCTCGCCAAGGCTCATGGGAACTCTGTAGCCGCTGGGATCCTCTGATTGGAGCAGCTCCACTAGCTCCTCCCTGGAGAGTTCTGGTGGCGGTGGCACTGAGTTTGACTGGCAGATGTTGACAAAGACCTTGTGCTTGCTCGGCTCTGAGTGAGTCTTCACACACATGCCTGGGAAGGAGAGAGAGGAGAGAGAGAAAGAGAAAGCAAAATAAAGAAAGAGAAAGAGAAAGCAAAAGAAAGAATGAAAAAGAGAAAAACAAAGAGAAAGATACAAACAAAAGATAGCCATTTACCCATGAACATGCTTACCAGGTTGTGGTCGGATCACTTTGGAGTCTGGATTTTCAGCCTGCATTTTTCCCATTGTCTAAACAGAAAAACTGCCGTTGAGTAAAATGCCAAACAGTTTTATAAGCAGAAAGTATTGAAAAAGTGAAAAGTGAAAAGAAAAATTTCAGACTGGCCGGACCCACAGTCACATGGATTCTGGAAAGCCACCAAGCAGCAGTCCAAACAAAACTAAATCTCTCTGTGGGAACTGTTGGGTCTCTGTAAATAATGTTATAAGGAGTTCAGTCTGGACCTGCTCTATTTGAAAAGTGTCCTGAGATAACTTCTGTTATGAATTGGCGCTATACAAATAAAATTTAATAGAACAGAGCAATTGAGCTCCTGCCTTGTAGAACACAAGGTCAAACATTTTTCTCCCTTTATCAGAACTTCACAGGGGTGATGTAAGTTCCTATTATCCAATTATACTGAATAAATCTCAGTTGAGAGTTGATGGTTTGAGAGTGTGCTTTTGAACATATTATACCCCATTTATCTGTTAAGACGTCCTCTTGTAAGTTTTGTACCCACTCCTGTTGCTTACCAATCAATAAATCAATCAATTCGATTTATTGTCCTCCAAGGGGGAAAATCATGTCCACATCACTGCACCATACCAACACCATACACTCAACAACAAAACACACCATCCACAATGAACAAATCCACAAAGAAAAACAAACAAACAATCAAATAAATAATACATGACAGGTTTACTGACTCAGCGCACCCCTTCGTTGAGAGCAGCAATAGCTGCAGGGATCAGGCTTTTTTCGTAGTGAATGAGGGGGATGCATTTTTCCTGCTTCTAACACATCATCTTTGAGGACAAAATGTTCACTTGCTGCCTGATATAACCCACCCACTGACAGGAGCCATGGTAACCAGATAATCAGTGTTGTTCACTTCACCTGTCAGTGCTCATGATGTTATGGCTGATCGGTGTATATGTTACTGACAGTGTATGTATGCTAAGTTAGCCACTTCTTGAAAGAAAGAAGGACCTATCAGAGGGACAGTTCATTTTTCCTCGTTTCTTATGAGAGGGGTGGAAACCCTGCCCCCCAGCATTTTGAAAAAAATATGTTTATTTAGTTTCTTCCTGAGAGGTAGGTGGGAAGATACTAGGATACTATTCTAATTTCTTTACCTTAAATATTAAGTTTCCTCGTTTCTTGACTTTGTGCAAAAGTAAGCTAACTGGCTGCTGGTTTCAGCTACATGTTTAACAATAAGATAGAACCTAATTCATCCCAATGGAAACTGTTGAGCAGCAGCGGCAGTACAAAGTAGGAGGGGTAACAAATGATCTAGCATGTGGGGAAATGCATCATGTTTTCTCCACTGGAAGGGTACCCTTGAGAGCATGTTTTCTTGCACACTGGGCCACTGTACTACTCTGACACCACCACTAAAAAAATCGAACTCCAACCCACAGGACAGAGGCAGTCTTCCTGATGAGCTGCATCCTTAGTGTGGGACTGCAGACAGACCAGAGTAGAACATTTTCAAACATGTTCCTGTACAGCAAGACTAACTCTCTTAAAAAATGAAATTATTGATTGATTCACTAACCTTAATTTCTATACACTCCATGGTTTTGCTGCTAAAGTCTAATTTGGTCTGGTCTGACCAGTGATGTTAGCTGACGTTCTGAAGGTAATGCTGTGAAACTGACATTACTGAGTCAGTTTGCTAACTGTATAAATATTCTAGATTTTTGCTTGCTATGCTGTGTTGTGGTGACTGTGATCATGTAGTCTCATTTTAAGCCAATTAAAGTTCAAACAATATTACCTGCAGCAGCAGCTGTTGATAGAGCTCCTCTTGCTGCTGTAACTCCAGCTCGGAGTTCAGGAGTGAAGAGTCTGTCATCACGGCTATGGACAGAAATCAGTCAGTGAACTTGCACAACTTCATGAATTATTTTTGATAATGACAAGGAATCAAATAACTGTAAACTGAAAGGGCTGCTTGGACTGCCATTGTTACCCAAAATCATATTGCAAGATCCCCAAATATTGCCACTCCTACTGTATGAAGATGATTTAACAAGCTCCTCCAGAGCTTTGGAGGATATTATACAGCAGTTTTCACAGGCCAAATCAGTTAAAATAGACTGTGTTCACAAGAATATTGGCAGATTAAAGAGCCCAACCATGTCATTTGCATTCCAGTAAACTGAACAGAAAGCTCAGTTTACTGTGTTCACTGACACACTTTACACTACAAAAGATATGCGGTCAAATGTGTCCCAGAACACCTCAGCAAGTGGTTTGAGTGATCGGATCACAATGTGTTGACGGCAGCTGTTGACACAGTATTTAGAAATGTCCACCTGTGATCAGATCACCCAAGACACATTGTAGTAGCAGGTGTAAACAGACACTGTTTTTCAATGGGCATGTAAAACCTAGTGTAAGACCAATGTTGGCCTAGTTACTCAAAAATGGAAAGTTATTCTGATACACAGTTTCCAGCTAGCTTTTGACAGTCAGCTGGTTGTTTTCATTTAAAAAATATATCCAAAAATGGTATTTTCTTTCTTCTGCTTTGCTGATAAAGTATAGTAGTAAAATTTGATGGTTTTTTTCCAAATTTTCCCACTGTTTAGATCCATGTTTGAGATGAATTCAGGAGCACATTTTTCATGCAGCCTTATCTCTTGGAACTCTCTCTCTCTCTGCCTCTCTCTCTCTCTCTCTCTCTCTCTCTCTCTCTCCCCCAACTGGTCGAGACAGACGACCACCCACCTAGAGCCGAAGGATCTGTCCTAGGTTTCTGCCTTTTAACAGGCAGTTTTTCCTTGCCCTTGTCGCCAAGGTCTTGCTCATGGTGGTACTGTTGGGTCTCTGTAAATAATGTTATAAAGAGTTCGGTCTAGACCTGCTCTATTTGAAAAGTGTCCTGAGATAACTTTTGTTATGAATTGGTGCTATACAAATAAAATTGAATTGAATTGAATTGTTGACGGCAGCTGTTGACACAGTATTTAGAAATGTCCACCTGTGATCAGATCACCCAAGACACATTCTAGTAGCAGGTGTAAACAGACACTGTTTTTCAACGGGCATGTAAAACCTAGTGTAAGACCAATGTTGGCCTAGTTACTCAAAAATGGAAAGTTATTCTATAACTTTACTTACTACTTCCTGCAAACAGTAATTAGTTACACACAAAGAATGGTTGTTGTCTTGGTTACATGACTCGTGGGCTGTTTCCTTTCCCGTCTGGAGACGTTAGCATAGCTTTAGCTTCCTAGCCCTGCATAGTACCCGACTGGCTCCGCTATTTGTTTAAAATAGGTTTACTCTCTGCTGTGTGTCCTTCCCTTCAACGCACGTAAACTGAAATGTGTTTACCTTTCCACCCGTTCCCGCTGTGAGATCACGCTGGTGTTCAAACTCAACGCAGCAGCGAGAACAACACATCCAATGCTTCCGACACGGAACCTTCATAATAAAAGCGCCACCTTCAGAATAAAAGCTCCACTGACTAGACAAGAGCTTTGAGCTGGGTCCTTCTTTATTACCTCATATTTGGACACAGATCACTGAGCAGTTTTTTTAAATGAAAAAAAAAAGACTGAAAAACATATTGATTAATATTTGGTGTGTAGATAGCTACAACTTGACAGCTCTTAGTCAAGGCAGGGAGGACAATAGACAATGGACAGTTTCCTCCTCCTTTTGCACTGACTCCATCTGCACTACCTCTGCTACATGCTGTGACTTTCATTCATTGGTCGACAACCTAACTTTAATTGCACATAGTTTACATTAACATCTAAACAATTAATTTACCTGCACATGTTTCATTTCTATTTTTCCAGTTTATTTTCTCTCTCGGCACATATTGAATTCCTCTGCAAAAGTTTAATCTATCCAATTTAATGTAGGGCTACTGTTCTATAGGTTAATTTTAATTTTAATGTATGAATGTATGTTTAATGTACAGTCAAGCAGAAATTTGAATTTTGACTTAAAGTTACTTTTATTCAACCAGCTAGTTTTTTCTTGATTGGAAATGACACAGGCGTCTCCCAGAAGATAATAAGACGATGTAGGTACAAGAGGCATCATTGTGGAAAAAAATATTTCTCAGCTTTTATTTACATTTGGAAAAAAAGTGGCATGTCCAAAATTATTCATACCCTTCTCAATAATCAATAGAGAAGCCTTTATTGGCTATTACAGCAATCAAACGCTTCCTATAATTGCTCACCAGCTTTTTGCATGTCTCCACTGGTATTTTTGCCCATTCATCTTTAGCAATGAGCTCCAACTCTTCAAGTCAGGACTCTCATGCTACCCTTTCAGTTTTTAGTCTGTGATTGTGAAAATCTTTTGGTGTAAGCCCAGCATTAGTTAAAACCAGACTCGGACAATAATAACAAAATATCCTGACAAATAATCTAAATAAAAACATATTACAGACAGTAGCAGCATTAGAGCTGAAACTCATTTGTTTTAACGGTGACTCAGTCATTATGAAACCATAAATAGAAAAATAATTATCTATAGCTGTGTGAAAAAGTCTAAGACATGAATAACAGGTCTGAATAGATATGCATTCTCATATACGTGTATGTGCACATGTATATATGGCCCTACTTCCTCGTCCGCAGCCAGCCAGCTCCACTCCTCACCAAATTCATGACCTGCAAGAAACAGCAAATGTATCTGTCATGAAGGATGACTTAAGTCTCCAAAGAGCCCTAAGGCCTACCTGCATAACTGTTAATTGAACTTAAAAGATATGCAGATGTTTGAAATTAAAATCATCAATATGTCTCTCTCTCTCTCTCTCTCTCTCTCTCTTCTCTTTCTTTCTCTCTCTCTCTCTCTCTCTCTCTCTCTCTCTCTGATGATGGTAGAATATAAAGAGACATTTATGAATAACCAATTGTCATTTTATCACACATATAGTATGTTTCTTCACATAAACCTTTAAACATACACATATTGCATTCCTCTCACCACATGAAATAAGCTCAGGAACCCAAAAGTGGCCCAGTGAATGATGGAGGAGACAAAGCAGGTCCTCAAAAGGGGACGGAGGGAAAACAACTCCTTAGGCTCTCATATATAGGGTGGTCAACCTAAAAGAGACATGGAAACATTATTAAGTCATCACAAATCGAGTATGAATTCATATAACATTATAAGACACATGACATACTCAACCAATCAGAGACGTCTCAGTAGCCAGAAAGTGGTGAAGTGGAGGCAGAGAGAGAGCAAGTCCTTGAAAATGACTTGTATTTTCTGCTAAAATTCAAAGTATCTCATCTGTATTTACAATACAGCTTGATTCTGCATCTCTATTTAATTAGAGGGAATTTAGAGAGAGGGAAAAAAAAAGAAAAAAAAAAAAAAAACACATAGCGGACCAGACTGGCCCACATTGGGTCAACGGCCCACCGGGACGATGCCCGGTATGCCAGATGGCCAGTCCACCCCTGGCAGTGGGTGGTAGTGACATTCCTTGCTTGATGTGGGAGCAGAAACACATTTGCACAGGACTGGATGGTAGATTCACCATTCACACGTTTCTGGAATGCTGTCTGTTTGCCAACACTAAAAATGCGTGAAGTTGTATCACATCCTGAGAAGGCGTGAATAAACACCAACTGGGAACACAAGTCACTACCCAGGACTTATTTCATCTCACTGATGTTGTACACTTTAGTAGCTTTAGACTTGTCTGAACGAAAATAGAGGCCTCTATTGATTGTCCCAGCATAGTAGAGGAGAAGAATGAGTAAGTCTGTATTTTCAACCAGTGTTGCATATCTGGCTGTTTGCTTATTCAGGGCGGCGCTGGTGACTTGCCCGCTGGCTTTTAGCACAGCAGGAAAATGCGCTAAATCTCCCTTTTGAATATGCATCTTGAACAGCTTCAGTTTGTTGACAAACGTAAACTTTTGATGAGTGCCTTCATTGCCTCCATCATGGCGCAAATTAGCGGGTTCACCCGGGTGTGACGTTCACATCAATGGCAATCGGAGGTGAAGCCGATTAATATCGGGTGTTAGCGGGTTTACATAGGTTTTTTTGGGCAATGTGAAAGGGGCTATACACAACACAAAATTCGATATGAACGTAAGAGCCGCATGAAACCAGGCAAAGAGCCGACCCGCAGCCAGGCCTGGTCTAGACCGTACTCCTGTAACTGTCACTTGTGGTGACTGTGATCGTGTAGTCTCATTTTAAGCCAATTAAAGTTAAAACAATATTATAGTATATAATAGTTACTAATTTTTGGAGTTTTTCTTTCATAATACCCTGATCTGAATTGATTTGATTGATTGGTATGTCTTTGTACAGATTTTCAAAATGTGATCTCCAGATGTCACCGTTTTGGATGGGTAATGTCTGCTGTTGCTTTGTGTTGAACTTTTTCCACATATCCCAGAATTGATTTTGGTTAATGGCATTCTCAATATCTTCAAGTTTTAATTGGGTATAATTTTGTTTTTTGATCCTAATTGTGTATTTATATGTATTTAAAATTTCATTGTATCGAATGCGCAGGGCTGGGTTGTTCGGTTGGCGATGTTTCTCATTTGCTATTTTTCTCAGCTCTTTTCTGATTGTTTTACATTCTTGATCAAACCATTTGTCAGTATTTTTCCTTTTAACAGGTCTCCGTCTTTGCTTTATGAGGTCAGCCCCAATAGCTGCCTCATGAAATATCATATTGATATCCTCAATGGCCTTGTTTACCCCATCTCTGTTAGGGACATATTGATTTTGAGTATATATTTATATGTAATTCATCAGATCAGGGGAGTTTAAAGACTTGATGAATTTGTCTCCACTGTCTGGGGCCCATCTGTAAGAAGGATTTAATTTATACAGCTTACTGGGTTCCCTTTTTGTGTCACTAATTTGACCTGACAATTTAAAGAACACATTAATTTGGTTGTGGTCTGAAAGGGGGGATTGCTGTCTGACAGTGAATGCACTGATAGTTGAGGGGTCCATGTCAGTGATTGCATAGTCTACAACACTAGACCCAAGAACTGAGGAGTATGTGAACCTCCCTAAAGAGTCCCCTCTGAACCTACCATACAGGCCTAAGGCCCGACAGAGATGCTCTATCTCCCTGCCACTTTGATTTAATATTGAGAATTTGAATTGAAAAATTCCGGCATGTATTTGTATGCAGAAGTCATGTTTAAGGCTTGCTGCTAAACAAAACGCTTGTTTTTGGTCCAGAAATTGGATAAACACCGACTTTTTATGAGGAAATGCAAAAGGAATGACCACAATACACCAGAAGAGAGAAAAAGAGGAAAAAGAAGGAGAAAGAAAGAGAAAGAAGGAAAAAAGATACAGTTGGAAGAAGGAGCTCAGAAACAGAGCATCAAGCTGAAGAGAAACAAACAAGGAGAAAACAAAAAAACAAACAAAGAAGAGGACAGGGGAGACTAAAGAAAGTAACAGCAAACTACTGGACACTGACATCAGTAAGTTTTTGCATTTATTACTATAAAACAAGTCCCAACTGAAACACTCAAGCTAATAGCTAACAAGCTAACACTGGACTGTGGTTACCTAGCAACGGCATCAATAACAGCAGTAGTGCTGTTTTAAACACAAACACAGAACCTCGAAGATCAACAGCTGTATCATGATGTCTACACACTCTGAAACCATTGAATATCCCCCAGCTATCAAAAGCAAAACAGCAAAAGGAAAATATAAACAAACAATACTTTGAGAAAGACCAGAAATCCTATTCCTGGACCATTACAAAGATGGAAGGTCCTGCAATTTAATCTTCTGGACTGATGAACCATTCGCCTGGCTGAATGTGTTCAGATTGCATTACCCAGCAATAAAGAGAAGAGGTATTTGTAATGGATGGAAAATAAAGTGTACTCGAAGAGAATGACTCTGACACCACCAGAATAACAGTAAACCTGTTCAAAAATGGAACTGCCATGATACAAGGCGACCTGAGACAGTTTGAGCTTGACTTTCCTGCTATGAGACTGAGTGCTGAGAAGGAAAAGGAGATCCTCACAAGCATCGCTCCAGTCCTGGGAGCCAAACCCCCCTGTTCTGTCCCTGCTCCAGACAGCCTGCAGATGCTGACACTGATCTTCCCCTGCTACAGCACTCTGAGGCATCATGAGAGAACACTTCTCCCAGATGGAAATAGAACTGATTCAGATCAGAGAGCAGCTGGACCAACAGCAGTCTACTTCTCCTACTGTCATTGACTTCCAGGCCAAGAAAGAACAGAACAATGTCAACTCACAGCTGAGAGAGTTTCAACAAGAACAAGTTTGTCAGAGAAGACAGCTGGACCATCTCAGTGAGGAGGTGAAGGAACTTAAGGACAGAGACAACTGCAGAACTGAGTTGGCTACTCTGAGAGAAGAGCTACATGAGAGGGAGAGAACAGGGCTCAGTCCACAAGCCAGACTGAACTCCACACAACCCCCTGTGCTCACCTTTCAGACCTAGACCACATCCAGCCAAACTCCCACTACACCTGCTCAAGTACAACAGGGCCCTTTCCTCGAGGACTCACCCCCTCTCACCCAGCCTGGTGCAGACTCTAATCCCCCCCTTGTATCAACCCAGTTCTCTTCAATCTATATATCAATGAATTAGCGAACCAACTAGAGCGTTCCAAGGCACCTGGCCTCACCCTGAACGACACAGAGATCAGAGGTCTGCTATATGCAGATGACTTAGTGTTGCTTTCACCTACTAAAGAAGGTTTGAAGCAGCACCTTAATCTCCTGCAGAGATTTTGTCAGACCTGGGCCCTGACAGTAAACACAACAAAGACTAAGATAATGATCTTTCAGAAACAATACAGATATCAGGTTACACACAATTTCTATTTAGACACCACTAAATTACAACATACAAAAAACTACACTTATCTTGGCCTCAACATTACATACACAGGAAACCTCAACATGGCTGTGAAAGATCTGAGGGACAAAGCAAGGAGAGCTTTCTATGCAATAAAGAGAAACATTAAAATCTATATTCCAATCAAAATCTGGTTTAAAATTTTCCAATTTGTACTAGAACCAATAATTCTATATGGCAGCGAAATCTGGGGACCAAAACTAAATAATGAATTTGACAAATGGGACAAAACAATCATAGAATCTTTCCACACCAAGTTCTGTAAGAGCATCCTGCAGGTGCAGAGAAAAACACCAAATAATCTGTGCAGAGCAGAGCTCGGCCAATACCCCCTAAAAATAGTAGTATTGTTTTTTAATAAACACACACACACATTTTAATTTTAATATATTCTAATATTATATATATATATTATATTCAATAATTTGTTATTACTGTTATATTGACAACAGACTACTTGTTTTAACTGTAGTCTGTTACTTTACTACTGTTTTAATTGATTGTAATTAATTACTAATTAACTGAGATTGATTGATTGTGACTGTGATTGTGATTGAGTCAATCATAGTTAAAGTATTACCAAACTAGATTATAATTAATTTGTTGTAAATATTGTTTTCCTTTTGTTATTATTATTATTTTTAATTCCAAACGCTTGCTTTGGCAATATGTACAGTGTTACGTCATGCCAATAAAGCCATTTGAATTGAAAAATTGAAATTGAGTCAAGGTTTCTCCGACGGGTGATGATTGGTGTGGTAAACGGGGGGGGCCTGACCAAATACATGGTTGTTGCCCTGTGTGTCAATGATATCAGGTTCAATTCCTGTACGTCCATTCAGATCTCCAGTTAGAAGTACATTTCCCTGGGCCTGGAAATAAGAGGGAATGGAATTTTGTCAAAAATGTCCTCTTCAAAATAAGGAGAATCCACTGGGGGTATGTAAATTGCACAGAGGCATAGATCCCTATCGGTTAATGCCAAGGGTTTGATCTAACCTCAACCAAATGTGCAATTTACCCTGTTTTACTGGTGAGATCTGATTGCAAAGTTCTCCTTTATACCACACCAAAATCCCCCCCGATGTTCTGCCCTTGCGTATGTTTTTTAGTCTGTGATGGTCTCTGAAGCTTCTGGTACAATAGGAAGAGAGGGTGGAAGGGCTGCGTCCTAGGGCCGTGTCTTTGAGGGTCTTTGCAAAGATATTCACCTTCTCTCTGTGTAGATGGAGTCCATCGTAGAGGTCCCAGGTGCCAATGGTTGGATGGAGGGCCAGGTGGATGTTGGGGAAGGTGGCACAACCTCTTCTGATCTCCATATTGATGTCATGGATGACGTGAGGAGGGGTGTCTGTCCTAGGCAGGAGGGTGGAGATGTGGGGTGTTAGGGAATTCCTTGGTGGCCTGCTCCGCCATCTTCCTCACTGCCTCAGCAGTGTCCCTTCGGAGGTTGTGCAGGTTGTTTGTTCTTGTGTGGATCACCAGGCATTGAGGGCTCCCGAGGGTCTCCTTTCTCAACAGCTTCATTACCTGGCCTGTGGTGCTGCAACGTTTAGACAGCACCTTCTTAGAAGAAAAAAGCTTGTTGGTGTCCAGGAATTTCCCGTTTGAGTCAGCCAGCAGGACCACTTGTGGGGCTTGTTCTTCAGGCTGAGTGGAGGTTAGCTGGGATGGACAGAGTTGGCTGTTGGGAGCTGGCTGTGTAGGTGTTGGTAGGGTGCAGAACAGAGATGGTGGGACAGAGACAAGGCAGGGGTTTGGAAGACTAGCAGGGAGAGTCTGTGTCTCTGTCTCTGTAGTTGTCTTTGTGGGGACTGTTGAGAGTTGGTCTGTTAGGTGTCAGACTTGCCTGATGAAGTTCCTTTCTCTGTTCTCAGCGTCCTCCATCACGTTGGCTAACTGAGCCCAGAGCACACTGTTCTCCTGTTTTAGTGCCTCTACACTTCCTCTTAGCTCAGATGTGGAGGCCTGGTTGTCTGTCTTGAGCTGCTGGAGCTCCTCTTGAGGCTGCTGCACAATGTTGTCTAGGGGGGCAGACAGCCTGGCCTGGGTCAGCTCTTTGAATTCAGCAAAGTCCAGCTCCAGCAGGGCCATACTCTCCTTCAGCTGGTTGGTGGAGCTGGCAGGTGTGGGAGGGGCAGAGATGGACAAGGTGGTGGGGTTCTCTGTTGGGCTCTCATCATCTTCACTGTCACACGGAACATTGCACCTCATGGTGTCCACCTCAGCTGTGATCAGGGAGAAAACTTCTTCAAAGGATTTCAAGTTTGCATCGTCCCCCTGGACCATCACCTTTCCCTTTGTGTAGTAGGTGATGGTGAGCAGGGAGTCATCCTTGTTCATGTGTTTATCCTTACAAATCTTCACTCGGCCTCCTGAGCCGATGCCCTCACTGGAGATTTAAGGATATTTCTTGCACAGACTTTCCTTCCAGGTGTATATGGAGTCTGTGAAGAATATGAGGTTGTTCTTCTTCCTCACTTCTTTGTGTAGTGCGTAGTCTGTGAACAAGACTTTGTTCTCCTGAAGTGTCTTTTCCTTAAACTTCTCCCTGGCTGCTGCACTCTTACAGAGAGCAGGGTATTTAACCTCCCTGCTCTCTGTTCTCTGCTTGGCTGTTTCCACGGTGACCACTTTGTTTGTTTACTAGTGGGCTAACTCTTTACTGTTGCTAGCTTTTTTAGCCTTTAAACACAGTTATTAATGTTATGATTTTTGTTTTGTTCTTTTCTTCTCCTCCTTATCTTCATAAAACACCTCTTCTGTTATCTTATTTATTCCGGTTCCTCCTTAGAAATGTTACACTGTGGCAGGTGGTAGCTTACAGCAGTTGATACACAGTTGCCAGCTAGCTTTTGACAGTCAGCTGGTTGTTTTCATTTAAAAAATATATACAGAAATGGTATTTTCTTTCTTCTGTTTTGCTGATAAAGTATAGTAGTAAAATTTGATGGGTTTTTTTGCAAAATGTCCCACTGTTTAGATCCATGTTTGAGATGAATTCAGGAGCACATTTTTCATGCAGCCTTATCTCTTGGAACTCTCTCTCTCTCTCTCTCTCTCTCTCTCTCTCTCTATCTCTCTCTCTCTCTCTCCACCCCAACTGGTCGAGACAGACGACCACCCACCTAGAGCCGAAGGGTCTGTCCTAGGTTTCTGCCTTTTAACAGGCAGTTTTTCCTTGCCCTTGTCGCCAAGTGCTTGCTCATGGTGGTACTGTTGGGTCTCTGTAAATAATGTTATAAAGAGTTCGGTCTAGAACTGCTCTATTTGAAAAGTGTCCTGCGATAACTTTTGTTATGAATTATACAAATAAAATTGAATTGAATTGAATTGTTGACGGCAGCCGTTGACACAGTATTTAGAAATGTCCACCTGTGATCAGATCACCCAAGACACATTCTAGTAGCAGGTGTAAACAGACCCTTATACTCCTTATAAAAATATCCCAATAGTTCCCACCATGTGCAAGCAAACCTCTGAAAAACTACCAACACACATGCAGGCAACTGTTGCTGTCTCTTGGCCAAGTTGTTAAGTTGGTTATTAATAAAAAAGTTTTCTGTGTGGATATCAACTAAATAGCCTGTTGTGTATTATGTAGTGTTGCTCTCCGCTGTTTTGCCAGTCCTTCAATGGTCCTTTTGACATGAGGCTGTGTAGCAACAGTGTTTGCTTGTGTATGACGTGTGTGTGGTCTCACAAACAGAAAATAAAATAGTGTCATGTAGGGTCAATGTCATTAGCCACCCATTTTGCCTGACTAGTTGGGACCAGTGTTTTACTTAGCTGTGTTGCATCCATAACCTTCTCTGACAGACAAACCATTTCATAATTTTTTTATTTTACTTGATCATTGCATGCCTGTTCGCCTCTAGAATTTGCCTTCTGCGTATTAACTTGCTTGCGGCGTTTGACTCTGATAGCGCCTCTTTTTTCGTCACAAATTGTACAATGCCATGCATTCAATTTGGACAGCTCTTATACTCCAACATGTGACAAATTCAAGCTTTATGTGTCTTTTTCAACAGTATAATGAATTCTCCAGCAATAAGGCTCTGTTGTGAGCCTGATGAATACGGTTCCCCTGGGGCATGACAAGATCTTGGCAAGAGTTGCATATCTATCTTTGTTTTAGGATGTAAACCATTAATGGCGGCCTTAACTGTTTGAAATGTTGTTTTGATCTGTGGCAGACATGGAAGTTACATTTTTATGACATTCAAATTCAAAAAACGAATTATTGGGAGTTGTTGGGATGAAAATTCCTAAGTGTACTTCTAGAAATCATCCCACCATACTATTTTGTCCAGAAAGACAAATTAAGCCTTCCTTCCATCATCATAAAATGAGCACAAGATAGGTGCAAAACATGCGCCCGTGTCTGTGCCCATCTCACACAGGAAAATGATTACTAACTCATTAACACCAAATTTTAACTGTTACCACTAATGTTCTATATAAAGACACCACATCCATTATTACTCTAATACATTAACCAGTAATTGAAATACCTCAGTTTCTCTAACACAAATTTTCCGGGACCTTTTGTGAGAGTCCACTGCAGCTTTTACTGTCACAAGAATGCATGTTACTAACTTCACTTCTTCCCCGGAGTTCTTGTGCTTTCTCGTCTCACAGGTTCTTATCGATCCTGGTGGAGCCTCCTGCCATGGTCCTGCTAGATTGCCATTGCCAATACTGTTGTTACTGTGCACCTGTCTCTGTAAATAATGTTATAAAGAGTTCGGTCTAGACCTGCTCTATTTGAAAAGTGTCCAGAGATAACTTCTGCTCAACGCTCCAAACTCAGATCAAACTGTCAAACTAGGCAGTGCTGATCAAATATAAATCCAGATTCTGTTTCTGCATTGACTATTTTTCACTTAAAATCGTTTCAGAAACATATTTTAGTGTACTGTTCAGCTGGAATACGAGATTGTGTGTGACCAGGCTACGGACGAGTCAAAACTTCACAGCCAATGAGCGTAGATCAACTCGCAGTACGTCATGTCGGCTGGCTAGCGCTGGCTTGCGTCTAACTGAGTTAATTTGAATTAAAATCCATCTAGAATGGGCACTGGCCTGGCTTCCAAAACTCAATGGCAATAACATTATTCTGTTTTCTGTCATGACTTTGACTTTGTCACTCTCATTTGGACTCAGTCTTGACTTTGGACTCAGTCTTGACTTTGGACTTGGTACAGCTCTGTGACCAAATGCTTTGCAAGGTACAAACAGGAATCATTAAGAAGTGTCAATCCTAAAAACACTTCATAGAATAAACAATAAAACATTTACAAAATGGAACAAGGAGGATAAAGAAATAAAACAATGAAAGAAATGTGGAGTGTGGAAAAGGTAAGAAATGCAATCACAGAAAGGCTAGACTATAAAAGTGTGTTTTAAGAACAGTCTTCAATGAAGACATAGACTTGCCCATCCCAATCTTCTCTGTATGGTTGTTCCAAAGTCGGGGAGTCCTGATGGCAAACCTAGTCAGGATTTAGGAATCACCAGGAGGACAGTATCTGAGGACCTCAAGGCCCAAGATGGCACGTGGGCTCTTAACAAGGTCAGAAACATAGCTTGTGACAAAACTATTCCAGGCAATGGCGTAAATATCGACGGTGCAACCGGTGCACCTGCACCGGGGCCTAGACGCCGTCAGGAGCCCATGAAGGAAGGGATAAAAAGGATCTGTCCAGCAGCTGTATTGTTTTTGTGAATGAAATTGCTCGGGTCGGGTCGGTAAGGTAGGCTAACGCTGAGTGGCTGGTATGGGAGGAGGAAATGATCATTTGTCCAATCACCTTGATAGCTGTCAGTCATGATGAGTTGCGATGACGTGACGTGAGTTGTTTCTCCTTTCAGCGGGAAAAAAAAGCAAGTGGATGAAAGTTGACTAGAAAAGGTATCATGCTGAGCAAGCCTAAACAAAAATGTGGCGCGCAAAAGAGGAAGGAAAGAAAGAAGCAGGATGAGGGAAAAACTAAAATGGCCAAATTAGATATGTTTTTTACTCAGACCCAGGCAAAAGCCAGAGTCCCACCGGAGGCTAGCGGTAGCTTGCCAGCTAGCTCCATAAATTAAGCGGCATTGACCCTACCGCCGCGTCCCGCCTCTCCGGTTGGGTCGAAGGACACTTCTCTGCCACCGCAGCCTCAGAGGTCGGACTCGGCGGACTCGGCTGTGCCCACCAGTGGACCTGTTGCAGGGTTTATTCTGCCCACAGATCGAAGACTCTACATTACTCTGCCTCCCGACGCCAAGACAAAAAGCTATATAATAGCAACTGGTTCATGTAGGCCTACTGGATCATTCCCCAGAGACAAAAGGCAAGGAAACAGGTGTTTCTCCAACACATACTACACCACCACTACCATCGCAGGTATCAAACTCCCGCGACCATGGCTGTGCTGTTTGCCCAAACTGGACTGTGCCTAACCTGGGGGCACAAAAAAAATGTTTGCACCGGGGCCTATCACCATGATGTTACGCTACTGATTCCAGGCAAATGGTTTCTGCATCCTGGAGAATAGAGTAGTTTACAGGCTGTGGGGGAAAGGTCATTAAGTGGGTCACTTTATTTCATGAAAACAATAAAGGGAGATGGTCCAAATAGTCAGGTCATGTGAATTAATGCAAACATTGAAAAATGTGTCAAAATCCAAAATAGCAGTTATTTTTTTCAGGTTTATTATATTTTTAGTGGACAATTTGGAGACAATATTGTTTCTTAGGTATGATTAAAATTAAATCTGTCTGTATCCTAATAAGGATGTCAAATAGGTCTGTTGTGCTTCTTTTGTGACTCTCAACAGGTTTAGTTTATGGGAAGGGTTAGCTTGATGTTATTGAGCCCTTCACACCCTCTCAATGAGAATTTTTTCCCCCAAAAAATACAGGCGCTGTATTTCCTTTAATAGTATTAATTTGCATGCCAAAAGGGTCATAAATGTCATCATATTATATTAAGAACTGGTTAGCAGAAGATTAGATCCTTTGACTTCAAAGAGAGTCAGTGGCTTATGATCAACCGGTCTTCACAAGATGTTTGATAGCGACTGAAAGATATTTTTCCAATATGTATTCATTGACAGTGGCAGAACATCTGGGCTGGAATAGCAGTTGATTGTCCAAAAGGGCCCTGTGTTGGATTTATATTTGCGTACATTTTGCACAACTTTTTCTTCAGTAGGTGTAGCAGGTGTGAAGTCCATGTATTAAGCAGACTGAAGAGGAATGTATACTAGTGCCTGAGCTTTTGTACATTGTTCTTCTGTGATAACTTCTCCTAGATCCTTTACCCACACTATTTTAAGATAGTCCAAAGAGGCAGTACATTGTAAATAATGGAAGTGCTGCCTTTTAATTAGAGTCATCAATTTATGAATTTCCTCAAGACAGTTGATAAGTGGCAGTTTATCATTTAAGTTATTGGGATCACAGCTGAGGTAACCCTGGGTATTGTCTGCATAAAAATGGAAACTGATGTGTAATCTTTGATGTGAGATGTCCTAATGGCGGCATGTAAAGGGAGAACAGAATCAGACCAAGCACCAAGCCATGAGGGACTACTAAAATGGATATCAACAGATAAAAGCAAGTAGTTCATGACCTTAAGAAGGGCAGTCTGAGAAAGACTTTATGAGACAAGTGGGAGTTGCAAATGTCATACATTTTGTAATCCTGCACATTTGGGCTTTAACAAAAAAATCTTTTCATTTCAGGCTTTTTGTAATCTTTACATGAATCTGGGGAAGTACCAGAAATAGACAAATCGCCATTACTGCAGTGGGATCTCCCTACAATAAACACGTTTGAATGCAATTCTATGTGACATTACTTGACAACGATGTCTTGGAAATCAGGAAGGCTCTCTGCAGTTATCAGCTGCTTCAACAGTAGTGGCAAACATTCATTTTGGAAAAAGAACTGGGTGTAACTGGTCTTGAATGCATGAATGATTGAATGCAACTCTTGACTGGCGTCCGACAATTTTCATAACTTTCTGAAACAACAACACAAAACAACAATCCAACATTTGCACCCACTTAATGCAGTGATGTTGTGCAAAGCTTAAATTGGACCAAAAAAGTTGCCAGTACCCTAATGTAGCACAACCCTAACCCTAAATCTTTTACCGTTTTTAATCCTTTTTGTTTGTTTGTTTTTTATTGGTGATATACATTATACATTGGTGACAAGTGATTACTGTGAGACATTAAACTGAATACACAAAACATGAAATAATTACAACATTGTGAACAGTAAGGGTGGGCTTAACAGTATGGGCATGAGTGTCTGTGGGGTTATGGAGAAGAGTTACTAAGTAGAAATAATTACATAATTAAAAGGGGAAAGGAGATATATATTATACATTATAATATTATAATTAAAATGCCAATAATTGTATCATGTATTATTAGGTTTTTATGTTTAATTCCTCTCGATTTTACTTTATCTTTAAATAATTTTGGTGGTCGGGGGACTATGGAAGCCATAGGGATTCTTTAAGTCATTATAATGAGATACTTTCTCAATATTTTGACTTAGTATTTCAATATAATGAGAAGCCTAAATTAGAATAGGCCTGTGTGTTGTTTCCTCATATTCTCCAAAGCAACAGAAGCAAGTGAATGAGACAAAGTTTGGCAGACCAAATGGATACTGTCATTGAAGACTACTTTAAACGTGGATTCACAAATCGTAAGATTCTTTTGGAGGAATCACATAATATCAAACTAAGTCTAGAGAGAAAGCTACAAAAGAATCAGCTCTGGCGGAAACGAAAGCCAAAGTAGTAGCATACTTCTTTTACCAGCAGTTACAAATGTCTGGCAGACGGCACGACTAAAGATGGATGCACCAGAAATATTGGATGGCCGGGATAATTACCGACAGAGAAACTGTGCATCAAATAATGCGACTGGTGTGGATGGAACTGGTGTAGATCTGCGGACGCACAACTGTTTAAGACAGCGTACGTCGTGGGCCAAACTATGTATGGCATATAGATGGGTATGACAAATTAAAGCCTTATAGCATATCTATCAGTGGTTGCATAGATGGCTTCTCAAGAAAAATTATATGGCTGGAAGCATACAAAACCAACAATGACCCTCGTATTATCGCAGGTTGTTTTATAGACGCTGTGACTGAAAACAATGGATGTCCACATAAAGTCCGGGTTTGATTACGGTACTGAGAATACCCACGTTGCAGTGATGCAAAAGTTTCTGCACACTGTCTTGTGCTTTGTCTGTCACAAAAAAGGCCTATTTCTCTCAAATATTGTTCACAAATCTGTCAAAATCTGTGTTAGTGAGCACTTCTCCTTTGCCGAGATAATCCATCCACCTCACAGGTGTGGCATATCAAGATGCTGATCAGGCCACAATAAAAGACCACTCGAAAATGTGCAGTTCCATCACACAGCACAATGCCACAGATGTTGCAAGTTTTGAGGGAGTATGCAATTGGCATGCTGACTGCAGGAATGTCCACCAGAGCTGTTGCCCGTGAAATGAATGTTCATTTCTCTACCATAAGCTGTCTCCAAAGGCGTTTCAGAGAATTTGGCAGTAAATCTAACCGGCCTCACAACTGCAGACCACATGTAACCACACCAGCCCAGGACCTCCACATCCAGCATCTTCACCTCCAAGATCGTCTGAGACCAGCCACCCGGAAAGCTGCTGCAACAATTGGTTTGCATAACCAAAGAATTTCTGCACAAACTGTCAGGAACCGTCTCAGGGAAGCTCATCTGCATGCTCGTCGTCCTCATCGGGGTCTTGACCTGACTCCAGTTTGTCGTCGTAACCGACTTGAGAGGGCAAATGCTCACATTCGATGGCGACTGGCACTTTGGAGAGGTGTTCTCTTCACGGATGAATCCGGGTTTTCACTGTACAGGGCAGATGGCAGACAGTGTGTATGGCGTTGTGTGGGTGAGCGGTTTGCTGATGTCAATGTTGTGGATCGAGTGGCCCATGGTGGCGGTGGGGTTATGGTATGGGCAGGCGTGTGTTATGGACAACGACTGAGGCCCATTGTTGTGCTATTCATCCACAACCATCACCTCATGTTGCAGCATGATAATGCACGGCCCCATGTTGCAAGGATCTGTACACAATTCCTGGAAGCCGAAAACATCCCAGTTCTTGCATGGCCAGCATACTCACTGGACATGTCACCCATTGAGCATGTTTGGGATGCTCTGGATTGGCGTATACAACAACATGTTCCAGGTCCTGCCAATATCTAGCAACTTTGCACAGCCATTGAAGAGGAGTGGACCAACATTTCACAGGCCAAAATCAACAACCTGATCAACTCTATGCGAAGCAGATGTATTGCACTGCATGAGGCAAATGGTGGTCACACCAGATACTGACTGGTTTCCGGACCCTCCCCCGGACCCCCCCAATACAGTGAAACTGCACATTTTCGAGTGGCCTTTTATTGTGGCCAGCCTAAGGCACACCTGTGCAATACCCATGCTGCCTGATCAGTATCGTGATATGCCACACCTGTGAGGCGGATGGATTGTCATGAAATGGTTCAGCAACGTGGTACAACCACCAAATCCGCCAATTAAAGCAAAAAGCGTGGAAATCTGAAAGGATATGGGGCTCTTCCAAATTATTAGAATATTGCTCAATTTGGAAAGATAGTCTTAAAAGCTATAGAAAGGTCCTCCGTAATGCCAGAGGAGCCTATTATTCAGCACTAATAGAAGAAAATAAGAACAACCCCAGGTTCCTCTTCAGCACTGTAGCCAGGCTGACAGAGACTTTATGTGGACATCCATCTGTCCATTATATAGGAGTAGCTTGATGAAGTTATAACTGCCTGGAATGGCCATCAGATAAGAGCAACCAACAATCCTTGGGCTCCTAATGGTTCCCCCTCTATAATGTATGCTGTTCCCAACCTTTATGGTGCTCAGAATTTCGTGCAGCCAGTTGATGAAATTATAATAGAAATATGTTGAGAAGACTGTTGTTTCAAGGACTATCCTTGTGATGCGGATGTGTTTCATTAATGTATGGAACTTATGGCTGAGCACAACCTGGTAATGCTGGTAATTGACTTCTCTCACAGTAGGTTGCAGGGTTTCGTATACTGTTGTGAGGTCCTGAAGGCTGTGGCTGGTGGTGCTGAGCATTTTTGCCCACTGTTCAGTTACGTAGGCTGGCTCTTGGACAAGCGTTTCGTGAGCAAGCTCCTGTAGGATTTCATTGACATTGGTGGCTGTTGGTATTTTCCTACAGCTGTGGTTATCCAGGATCTCAATTAGTTCTTCTTGGTCGACACTGTTAAAATCTGATCACCATGATTCAAACACTGCACACTCAGATTGAGTCATGTATTTGAGGAAATTCTTCACATGTCCCAAGACAGCTTGCTCTAATATGACAGGGGCGATCTTCACAGGAAGATATTTCTCCCTTGCCCATCCAATAGCAATTATTCAGCCAACACTCTCCCACTGCTGCTGTCCAAAATCATGCCTGATGAAAGGTACTCTAAAAGCATTTCCTGTTGTGCACTGGTTGTAGAATTCTTTCCAGAATTCTGACAGACAGTCTCTCACAACTCCTCCTTGATCATACCCCATCTCAGGTGTTCCATCTGGCAGTACAAGATGGATTTTGATGTCAACCTCTTGAATTTCTGAATCACAGAAATGTGCTATGAGCTCTGGCAGTACCTGCCCTCTGTGCACAATCAATATTCTCTTCACTTTCTCACTGTATGGCATGCTTTGTGGTGAAACAGGCAGAGTATCATCCAATATAGTGAAAAGTCATCACTTTGAGTGCTTGCAATGAATAACACTTCAGGAGTGACTGTTTCAAGTGTAGCAGATGGTCGGGCTGTATCAATATTGATGGAGGAAGTGGGAGACTGACTCTGAGAGCTCTCTTGTCCTTCCAAAGATGGAGCTAAACCTGTGCTGTGACTGTGTGGACTGTCAATTTTTTTCTTCTGTGTGGTCAAATAAAACCCAAGAAGAGCACATTTTGTGTCAGTGTACAGTTGTCCAAACCGTTGTTACATTGTCAACTGTCACCTCTTGGTAGTGTAACGCTGGTTACTCTAGCGTTAACTATAACTTGATAGTTACTATATTAACTACCTTTTGGTGGGGGGGGGAGGGGGGGGAAAACTTCATCCTGGTTACTCGATCCACTTTAATGTCCGTTTCAAGAGCAGGACAACTGATCACTCTTAACATCATATCATTCCGCCAATCTTAACCATTGGTAACATTCCAGGTAACATGCACCTTATGTAGTTCCTCATCTACATTGCAGAACAGAATACAAATATGCTTATATATGTAATTACCCTTAATTAATTTATGCAAATTCAATAAACATAGTAAAGTAATTCACAAAATAAATCTCATCTTACAGTAGTCTTTGAGGTCCAACTCCAAATCTGTTAAGGTCCCTGCATGACTATTTCTTTCAGCTGGAAAGAACAGACCAATTGCTTCCTGCATCAAATCCTTTTTCTGAGCATCCCTTGAAATGTCAACCTTTCTTGTTCCTCCTCCTTGTTTTGCTCTTACTTGCTTGAAAGTTTCTTTTTCGTCATCATAATGCATCCATCCTATTTCTACTTTTCTTATTGTCTTCAGAGCATTTTTTCTCTGAGTCGGTTGTGAATGCTCCCCTTGGTTTTTGCTGCTGTCTCCTTCATCACAAGGTTTTCTTTTGACCAATTTTGTTCTCAGCCGCTCAAAAGGTTTTGATTTGCGAGTGTTGTCGTGGGTCTTTTCCTTCCGTCTACAAAATCCTAACACTGCTAGGCGATCACCACATGATGGCAAATAAGTCATTAGGTCTTTATCTCTCATCAGCTGAATGGTGCTGGCGTCAATCTAAATATGGACAATTCCATTGTTTAAAAAATTGCAATCCTGATTACACAACCTTATCATTGTTGATAACATTTAGCCATCTGGCATAGAATGAAAGTAGTAGCACAAGTTTTATTTTTAGAAGAAACAATCATTAAGAAACAGTAAAAACTCTCTATGTAAAGTTGTTTAACTGAAATATTCCGATTTTGCAGTTGAGTACCTTCTTTTGCTCCAAGGTCGCTATTGTTTCCTCAGGAACATGTCTCTGTCTCAGGAAGTCACTTAGGTCATCCATCTTGTGAGCATGCATTACAAGGAAAGGAAACAAGTCACATTTGTTATGGGGTCTGAGGCACTCGCTCTAATCCTCAGCAATACACAAAATCTGCCCCAGTTTCTTCTACTTTTTGAATCGACAGTAGCACAACCAAGGACAAATGTTTCAGAATATGCTGCTGCTGTAATAGCACTATACCTGGACCACAAGTGACACTGTGTAAACACACAAATAGCCTATTTGAAATAGGTATATATAATTATATACCAGCTCAGTAAAGACTGCACTGCACTTTGGTATAGAAGTCTGAAAATTTGCATGATGAACTTTTCAAGGTGAATAATCTATGATATTGTGCCAATTTATGTAGAGCAAATTGGTCAGTATGTCGCGGCTGGTGTTAGGACCGGACCCAGGAGCAGACACCCAGACAGTATGGAAGGTTTAAAGGGGTTTTATTCCACGCGCACACACACACACAGGGGGGATGAGGGGCAGCCACAGCAGGAACGGGCGGGTGAAATGGCGAAAGAGACCGGAGACACAGAGGCACAGGTGAGCAGACACAGGGAAAATCACAAAAGAACTTGAATCACTTAACTAAATACTGAAGGGAGCCACGAGATTTACCACCACATAGGCTGAAACAATCTGGCGATGACTGGGAGGAAGACCGGGGTTCTTGAAGACTGAGGCATGATGAATGCTTGAGAGCAGGTGAGACAGCAGACAGCAGGTGAGGAGAATGGAGGCCGCACCCTCATCAGACACACAGGGAAGGAGGAGGAGCAAAGGGAGCAGGAGGGGAGCAGAGCCATGACACAGTAAAGCTGCTGGTTTAATTATTTAATTATTTAAGTGCCTCTTATAAAGTCATGAGGCTTAAGATGACTTCATTTTAAATTAAAAATAACATTTAATAACAAAATCAAATAAAGATTATACAGTGTAGAATTAACTACTAATGTATAATAAGTATAGTTTTGTAAGGACCATGCACTTTCACCTCTCAATTTAAAAAAGCTCATGCTATTCTTATTTGCAGAAGATGACCAATCCACTAAAGCTGAAAGCAAGCTGAGACTCATCTCTGCATAGTCACAAGCTACCCTACTCACAGTAGTTGGCAGTTTGCCGAGTTGACTTTCAGAATGTATGCTTGAGCATTTACACCCAAGTTAGGTTTAATTTACACATAATAGTACCTAGTAGTATAAGTGGTTAGGAATTTTAGGAATATTGTCAATTAGTATTTCACTGATCCCCTTCAAATTCACAAAGATTTTGTGCTAACCACAGTAGAGCAGGATGGTTACATATTCAACCTGTGTACATAAACACAATCAGTGTAATAAGCAATTACACAGCCAGATGCTTATAAGGGAATGTAGGGATTATGCACACATTGTAGTTAGCAGTAGTTTAGGTGTATTGCCTTTAAATAAGATAATGTCCACAAGAGCATATTGTGGCCATATGTGACATATGCACTTCCATGTCGCAACTCTTTTAAATCTGGCCCTAAATGCAGATGAGTTAAGAAAAAACCTGGATGACCCGAAAGCCAAAAGAAAGAAGGATCACCTACCTGTATATAAGTTATTTATACTTCATAAAATCACTTCAATCATTCAAATGGCAGGCACAGTCTCAGTCTACTGATACAGTAGCCTGTGTACTGCAACAATGGATTAGACTGATCTTTGAAACATAAATACTTTATTTAACCAAAACGGCCCAGAAAAGTCCAGTTGAAAACTATAAGAATATATAATAATATAATATATGCCATTCTGCATTTGGTAGAATGGCCTGTCACCCACATGGTGCGTTCTAAAAAACTGATCTGAATAATATCTGTATAACAACATTTAACATTATATTACTACATTCTGTCATTCATTTATTAAGTATTTTCACAATACCTACCTTCATGTAGCTAACATCTTAAGTTAAGCTTTTTCTGATAGCAGTGACAGAAACCAAACATCCTCTTCCTGATGGTAGGCCTAATTTGAATATTGAAGTTTCTTGTTATTTTGAGATACTTAGTCAGAATAATGAGATACTAAGTCAAAAAAAATGAGATACTAAGTCAAAATAATGCGAAGGTATCTCATTATAATGATTTAAAGAATCCTTTTTTTTTTCTGTCACATTGGTGGAAATGGGCTTCCATAGAGGACAGTCTCTATGGGGTTTTGGGTGGGTAACTGTTCTAATGGAAGCGCAGAGAAGTGTGTAAGATTACAGCTCTGCTTCCTGGTCCCAACTCTGGATTGTCAGGTTTGCGGCTATACATGTCATCACTGGTCAGATTGGGCAGGGGTCCAGAGAAAACTATGGAGTCCGACATTGTTTTAGCATAGTTACACACCGACTCCACATTAATTTTTGTGACTTCATTATCGCCGACGTGAATAACTATTTTACTATATTAACGTTTATCTTTAGCCAGCAGTTTTAAATATGATTCGATGTCGCCCGGTCTGGCCCCAGGGATACATTTAACTGTTGTCGCTGGCTTCGCTCAATTCACGTTCCTGACTATTGAGCTGCCAATAACCAGAGTTGGTTTCTCAGCAGGTGTGTCACTGAGTGGGGGAAATCTGTTTGAAACATGAACCTGTTGGTGGGGAACCGTGGGCTTCTGCTGCCAGGGTTTATGCTTTCTTCCGACAAGTGATGTGTCAGATGCGAAAGAGCCGGAGTAACGATGGAAGCCGGCTCCCGGTCGCGAGCCGTTTTATTAAAGTAAAGTAATACAAGGTAGACTGATATGATGATCTCCGTGCTGTGGGTTCTCCATGCATGCAGTTGGTTTTATTTGTCCAGATGTCAGTGGTGGCCATTAACAAAGCACATTTACTTGAGTCCTGTATTTCATTTACTTTTTTTCAGTACTTTACTTGTTTTGTTGTTTAAATAAAAATGTACCTTTTTTTTTTTTTTTTACTGCTGCTTAAGTTTGTAGAGGTGTTTCTATCTGCTTTGTGTTGCAGAGTGGTTCTACAAGCAAGTTAGTGCATTCATTGGGTGGTTTCAGAGAGTTACAAGGGTCTGTAAATTGAATTGATTGAACAATTTATTGATATTAGAAAATGTAATTTTTACTATTGAATACTTGAGTACAAAGGATGTACTGAATAATTTAAGCGATATATGTGTACACATACACATCATAAGTCAAAACCGTGCTACATTTTGCTGAATTATAAAAGGTATAAGTGGTAAAATGAAGAGCTGTTTCGGAGCCAAAAGAGCTTCTTGGTGAGCTGAGCCAAATGATCTGGCTCACTAAAAAGAACCGGAACTACCATCACTACTCCGGCTGCCCAGGAACCGCTGGGGGACGGCTAGCAGAGGCTACACTGGGTTGGCCCCAACGACTACTGGGGGCCGGCTAACTATCGCGGATCTATCTCTAGAGAAGGAGAAGCCATGGCTAACTCCTAATGCTATTGTTGCTAACGTGTGAAGAACTGTATAATTTAGTAAAGTCACTAAAAGGAGGAAGTATCTCCATGTGCTTAAATGGTCTGGGTATCATCAGATAATCTGTAATTCATGTCATTTAAAAAGGGAAAAACAATAAATCTTTTTTTGTTTCATAACAGAAAAGTCATGTGGTCTATTTGTTTTTTGCTTCCAAATGAAAAACGAGAAATCCGAATCCAGTTTTGTTTTTTGTTGTGCACAGGAACTAGGAACTACGATAGATAGATGGAGAGGTGGAGAGATAGAAAAATGCAAACAAAAACCTAATCTTTGTTTGGTACATGGAATAACCTGGACTCTGAGTTACAACACTTGACAATACTCACTGACTTACCGAACAAGACGAACTGACAAAGACAAAGGGAGACAAGGACTATTTATACCATGTGTTAGTAAGAACAGGTGAAAACAATCAGGGGTGGGGCAGACAATTACAAAGGGGGGGAATCCCACAAAGGGAGGAGGTCAGGATTGAACAGTGAGGGAAAAGGTGAGTACAAAATAAAACAGGAAGGACTAACAAGAAAACACTTAACATGAACATGACTAAACTTAACAAACTTGACGAGACACAACAGTAAACTGTTTTTGTAAACAAAAAACAGATTTATTGTTTTAAATGACAAATTAATTACAGATTATCTGATGATACCCAGACCTTAAATAGAACTAGTCTACGTTTAAATGTTAAGCGGGTAAATGGGCGCTGTAATGAGTACGACAGTAAATTTAGTGTTCAGAGCAAGCAGAGCAAACACTACACAGACACAGTACACGTACTGTAGCACGTCAGCTAGAAGTTCTTTGTCAAATGTGAAATGGTATGTTGCGATGTGTGTGAGACCATAATATTGGACTTGCTAGCTCGTTCACAGTATTTTTATAAGGGATTATTTAAAAAAAGTCATTGTTGTGTTTACAGCTTGACCGCTGTTACGGCCGCCGCTGGCTGTCGTTTAGTGTATATTCATTGTGGTGTTTCATGTGTGACTCCCTGTTGAGGATTGGTCCTTCTGGAGCAGAGCCCGCCTACTTCCTGGTTGCTGTCCCCTGGCATCAGTGATTGGTGTGGCTGCAATTCCACTGAAGCTACCAATCAGGAGTCTTCAATCAACCCCAGCTGCACTTAAATAGCTTGTGTGTCCACAGTTCAGGGCGGCTGTGAACTAGTGATCAGTTCGCCTTGCTGTTGGTTGCACACCATTGTGTTAGTTTAGAGTGTCTGTACTTTCTAGTATTGCCTGGCTGTTATCTGAGTGGATTCAGCCTGTGCCTTTGTAATCTTTTGTGACCTTTTTAAGTTGCTCAATAATTGCTAGTTTGGTTTTTGTTCACTAGTTTGTAAGCTTATGGGTGCTGATCTCTTTTTGTTCAGTGTTATCCAGTCATTTTCATTTTGTGTACTAGTTATTTGTCAGCACCTGTATAGCCTCTCTTTTGTTATATTTCATTGTGCAAGCACACTCTCCTTAGTTAAATAAAACACCTGATTTTAACCTGAACCTGTCAATTGTTGTATTCCATCTCTTTTCCAATTGTATGTTACCGCTCTCCAAATCGAGCTGGGTCGTAACACCGCTCCAACATATCAAAAGATCTGTCATATAGGTTTAATGAGTTAAAATAATTTTTCATTACCAGGACAAACAATTCATGTAATAACTTTTGCCGATTGCTCACACCCAAGCATTATCTTACCACTGCCCGAAACAAAGGCACCAAATGCATTGTATGCTTGCACTTTGTTTGCACTTCTGCTACGCACTGCTTTCAAAACACGTGTGTGTGACCACCTAACAAGCAACATCAGAATAGAAAGCCTTTATTTGTTGAGCTATGTTGATGCCCAATGTAAAGGTACTGGTTTAGAATTGAAAGATTTCTGAGTTCAGTGCCCACCAGTACCAAAAGAAAAAGGACCTAGGGATTTTCCCTATTTTGTTGCCTTACAACCTGGAATTGAAATGGATTTTTATTTGGATTTCATGTAATGGACATACACAAAATATTTCAAATTTTCTAGAGTGAAATGAAGAAAAAAATCTACAATATAATGGAAAAGTGGTGCATTCATTGCCATCAAGACCCTGGTGCAACCAGTTACCTTCAGAAGTCACATAATTAGTTAAATAAAGTCTGCAATCTAAGTGTCACATGATCTATTCATTTCAATTCAATTGTATTTGTATAGCGCCAATTCATAACAGAAGTTATCTCAGGACACTTTTCAAATAGAGCAGGTCTAGACTGAACTCCTTTATAAGATTATTTCAGTATATATATATATATATATATAGACCTGTTCTGAAAGGTCCAGGAGTCTGCAACACCATGAAGAACAAACAGGTCAGGGGCAACGTTGTGGAGAAGTACAGATCCAAAACTTTGCACATCCCACAGAGCACCATTGAAGACATTTTTAAAAAATGGAAAGAATATAGGACCACAGCAAACCCAACAAAGAGGGCATTAATCAGACAGGCAACCAAGAGACCAAAGAAAACCCTGAAGGAGCTGCAAAGCTCCATAGCAGAGATTGGAGTATCTGTCCATAGGATCCACAGATCTGGGCATAACGAAAGAGTGGCCAGAATAAAGCCATTGAGATTTGCGACCAGGACGGAGGTTGACCTTCCAGCAGGACAATAACCTGCAGTGTACTGCTAAAGCAACACTCAACTGATTTAAGGGGAAACATTTAAATGTATTGGAATGGCCTAGTCAAAGCCCACACCTCAATCCAATTGAGAATCTGTGATATGATTAAGATTGCTGTACACCAGTAGAAGCCATCCAACTTGAAGGAGCTGGGGCAGTTTTGCCTTCAAGAAGAATCCCAGTGGCTAGATGTGCTGAGCTTGCCAGGTTGTAAAGCAACAAAATAGCAAAAATGCCGAGGGGAGTGAATATGTTTGCAACCCACTGCACTACAGTCTCATTTTCTAGAAACAAAAATGAACGTTACAAAAAATAGTTGGATAGAAGCTACAATCACATAAACACACATAGTAGGTTGAACCATGGGCAAGGAAACATTTTTTACAGAATACAGAGATTACAAACATGCCACAGGCCTTAAATAATACTAACATACAGGCATAGCTTTAATGTTCTGGTTCCTATTCACACCATGATGTAGGACAATACAATTTATCTCTGAAATATCCATCATGGAACAACTGCAAGAGTTAAACCTTAGTGGACGGAGATTCGGGTAAACTGACTTTTTTAAAATTCATTTCTGACCTTATGATTTATGTATTGGCTCCAGCCATTGAAATTCATCTCAACCAATGTGGTCAGTGCTGCCTCCAGGGCCTTCTCAGCTTTCTCACTAAAGTTTGTACATTATTATTCACAATTAAGTAGAAAGTACAGGTACATTCATAATAGCTGCATGTATAAAACAACACCTCACAATGTGCACATTGTCCTATTTTGGACTGTTAAAAACCACCATAAATAAAACGGACGACTTAAAAAAATATAAAAGCAAGGCATTACACTTGCAAGAAAGACAGGGCAGGGCGTTCCTCCAAATATTATGAGGCAGACGGGATGTAACACAAAATGAAATGCTGGTATTTTACCATTATTGAAGGCTACTATCAGCTGTCAACAGCATGTAGAAGTCCAAAGAATATATCAGGAGTAGTGGATCCTCTATTTAGAATATAAAACACAAAAACCTGTCCAGAATAATGACGTTTTAAATACCTTTTTCTACAGCTTGTTTCACAGCTGATAAAAAACTGTGAATAATGCAGTGGAATGGACTTTCATTTGATCACACACAGCAGAGTTAGCTTAGCATGTCAAGGTATGTAGTTATCTATGGCTCTAGACTGTAATCCGGTAAGTCTTTGAGCAACTCAACCGAATATGCATTTCAAATTGCATTTCTTTATTTTAACTTGATAAAATTCAATGCATGCAATGAAAAAAATAAATAAGACATGAGCTACCAATAAACACCTGTGTTTTTATGGGGTTGAGAGGACCTTCAGCAGGTGATCTATCTCTTTCAGAAAATAAACATTGTTTTTAGCAGAAAATTCCAATGGCTCACTGAGAAGAAATCCAATGAGTGGAAAATCTTATAAGGTGAAAATATTTTCTTATTATTTTCTTGTGCAACTTACTTTACACCTATGCTTTTTGGATTGAGACAGGACTGAACAGGAGGATGAGACGAAGCTAGTGAGTAACATTTATGCTCTGTCTTTATATTGAGAAATATAGATGAGCCAGTCAGGTCCTGTCTGTCCTAGTTAGCCTCGATATCGTGTCCAATGTCTTCCATGCATATAAAACAAAAACCTACTAACAGCAGTACTATATTTGACAACTGTTTTTTTACAAATGTTTTTGAAAACACAAAGCTGTACACACATGTGAGTGCTCTGCCGTGTTCTATACAAAGCTCAACAAGAAGATAAAGTGATAATTCCTGTACCATTTACACAAACAAATCCCTCAAAATTTGGTTCAGACAAGTAGCACAGGACTGGAATGGGTGGTCTGACATTCCCCTTTGTGTCCCTTTAACTGTCCTCAGTGTAATGAATACCTTTTTCATCATGATGAGTACAGATGAATGAACCGGCATGCTGCAGCTTGTTTATGCTCACGCCTCAACTTCAAGTTTGAAGTCAAGTGTCACCTTAGAGAGTTATCCTTCTTAATGTGAGCCTCAAGCTGTTTGCACACCAGGGTGATTCAGGTCTCTTGGCACCTGGCACACAGGTGGATCCCACAGCTGTGCTGCATCAGCAATGTCCTTAGTTTAGGGTCTCATTCCCACTATTCCTCATAGGAGCTGAATCTGCGTCGACCGAGAGGCACACAGGGGGCTGTACGAGAGAGCGAGAGAGAGAGAGAGAGAGAGAGAGAGAGAGAGAGAGAGAGAGAGAGAGAGAGAGAGAGAGAGAGAGAGAGAGAGAGAGAGAGAGGTGTCCATTAGCAGCTTTGAGCTAAAGGCTAACATGCTCACAATGACAGTGACAGTGTTGAGTAACGCTCTCACCATGTGAGCTTGCTGCTAATTACAGGGTTCCCACTCTTTTTAAGAAATTATTTTTTTTGGTTTATTATTATTTGTTTGCACTTGCCTACAATTGTGGTCACTCTGCATTAGCTCGCTTTCATGTCAAGCTTGGCTGCTCTTACCACAGCAGATTCTTTAGTGGGGCCTCGGCAGGGGAGCAGTTTTCATTTATTTATTTAACCAAAACCCTTAAATAACAGTTCAAATAAATAAAAAATAATTAATCTTCCCACCTATTAAAAGAAGAGGTAGAAAAAAGTGTTTGTTGCATGTACAATTAACAATTACCAACCACAACACATGTGAATTGGATCATTTATAACAGGCTGGATGCTTGTAGATGTGACTGTTTATAACATACATCATGACGTCATTTGACTGCAAAAGTTGCTGCAAGTGGTGTGAACAGCTCTTAACTGACATGGGAGCAGAAGTGCACTGATTATCTGACCAACAGTTGGGTTTCAAACACCCAGGTTCATGTAATCTGAGTGAGGAACTAAAATACTATTTAATTTGGTCATTTTAATCAGTTTCCAAGTGTTTCCATGACTCGAAAACTAGTCTCTAAATTTCCAGCTTTTCCAGGATATGTCGGAACGTAAAGGTTCAACACACATTACGGAATATTTTCGGACCCTATGTTTACTGGATTTCCAGCCATAAAAATGTTGGAAGAGGAGAAAGAGATTAGGAAATACAGGAGGGTACAACTGTCTGAACCAAAATGTAATACACTTGGAAGTCATGTGTCTCTGACTCACACAGCACAATGGTGCCAGTTTAGTGTCAGCTAAATAAAAAATGTGGCAGGTTTTAGTAGTTGGACTGCCAGCTTGAAGTCGCTGTCCACCAGCCACTGAGTTTTCTATGCGTCTGGTTTCCAACAAGGAAGAAGTAGAGTTACCACTGGCAAATACAAGAGGAAAATGTTTGCAGTAACAGAGCTGCTGTTGTGACTGGGCCGTGTGTGTCACACAATCTGCACTCATAGTTACCTGTATAAAATGTGAAGTCACTTCCTCTGTATCTGCCGACGCTGTTGTCTGAAAGAGAGATAAGTGTCGATTGTACAAATCAATCAACTCAGTTCTGATTCATGTGTTTCACTCCAGCCACTTCAAGTTAGCAGCAGCAGTCTAATGTGGGGCTTGATACGGGGACAGGGGTTGTGGAATGAAATTGCTGAAGCAAAGCCAGGTTTGGCTTACATCCCTCTCCCTACTTTTAAAGAGCATTTTGACAGATTGGTTTCTATGTTCCTATCACTTCAACCTGAGCACTTGGTCAGTCGCAGAGTTGCTTAGTTGACTACTTTCACATACGACGGACAGCTGACAGATAACCTTTACTGTTTTTCATACCACAATGTTTGACATTCCCTTCCTTTGTTTTACTATCAGTGGATTTCATTACAGCATGGAAAATTAGCTGTCAGAAACTTGTTATTCACTTACAAAATCAGTAACTTCATGTTACTGATTTTTTCTGAAGTTCTGCCAGCATCACCTGTCAGGGCTAATATTCATGGGATATTTAGCTGTTGAGTGCTAACAAAACCTGTTAATAATTCACTGCAGTTAAAGTGAGTTTTACAAGTCTGGTATTATGACCTTACCCAGTAACACAGGCAGTAAACAACAACCCCAGATAGTTTCATTTTTACTGCCCGTGTTCAATTCATCCTCACTTTTGTCTACATTTCAGAATGAAGACATATTAATACGCTGATCACGTAGTGGGAAGTCCTGGATTCATAATGACAGCAAGACAGAGTGTGAGTCATGTTGAAAAACCACATGCACAGTACATTCCAACAGTACCTTTAGCTCTATCTCTGGCTGAGCTTCTAATAAGACTTCATTCACCTCACAGAATTCACTCTGAAAAACAAAATAAAGAAGTCAAATAATATATTAAATTAAACTGTTCTGATGCTGCACTATGTAGATAGACACTAACAGTATATTTGAGGTACTGATAAATAATCACTAGAATTGATAAGGTAAAATGCTGGTAAAAACAAGCAAACCAGTTGATCTGAACAATAGCCGCTGGAACAAAGCTGTTTTTATAAACTCCGCCCAGAGGGAAGAAGCTGATATTCACAAACCAAACCAAGGGACCAGACAAAAAGACAGAAATGATTCAATAAAAGCACGATAAAACAAGGCTTTTATTTTGTATGAGGAAACTGTCCTTTTTGCACACGGCTTCACAGTTTTCTACAAAAGTTCAGTTTTGAGTCAAGACCCAAGATATTTGTAGGATTGCACACATTCTACTGTCTGAGCCTTGATGGCTGTGACTCCATGTGTGTGGGAATGTTTTCTAAAATACTAATAATTGTCCCCATATACCTGCCTACGTGCCCTTGGGTCTACGCTCCTTAAGTGAGGCTATTAAACTGGCTGCTATCTATATGGACCATTACGATCAAACAACAAACAGGATTTTGCTCACAGTTCTGCAGTCCTTCCTCTGCTGGCGCTTTTTGAAGTAAAGTAAAGCCAGCATCATGGCCACATTCAGGACCAAAGATATCATCAATAATATCTTCAGGGATATAACGTCTGTTAAGGAGATATCAGAGACAGATTCCATTAATGTCACCAAACAAATAACAACAAAAACAACTTGTAAAGCAGTTGCTTTAGCAAAGCATCTCACAAAAGCATCTGCAATCGAATAACTAGTGGACAATCTCGCCTCACTCTGAACGGCTCAGTAATTTTTTTTATTTGACCAGAATTTGAAATGTAGCAGACCTCACCAAAAGAAAACACTTCATCAGACTAGTCTGGCTGTGTGGTCATGGTGTTTTTACATTTCTGAGCTAACTACACACTACCAGAGACCCAGATGGTCAGACAACAGACAAAGAAAATCAAAAACCTGAAAAATCTGATTATTAATATATCAACACTAATGTTCACATGTATATGACTAGGAAAACGTTTACCTGTGTTATCTCCATTATTTGTTTGTGGGGAAATGTTAAATCAATTATTTAAATATCCTGATAAACAGACAAATAACTGATAGATAAATAACTTCATCTTAACCAATATGAACCGTGTCAATCAAAGAATGTCTGCTGTTTATGTACTTTTTTTTACTTTCTAAACTCTGACATGTGTCAACCCAAATATACACATTTTAAATCAAGGGAAAAAACTTACCTTTTCCACCCTCTCCATGAAATGATGCTTGACCTTTGGAAAGATGAAAAAAAAACAACTTACATCATTACAATTGCAAATATACAGTGTAAGACAAGCAAACTACTGTTAAATCATTTCCTGCAGGCTGTTTTAATACACAGAGGTTAAAGACACTACCAACATGTTACATAACTTTATCCTGACCTATTTATGTAATTCATGTCAACCCAAGAATGTTGCATGTCTTGTTATTCAGTATTATTAAATGATGTAAAAAAATCTGAAAGTAAATCGTATCAGAGCAAAAAGCAGTGAAACGAGAAAATGTTAGCATTTTCACCCTTGAAATACTATTATGAATAAAAAAAGCACAAGAAGCAAGAAATCCTGTTTAGTTAGGACAGCACGCACTGTGAAAGGCGGGGCCCTTGCAGCTACAGGTGACAAGCCATTGATACATACCAAACATGCTCACAGCTTTAGATGCAGGACATGCACAAAGAATACTGCTAAATGAATGTAAATGGCTTTGTAACTGTCATGTTAGTTACCACAAGGCAACAGAAGGGAAATATTGCACTTTACATGGTCAAACCAAATAGTCACATACCACTTAATCTGTCATTTATTCTTTAAGGTTTGATTCTATCAGTTTACCATGATTAGGGTTAGTTGGGTGATGTTAACCAGATCTACCAAACGAACCAGTCAGTCAGTTTGTCTTGAAAACCCCCCAAAATGGTATTATTTATGGCATTTATGCTTCTTGCTTCATGTTTTTTCACCAAATGAATGTTTTGGAAGAGCAATGTTTTGGTTCGAAAAATGGTAGTAACATTACTGACAGGAACCATGTTGGAGGTTTTCTAAGGCCACAAAGTAGGTAATGGCAAGTTCCATTTCCATATCTTACCACTGTCTTTGTTTACTGTGCTCTGTGTGACTGTTGTTGTCAGTGTTGTTGTTGAAGGCAATGTTGTTGTTGTTGTTGTTGTCGTCGGCAATGTTGTTGTTGCTGTTGTCGGCAATGTTGTTGTTGTTGTTGTTGATGTTGTCGGCAATGTTGTTGTTGTTGTTGTTGTTGATGTTGTCGGCAATGTTGTTGTTGTTGTTGTTGTTGTCGTCGGCAATGTTGTTGTTGTCGGCAATGTTGTTGTTGTTGGTGGCAATGTTGTTGCTGTTGGTGGTCGTTGATCATCAAAGGCAGTCAGTACAATATAGATGAAATAAGAAATAAATACTAATGTAGCAGATTTGGTCAAATTAAAGGCACTATTCAAAGGCACAGGATCATCATTATATGAATTCATCCGTGTCAGTGGCAGATACACACAGTGAACCTAAGCAGCGAGTTTGGAGTGAGTTGATTTGTAATCAATGTCATCCAACATCCATCTTATCGATCATTTTTGCGAGTATTTGTTTTATTGAAGTTATTTATTTTATGTTTTGAACAACAAGACTGTGTGATGTTATGTGTGTGTATTATGTTATGAAATAAACTAAATGTTCAGTCTCCTTGCTGGTTGTTCTGACACATTCAGAATCATTACAGCTTTAGCCGTTAGCATCAAAGCAGGCGGTTGTTAAATGTATGTGCATTTAAATAACTAATATCATAAGCGTTTAACAACCAGTTGAACGAGAAATGCCCATACCATCCAAGTGTGACTGCTATGGGAAACGTATAAATAAACTATGGTCATTTTAGCCATTCTAGCAACATGGCTCTAGGGACGTCGATGTCAGACGATTGGTCCACTGCACTGGTTAAAACTGAAAAAGCTTGACAACATTGGGACTGCCATTTCATTTTGTACAGACAGAATAAGAACGTGCTGCTGGTGATTCTCCGACTCTCCTCTAGAGTCACCTTAAGGTAGAGGTGGACATTTGTGGTTTTTAAGTGAAATCTGTCTACAACTATTGGATGTATTGCCATACATATTACATATTACAAGTAATATGTTTGGTGATCCCTTAACTTTTCCTAAAGCATCATCAGCCTACTAGGGGATGGGCATAAGTACCTGAGTACTCCTGTGGATGTTAATATTCATTCAGCGTATCAGGCACTCGCATGTAGATCTGTGCACGTGCAGTCACAAGAGCACTATCAGTCACACATCACTTATCTAACGTTACAGGCAGAATGGCGACCAGGATTACAACTGATGGATTTCAAAATAGGAGAAGAAAAGAATGGCCAGCACAAGCTATGTAACATTAAACTGATAACCAGTTTAATAAATAACTATTAACAATGGTGACTGGAGCTATGCTAGGCTCCAATGAGCTGACTGTTGAGCCGGAGTGCAAGCTACCATCACCATGGAGAATATGGATGGGGAATGTGTGGTGAACTGCAGGAAATTAACTGTTTAGCTATAGCCTACAGGCCATGGTGGCTGCAGAAGAAAACCAGCCATTTTTACCGTTAAAAAATAAATACATTTTCACAGTGTGTCAATCACGTTTACATACAGAAAACTGATTCATTTTAAATAATCAATCAGAGCAAAGATTAAGCATAAAGTGAAGTATTCCTGGTTCATAGAGATCGAGAAATGCAACAGCCAGCATGATTTCAATTGCATAGCATGCAAGGTTCTTAAGCACATCTAGATATAAGGAGGGGGATATAAGGAGGGGCTTACCATTAAATGTATCGGAATAGAGTCGGAAGACTTTGTCTGAAATAACTTAGATCAGAAACACACAAAAATCAATAAGGGTCATAAATTGTAAAAGCAATATATTGTGTGTTTTGGTGCACAACAATAGGTACAGACACACGCACACCATCATACCACAACGCAGCACTTTTACTCACCATATCGGCAAGCTGTGATGCAAGAAAGAAAGAAAAGAAAATAACAGCTTTAGTATACAGATTTGTGAGTCTCAGTTCATTGCAATGGATGCAACATATTGCATCTTTGTGTGTAAGCAGAATGAGTGATACCTTCAGGAATGTTGTTAGACGCTATGGTCACCAAGCACTCAAAGTAAAATAAAGGGACTGTGAATAAATGTTTTCCACAGAAGTCACTGACATTCTTTATCTCAACCTGTGGTGGAAAGAGATACAACAGGTTAATCAGGCACAGTAATTCATTAGCATTAAAGTGAGACATGACAGAAATGGCAGCAGGTAGAAGAAAGTATAACAGTATTAGGTTGGTACTGTTCACTCACGTTTGCACGCTCACTGTTCACACACTCCAACATGGAACAGATGGAGGTTGGGTTATTTGTGCACTCCGTCTCTATTGTGCATTCCATCATGCGCTGCATTGGGCAGAGAACACTTAGTCAAATGCAACTCAGTACAGTCAGCATAGAATAAAATGCATTTACATTTACATAGAATCTGCACAGATCATTTCTCTCTCTTTTTCAGTAAGTTACCTGGAAATTATTTGCTTCAACGAGGGTGACACTGCCTGTGTTATTTCTTGGCTTGAAAGTGAAACAGAGAAACAGAGTGAGACAAACAGATATTAATTGTTAATCTCCAGTTTATTACTAATTATTATCATCATTCCCATTCATAGTGAAATGCTGCGGAAAGCTTACCAAAAATAGCCTGCCAGGGCCAAATAATAATAGTCTGATTTTTGTTTTAAAAAAATGTTCCAAGCATGATTGTTTTGATAGTATTATAGTTGACTTCATTTTACTGCTTAGAACTTAAGATATAGACAAATGGTATCTTATGAGCTACTTTTAAAGGACCAGTGAGTAGGATTCAGTGGCATCTAATAGTGAAATTGCAGACAAAGTGAATACAACTCGCCCTCCAAGCATGTAGGAGAAACTAGGGTGGTCCTATCTACAGCGAGTGTTTGGTTTGTCCATACTGGGCTACTGTAGAAACATGGCGGCCTGCGTAAAAGAGGACCTGCTCCCTCTGTAGATAAAAACAGTTTGTTCCAAGGTAATGAAAACATACCTATGAATATTATATTACATTTCTGCCTATAGATCCTCCTCAATGTTAAACAGCCACTGTGTGTAGAAGGTGTTTGACAGTTTATATAAAGAGGAACCTCTGAAAACCCAGAGGACGATACTTAATGCCTTCACTTTTTCATTTTGCTGGTGTCCTGAAGTAACAAAAACACTAAATGAAACAACTGACTACTGATACAAAAAAATCTAGTTGTGTTTACATAGTCGGCGCAGTTCTCTTCTGACAGGTTGATTATGCTCAGGGCCAGGACCTAGTAGACAAAAAAATAATAACATTAAAGGTCTGTTTTTAAATCGTTTGGGACATTGGGAGAAAGCATTTCAAATATACACACTAAGTTATAATGTAAAGTATCTACTAGTGCAAGTCTTTAAAACTAGGATGTGTAGTCTGTAATGTGTGCTCAAGATGTTGTCAGTTTAGATTAAAACTCATAACTCTGAGCGACCCATGTCACAGCCATGAGCTGAGTTTACAAGGAATGCTGCATAGGTGACACTTACAAAAAGAATTGTGCGTCTCCAGCCTGTCATGTTGCCACCGTGAACATTCAGACTCGCACTAGGGAAGAAGTTCTCCTTCTGTAGATAAAAAATGGCACATTGCAAAACACGATTCTTATATTCAGAACACTCATTAAAATATGAACCGATAATTTCACATTTTTGCCTTTTAAAAAGTTATTCATGCCCTGCAATTTTTATACACTTGATGGCAAAAAAAAGGCTAAAGTGTAGTGAGCAAAGATAACGGATTTGATATTTCATAGCTCTTTTCTAACCAACTCCAACTCACATCACAATTCCGACTCTTCAAATGTTCATCAAGTACAATAAAAGTTCATCAAAAACTTCACAAACGTTGCTGCTTTTGCTTTCACAGAACATAAAGGCTGTCAATCATTTTATAACAACCTTCCTTAACAAGGAGTAAACATACAAACAACAGTGCACAGTTGTTCATTAATCATCAGTCACTGTCCTTTCAGTTATTCATTGCTAAAAGCAACAACAAGCGACAGCGATGATAAATGAGGCACACTTCCTCTACGGGGAGAAAGTGAAACTCACAATCCTCATTAATCCCTCATAACTCTGCAACAGTTCATCTGAAATCACTGCCACACAACTCGGATCACAACTCCCTGATCTGACTGACTGCTTGGACATGCAAGTGACTGTTTGTGTTGGTACATGTTACTACAGGAGGGCGGGACAGGACAGCCTTCACCTCGCCTCACCTCGCTGGGACACCACATACGCACTCATGTAAAACAAATAGACAAAGATAATAAACTGAAATATTTCAAGCTCAAAAACTCTAACTATATACAGAATCAGAATTTGTACCCATTGTAAAACAGGAGACGTTAAACTGAAATTCATTTTCTCACAAGTTGTCCAAAATAGTAAAGTAAGTAAACTCCCAAACCCTTAAGGGAGAAGACAGCATGACAGCACTGGCATGAGAACATGTCACCACATGTCATACCGCAAGCATTTGCATTTCTATATGAGGTTGTTGGTTTTTTTCTTTGCTTTTCTTTCATTTCATTGTGTTATTAGTATTTATTACATTGTAATATTAGTATTTTTTTCATTGTAGTGTATAAGTAATCTTTATATTCTATACTAGAAGTTTTTCTTTGGCAACATGTTTGATTTAGAGAGAGAGAGCGAGAAAGAGAGAGAGGGGGGGAGTCCAAAATAAAACAAAGAAATTAAAGAAAACTTCCTCCAACTTCCTTCCTCTAATTCAACCAAAAAATCTTTTCTAACCCTGATGGAAGAAAATGGCACACCAGTAGAACTAGCAGTAGAATATGTTAGAGAATGATACTGATTTCAATGTAAGGTTGTTTTTGTTTGCAGCTTTTTGAAGGCCGCTGTGTCTGCATGTGCAGCCATTGCCATTGTGTTCCACAGAAGAGCAGTTTTAGGAAGGCAATAAGACAAAGTAGGTATGACAGAGCTCTGAGCAGGAGACTGGGTTGTGACAGTTGAAACTGAAGTGCCTTGTAATTTATGACAGCAATCACTTACAACTAAAATGGATGGGTGAGACTGATCCTCACTGTTGGGACATTAACAGGAAGGCACAGACTGGACGCATCAGCCCTGGTTCACACTGCCAACTGTGTACCATGGCTCAGAGGTACAGCGGGTCGTCCACTAATCGGAATGTTGGCGATTCTATCCCCGGCTCCTCTCGCTGCATGTCGAAGTGTCCTTGAGGAAGACACTGAACCCCAAATTGCTCCTGATGTGCATCGGTGTGTATGAATTATTAGTTTCCGTTCTGGTGAGCAGCTGGCACCTTGCATGGCAGCCACTGCCATCAGTGTATGAATGTGTTACCATTTAAATGGTAAAGGGACTTTTGCTTCACTAGAGAGTTATCTCGCCTATTTCTTCCGTGAGCCATGTGCGGTTTCAAGGCGAGATAGAGAGTTCCCAAGTATACTTAATATCAAGCATTTTTACTGCAGAAATCTGAAGAAATTTAAGAATAAAAGTCCATATTTGTACCTTAGAGTGGCATATTTTACCATATTTGAGCTACTGTATTAACATTTTACTCAATAATTCCTAGCTATGGATTGTATATTTGACTTCTACACATATAAGGCTACACAAACATTCAATATCAAGCATTTTTACTAGGGATGCACCGATCCACATTTTTTCACTTCCGATCCGATCCTGATACCTGAATTTGGATATCTGCCGATACCGATACTATTCCGATACCAGAGCTCTGTTTGCTTTAATATTATTATTATCATTATTGTTGATTTTATATGAGATAATATGAATAAACTCCTCTCAACAGGCAAGTATAATATGTACGTATGTATGCATGTATGTCCCAAAAGGCAACTTGAGGTAAGTATAAGGTCAGAAAAGGAAGTCAGAAAAACAGGAAATCCTGTTAAAAGGAAAAATCCCATCCTGAAAACAAAAATGCAACTGTAAGGGTTTCAAATTGATTGTAATGTCAATATTTATTAAATTCCCAAAATGTCAAATATTTGAGTCTTGAAATATAAGAAAAGTGCAATAAGTGTAAACATCTTACACACACACTATCAATAAAACAGTGTGCATCTGAACAGCACAGATCAAGTACACTGGCTCTTGTAGCATCAACAAATCAAGGTTTTAAAATGTCAATTATCTGAAATATAAGAAAAGTGCAATAACTGTAAACATCTAACACACACACACACTCGGTCCCTTTAGTTTTCCCGTTGTCTGCCTGGAGTTTACTTTGTTTTTGGAATGACTCCAGAAGTGATTCCTGACAGCTCGCCTAAAAAAATCCTTGTGCTGTTTCGTGTGGTGCTTTTTTTAAATGTTTGATTGCGTTCGTAGTGTTGTACGACGCGAGGGAGATTCCGCGTCTCTGAATTACGGCTTTGCAAACATTGCATTTTGCTGTCTTGCTCTGCGGTGTTTCCAGTGTAAAGTATTTCCACACAGCGGACATGTTTGCTAGCCACAATGCCGCTCAATGCTATCCTGCTTGTTGGCTGCAAACTGAGGAATGGATTTCCTGAGCGGGGGCGTGTCTCATAACTCTGTGTCTCATTGAGCTGCACCTCCGTTCAGGAAATCCGTTCCACAGTTTGCAGCCAGCTAGCAGACTGGCCGGCAGGAATCACCTGTGGAGTCATTTCAGCAGACAACGTTAACGCAGACATGGCTCATGGATATCGGAAATCTGCGCAGGTTGGATCGGGAAATTGCGATACGTGAATTACGCTGGTATCGGTCCCGATACCGATACTGGATCGGATCGGCCCCATCCCTAATTTTTACTGCACCAATTTGGAGAAATTTAAGAATAAAAGTCACATATTTATACCTCCAGATTCCATATTTTCTTATATTTGAGCTACTGTAACCCCACTGAACCCCAAATTGCTCCCGATGTGCATCGGTGTGTATGAATTATTAGTTTCCGTTCTGGTGAGCAGCTGGCACCTTGCATGGCAGCCACTGCCATCAGTGTATGAATGTGTTACCATCTAAATGGTAAAGGGACTTTTGCTTCACTAGAGAGTTATCTCGCCTATTTCTTCCGTGAGCCAAGCGCGGTTTCTAGGCGAGATAGAGAGTTCCCAAGTATACTTAATATCAAGCATTTTTACTGCAGAAATCTGGAGAAATTTAAGAATAAAAGTCCATATTTGTACCTTAGAGTGGCATATTTTACCATATTTGAGCTACTGTATTAACATTTTGCTCAATATTTCCTGGCTATGGATGGTATATTTGACTTTTACGCATTTGAGACTACAAGCTGACTTGTCTTCCTTGTGTCTCCTCTCAGCAAGTATTTGAGAGACAAATATGAGGAAGAGATAGTAGGTACAATGCACTCAGTAAGCATGTGTGAATAAAGAATAATTGAAAGGCTTTCAATGTAGCATACATCATGCTTCTTGATAATAGACTTCCTCATTAGACATACGTGTTCTCTCACTATAAGCTCCTCCAGAAGAATCCTCTGTCCTCGTCTCAGTTACTGGAATATCTTCTGTGATGGCTAAGGGAAATCAATTGCCAGGTAGCTCAAACATAAGAAAATATGCCACTTGGAGGTACAAATATGGACTTTTATTCTTAAATTTCTCCAAATTGGTACAGTAAAAATGCTTGATATTAAGTATACTTGTAGTCTTAGATGTGCAGAAGTCAGATATACCATCCATAGCCAGGAATTATTGAGCAAAGTGTTTTTACAGTAGCTCAAATATGGTCAAATATTGAATCTGGAGGTATAAATATGGGACTTTTATTATTGAATTTCTACAGATTTCTGCAGTAAAAATGCTTGATATTAAGTATACCTGTAGTCCTAGATGTGCATAAGTCAAATATACCATCCATAGCCAGGAATTATTGAGCAATATGTTTTTACAGTAGCTCAAATATGGTCAAATATGCAATTTCATAAATATGGGACTTTTATTTTGGCATTTCTCCACACTGGTGCAGTAAAGATACTTGATAGCAAGTGTTTTTTATTCATCAGGGGCGCATGTAGAATGTAAAATATTTTATTTTAAATGTAGGTTCGAATTATAGCTTACTTTACCGCAATTACCGTAATGCTAGAATAGTTGTACAACCGAAATTTAAGTGCGGCTGATTTGACCACGGAGATCGAACTCACGGCTGGCTTGACCACAGTGCTCAACTGGTAGAGCTGCTGACCCATGTACTTCAGCTGTCACTATCTAATAAAGGCAATAAAAGGCCAAAAAAAAAAAAAACTGTATTAAAAAAAAAAAAAGGAAAAGCGATTACAGGAAGTCGGTAAAATAACACAACAGTAACAAAAAACCACAGGCAAGAGAGAGCTCTGAGCAGGCGATGAGGCTGCAGGGTGCATTAAGTTTCTCTCTCTCTCTCACTCACTCACACACACTCTCTCACACACACACACACACACACACACTCTGGTGACTATCCAGAGACATCGCGGTCACCTTTTCTCCTCCAGTCTCCTCCAGTCTCATGTGTTATGCAAGACGCCCCGGTCAGCTCACTGTCCCCCAGGCCGGTGGAACTGTAATGGCCAGTCCCCTCAGCCCTCCAGCATTAGCACCCTCTACAATAAGCGACTTCATTAAGGTGTGCCCTTATCCTTATCTCATCTGAGCAGAGCAACAGTCCAACAGGTAATGTATGTGTGTGCATTTGTCTCAGGACAGGCCAGGCACACACATAAGTTAGAATGAGCGTGGAAGCTTACCGTGCCGTGGTGTTGGGTTGCTGTTCAGGGCTGCATCATTCTTCTGAGCTTTACTTTCGCTTTCCACCTTTTCATGAGCACTTTCTCTCCTCCCCTTGCTCTTCATTTGTGATCTCATCCGCGGACTTTCCAAACGAGGGACAACGTCCATATAAGCCCTTTACCCTGCACTTGAACCCCCTCCTCCCCCCCCCCCCCCACACACCCACACTCAGCTGGAAAGTTGTGGATTTACTTTTCAAGAGAGGGACTCTCCAACAATAGGCTTTCGTTTAATCTTCAGTTCCCCTTGGTTCACTTCACAAAACATATTACAATCTATTGACCTCGATTTGTTTCGAGGATTTAATCAAATGTTTTGTGTTGCGTCTACTACCTGTAGATGTAGCAACGATCAGCGGATGTACTGACTGCTATTGCTGTGCGATTGTGAAAAATTGTTATTCAGTGTCGCTGTCATTCAAAGTTTCACAATTGGATCCAGCAATCATGATTTGGGATTTGAAAATGCAGATTTTAGATTTAGACTTTAGATATCTGCATCTCGGCTTTATTTCAGCTACTTCACTGAGTCTGTTATAAGGAAAATGGAACATGCAGAGGTTTTATTGTGAGCTGATGGTGACTTGATGCTGTGTAATATCTGAATGTGAGGGGGGAAAGGCTGCTCAAAGAAATTACTGACTGAGCATAAAGTAACCCTAGATAGTCGGATTTTGACATACAGTAAACCTCCACTAATGATTTGCTCAAGGCACCAAAGCTTCCTAGGAAGTCACAGGGCCTTGTTGGTTTTAAGGCATACTAAAAAACCTTAAAAAAATATAGAGAAGGCCTATATCTCTATATTTCATCCATTTCTGTGAAGAAAGAAAAGTTAATGAAACTGTTATTTTTAAGTTAATTTAACCCAAATGAAAGCAACATCTTTAATTAAAACTAAATGAGTTTCGTGAATTACAAAAAACATTCTTGATCAAGTAGCCTTAGTAATTTTTAGTGACCCTGACTTCATTTGGACATGTTTATTTGTTATTTGTTAACATTTATGATGTCTTATTTATTCTACTGGACTTTGGAATTGGTTTTTAGCTTAAAAAAAAAATTTGATTGGATTGGATATTAGAACAATGGCCAGGTATCAGGGAGAAGAAAACACTTAATTGGTAAAAAATTGTTGTTAATTAAACATAATTGGAGGATTGTATAAAAAGTTCCTAAAAATATCAGAATTTACACAAACGTCAACCAGGTATGTTCACTGTTGGGGTTCATTGTACAGTTTATCAGTTGTTCTGTATTTGTAGAATATAGTCGGGGTTGTCAATTTACCTAATACTCATAAATCACTTCAATTTTATTTGTATAGCGCCAATTCATGACAGAAGTTATCTCAGGACACTTTTCAAATAGAGCAGGTCTAGACCGAACTCTTTATAACATTATTTACAGAGACCCAACAGTACCACCATGAGCAAGCACTTGGTGATGACGGCAAAGTAAAACTGCCTTTTTAAGAGGCCCCTCATGGAAAAAAGTTGGAAACCACTCGCTTAACCACTACTTGACTTCAATGATAAACAGATCACAGGCAGATGCACAGTACAGTCAGTAAGAATTTTATTTCCCATAACACACCATTACCATCTGTAAAAAGCCTTCAAAAACTGTCTACATTGACATTTAAATAAGCTTTAGAATCAAAACTACTGACAAAAAACAGTAATAATGAGCATTTTTGGAGTGTAAAATCAGTAAACATCAGATATTATATAATTAAAAAAACTACAATTCCCACAAATTCATTAAAAACGTTCAATCATCAACTATTAACCGAGAGCAGAAACAGTAGTTACACAGAAAAAAAACACAATAAAAATGTATCCAAAAATCAAGTCAGTAAGAAAAGACAGTGCTAATCTTCATATTAACCTTTAGTCCTAACACAAAGCAAACTGTAAACCTGCTGCTAAATGCTAGTGCTAATGCTGCACAGTGGAGTAGACTGAGGCACGTAATTGGTTTGGCCTTTTGCATTTGATGCATTTAAAGCTGCAGTAGGTAATCTTTATAAAAATATTTTGAAAATCTGTGAAAAAAATCTGGCTCCTCTTAGTGCTCCTAATGGCATTTGAAGGAACCACCGGGCCTGAACAAAAACAACCATCAGAGAAGAGAAAGATAGTTGATTGTTGAGTCTCATTGCCAGGTCATGATCCTGCTCGTTATTAATGAGCAAATTTACATTTGCTGTTGATAATTGTGAATTGTAAGTGCAAGACACTGTTATTTATGGGCTCTAGCTTAAGTAATGTTACGGTGAGATGAGAACTGTTGCTCCGCTCCCTGAGGCCGCAGCCGTCAGCTGTAGTGAAAACAAATGCAAGCTAATGTGGAGTGACCCAAATAACAAAAAAATGTCTGGGAACAAATAACTAGTAACTGGCTCAGTGATGGAGAGAATACACTCAAGGTGCGTTTCATTCAACAGCAGTAAAACACAACTGTGTCTGATAAGCTGACACAGTTGACCTTAAAGAGCCACTCCTTATTCAAGCAATCCACTGAAAAGATAAAGTAAAACAAACAAAATGGAAAAGTCATTTGAGCTTCTCCCACCCTTTCCTGCTTCCTTCCTACACACGGTTAGGAAGACAACACCTAGGGTTACATTGTGAGTTACCACCTGATCTCGGTCAGAACACAGCCTTTGATTGGATTGTCAAATATTCAAAACATTAGTGCATCAGAGACCATAATGGAAGTGTGGAAATTGAAACTATGTACCGCAATGAATAAAATTTCAACATCACTGTGAATCCTGTGTTCCCATGACTCTTTTTGAGCACAGCAGTCTAACACAAAACACTGTGGAGTTGGCAGCCTTCCAGTTGGGACACAATAACCCTCGATTATAATAGATAGAGCTACTAAATAAAAATCACTCACCACTTACAGTTTCACAACACTGCTTCCAAGTCATAACCTAACAACTGAACCAGTTGTTAAATTACTTCACATAAGTACATATTTGAGATACAGTCATTTTTGCTCTTAATACTTCTACTCCAATACATTTCAGAGGAAAATATTGTACTTTACTTTGAAGATTTAGAACATTGAATCCAATTAATTAAAATTACAATGAATTATTTTTAATAATCTGATTGATTATCAGGCCTGGTGTCGCCAGAGCAGTCTGAGTGGGTTAAAGATATGCTCTAAGCATGCCAACAGTTGACTTTAAAAGGAGTTTAAAAAAAAAAAAACAGTAGAGGCAACATGGAGACAAGTGTTTACAAGTAGGTCTCTGTTCCATGCTATTATTTCCTTGAAAGTTGTTGACTCAAAGAAGCACAGCTATGTGCCAGCAATGGCAGGGAAGAAGAAAACCAGGGATTTTCTGTTGCTAATGCTTTGGGGTTAAAGGAAGTGGACATAAGTTTAAAGGTTAAGTGCGTGCTGCACCCATTGACAAAATCAGATCAATCATCATGTGTCTTTTAATCTAAAAAAGATCAGTTTATTTTGTTAATGTATCTATTCCTTTTTCAGATTATGAATTATAGTATTCACACTTTAAAAATTAAAAAATCTAAAGAAGCCACAGATATTTCTTGGGGGTGCTAGGCTGGTGCTATGGCAATCCTAGGGGTAGCTATGGTTAAAACTCCACAGGGCCTCTCTTTAACTGTCACTATGGAAAGGCATACTACTTTTTTAGCTCTTAGCAGGTGTGGTATGAAAGCCACAGTACACATACAGACACATTCTCTCTGGCATTGAAGATGTAAGACATTAGCAGCTAACTACTGATTCAGGCTGTGGCTTATCCTGAGATCAGGGGATAGGTGAAAGTAACCCTGAACATTGGGTGGAAGAATATTTATTCCTAAAGTTAAAAAAAAAAAAAAAATTAGAGTGGGACTTTCATCATCTAGTTTATAAACCTCTAGTCCCATTTCATACATCAAATTAAATGACAATATAATGTGGCTACAACTTCTTTAACCTCCTTTTGTTCTTGAGTTTTGCAGTGACGTCCGACGGGCCCTATCTAACCCCGAACTGCTGCACAGCATCTAAAAGAACATTTTCCCCTTCACTTTTATTGAGATTTAGAGTCTCTTAATGCTGTCCGCCTGTTGTCAGCGACATTTGTCTCTCTTTCTTTGCTTCTTACTGCTAAAGACCTCCTTCTTAAGTGATGACCTTTGCTCCCACTTTCTTAAAAATCACCCATTGCAGGTTTCATATTCTCAGAGAAAGCAGGGATTCGAAGCGGTTTTACATGCTCACGTGTCATCTAGGTTAGTGGTTCCCAAACCGGGGGGTGCTAAAGCTTCATAGGGGGTTGTGAGGTATTGTTATTCTCAAAATGTGCTACAAAACTTACACAGTAGGCCTATATCTGAGCATTTGGTTCAATTCTTTAAAGAAAAGTAAATAGTCTCAGTCGAAAGGCCAGGCATCAGGGACAAGAAAACTCTGAAACTGTCAAAAAAGAAGCCTATTAAGCGTGTGTGCTTGTCAAAAATAATTAAAAAAAGTACATAATAGATAGATAATCGAAAATAGATACATAGATACTTGTATAAAAAGTTTCCTTAACTTCCTAAAAAAAACACACCATACAATATGTCACCTAAGCAGGGGTTGTAAGTTTACTAAACGATAGATAAGGGGTCCTTTCAGGGGCTGGGAACCACTGGTCTAGCTGTATTAATGATGAATAGCTGTCAAATCCATTTGTTAGAGTCCTTTTATCTAGAAAGGCTTTTAGCTCCATGTTACAAAACAGAAGAATGCAAATCATAACATCCAGGTGAGTCCTCTGATGCAGGTATGCACGGTTAAAAGTTGGCACCATAGATGACCTGTTTAATACGACAGGGTTCCTCACATCTTTGTTTCTGTCTTGTCTGAACAGGACCCAAAAGCTATGTGATTGCCATGGAATCTCCCTTTGATTTTACTCCTTAAATTCACGTCTGTATAGTTAATGCTTTTCTGTCTTATGCTATGTAATCGGTTGCAATTTAAAAAATGACAATGGGTTATTTAGGGTTTATTTCTTGGGGGGTTCAGAGGAGCTTCTTGGCCTGAGGCTGCGCTGCGCCTTTGGAGGACAAGGAGGTTTTGGTGTCAGCTGAGAGGAGAGTCATTATGTCCTGGAGAGCTTTACTTATCTGAGCTCCAAACCTGTGGGAGTCCTAAAATGGAAAAAAATCAAGAATTTAAAGGATGGTAGTGAAAAGGGAAGAGAGGGAAAGAAAGGAGGAAGAGACAACAGGATGTGGACAGAGAGGGGAAGTGGGTTGTAAGTTATACAATTTGAGCTGAGCCATGAGAATTCTGGATTTATGATTACTGATATAGGTGTTTGACAGTTTAAGAGACACAATTATGTCTGCAACAAGCTAATATTGGCTAAATGATCAACCTGGCGGAATTACTTGTGTAACTCCATTCATGAATGCAGGATTCCACAATAATATGGAAAAGGGAAGTGAAAACAGACAAAGGATAGTACAGTTTTCCCCTTTTCTGTCATGTGCTTTATGGTTTAAGAGTGAATTTCGTTGTGATGCAGCCTTCCCTAATTTCTGAAAAGCCAGACAGCAGTGTCTCACCACCGTGCTATCAACCAGTCTAGAGAGGAAACTCAAGATGGTACAATTCAATAAGATAAATCTTAAATCAATCAAGCTGCATTCATCATCCTGCATGTCCCTAAAAGCAGGGAAGAATTCCTCCCTGTATGACGCTGATACTGTACTTTGAAGCAAAATAGGAACTACCAGAACGTTCAAACATTATATATATATACATGCCAGTTGGTTTTGAATTTAACAATTAACACCTTATATGTGAAAGTAAGAAAGTAACAAAGCCTCTACTTACAGTGTCACTGCAGGAGTATTTGGAGGACACATGGAAGTTGATCATATCCTCCCCCACAATGATGTATGAGACCCCATAACCATCATCAGCAACCTGCCATGACCACAGAGATCATATGAAATCAACCAGATTGCCTCACACATTGTACAAACACATTACGGGTATGTGTTTACAAACATATAGTCAGCATCTGAATATGTAAAACAGTGGTTCCCAACCTGGGAAAGCTTCATGGGAGGTCACAAGGCCCTCTTGATTTTAAGGGGTGTAAGGAAAGTATATGAAAATATACACAGTAGGCCTATATCAGCATTTGTTTAACTTCTATTAAGAAAAGTCAACTGTCAATTGAACAATGGCGTCAGGGAAAAGGAAACACGGAATTTGTCAGAAACAATACAGACAGAGAGTTGTATAAAAAGTTCCCTAAACAGAAAGTAGTCTGCTCAAAATGAATCCAAATCACTGGTTTTACAGAAACGTCTGTTCGAGTTCACTGTTTGGGTTCATTGTACAGTTTTGAATATAATATAAAATATCCATACAATGTCACTCAGTCAGGGCTCATCTGTTCACTAAATGATAGAAAAGGGGTCCCTGGAGGACAAAGGTTGGGAACCACCAAAACATGCATCCAGTATGTTCTTGTCATTCACATTTGCTATTACAATTAGAGTTAAGTGCATGCCACTCACAGGGCCGAACCCTCCTCCCAGCGATATGAAATCAGGGTGGTTCTTTAGATCAAACAGCTCCATCTGCTGAACAGGTGTCTGACTGGTGGACAGGCGCCAAGGCTCCGACAAAACCTGGAATATTAGCGAGAGGAAAGGAAAACAGAGAACGTGGTGTTTTTCTTTACCCAACAATACAGCCATTCATGGTCCCAGAGCATGACTCCTACTGATTTTGGTGACTTTTCCTCCAGCGCCACCATCAAGTAAAATGCCTTTGATGCCCATTTAATGCATTATAAACATACTAATAAATGATAAGTTATAATCTATATATAGTTTGAGCACTTCATAACAATAATCAGAACACATTATAAAACATTTTAATAATGTATAATTTATAAGAACAAGGATCATCAGTGTTCTATCATTCTCATAGTTACAATACATTATAATCATTTCATAATAAATTAATCTAAGTAGTCATTGAGTAGACTTTTCTCGAGTAATATGATCCCTGCTTAGTCAACACACATGTAGGCATGATTTCCATCCATATCTTCCATACTGTCATAGAAAACAAAACCCATGTGTAGTGTTTTTTTCTCTCACCGCAGAAACACTTAACCCTTGATGCACCTTTAAAATGAACATACACTTTTTAACCTTGGGACCCAAAATGGTCCCTCATAAAAGTGTAATAAAAATGTCATATATAAATATTTGTTTTCACTTTCACCACATAAAATCTTTTCAACAACTTCAGACCTAACCATAGATATCTATTCTTTTTTAAAACATTTTTTATGTTTTTTGCCCTTTTTGTCATAAAAACACCTGATTTTCTCAATGGGAAAAACAGGTTACTACAGCATTGACTACGTCAATAATTGATAACAACATTGATTTGGATGCATTATTATTTTTGGAGCAATGATAGTTTATTCTATAAAAAATTAACTTTTTAACCTTATAGGTCCAAAAATGGTAAGTGTAATAAAAACGTCATATATAAATTTTTTTTTTCACTTTCACCTCATCAAATCTTTTCAACAACTTCAGACCTAACCATAGATATAGACATAGACAGGTTTATGTTTTTATGCCCTTTCTGTCATAAGATGTCATGTGTATTGTCATGTGCGTATGTTCACAATTCAAGGCATAAACCACTGATTTGAGGTGCATTTTACATGCATGTGCTCCACATTTGGGGCACTTTTGTCCACACCCTTCTGCTAAGTGTTGATTTTCTGTGTACATCATTGAGAAAAGACGTACCTCTTTGAGGAAGGGTGACTCCACCCCCAAGTATTTGGAGACCACATACAGGCAGAAGAGGTGTCTGTCAATTCCAGCTCCAGTCATGGCCATTCGATAAAGGTTCTGGTGCCTCTCCGAAGCCAGTCTGAAGAGACGCCTGCATTGCTCCTCTGCCTGTCAAACCAAATCACACTTTCACTGACATCCCTAAAATAAAATCAACCATAAATCATCTATGAATACAGCACAAAACAGCCTTGACTTTCAATTACTGTTTATCCCCAGATTAGTTCAGGCCTCGCATCAGACACCATTATATTTCAGTGGATCGGTCTAAGGAATCTGCTATGACAATGTTGGGATTTTAGTCTGGAGTTTGGGTCAGCAGGACATTTTGTGGGAGTACTTGCTTTACAGACCTGACAGAGAGCTGAATCAAAGAATTTATCAGTACCTCTCCATCTTCTAGAGCTTTGACGAAAGCAGTGCTCTCGTTGGAGCAGGATCGTACAGTCTCTGTCCGGCCCTCCCTGAACAGACGGGTCATTGACGCCTCATACGTCAAACAGAAACCACCACGATCCTGGAAGAAGAGGAGAAGGAGGACGAGGTGGGAGAACATGAAAGAGATGCAAACATGTGGTCACTGTGATAGACGTATATGGAGATTGACAAGTAAATAAAAACAATGACAAAAGCAATAGTTGGCCATCTAACCCAGTGGTTCCCTACTTTCTTCTTTAAGGTACCCCTTTTTTAAGATAAGACCAGAATAAAGAATAAAGAATAATAAAATAATATTCTAAAGATATAATAGAAAATATGACTATAATGAAAAATATTATATGCAGTGTATAACTAAAACTAAACTGTACATATATAATAAACCATAATAACTGAAAAAGGATTGAAATTGGGTCATAAATATAATAATAATGGATATATAAATATAATGGAATAAAATCCAAAAGGGATTCAAAAGATTTCTAAATGAAGAAACATGAACAAAATATTTCAGGACACTCCAGAAGGTATCTGGACTATGTACATTTTTTTTATTTTTGAGATATAGTCATTTTTTAGTGGCTCCTCTCCTTCGCTCTCCTCCACGCGTGCAAATCAGCTGACGCCACCGCACATCAATCAGAGCGCACAATGTGATGATGTTAAAGACAGAAGCCTGAGCTTTCTGCAGTTAACAGAATGAATGCTCTAACTATTAGAGTTTTTGTTTTGGACCTCCCGCCCAGGGAGGTTTTTTTCACAGTGAAGCTATGGATCCATTAAACTTGTTGCAGTCAGGGTCAATAAGGTCAGACAACAGAAACAGAGGTGACAGAGACAAGAGAGACTATTTTAACAATGTGGGGATAAATACAAAAAAGATAAATAAATCATAGATACTCTCTCCAGACTGTCGGTGCCTGACCCATTGGGGGGAGTTTTTCCTTACGTGAATCGACGATCTATGTTGCACTGCTTGTAAAGCCCCTGAGGCAAATTGTAATTTGTGATTTTGGGCTATATACATGAAAAAGAACCAGAGATACGAAAGTCTATAATCAAATTATGCTGCTGGGCTTAAAACTGCCAATTATGACAAAGCATTACTAGCTTGTAAGTCATTAGATTCTACTGTAGCTACTCTCTATTTGTAGCTACAGTATCTATACATTACTTTCATTAGGAGAGTAGATAGAATTATTTCCATTGAAACATAATCTCACCTAACTTTGCGAGGGAGCTGTACCCACATGATTACTCAGTTATATTACTATTATATTATTAGTTTAGTTGAATATTTGGTTTTGGTTATGTTATAAACATCTAAACTTAGGATCGATTGCAGTGGACTTGACTTCAACATTGACTTAATTTAGCACATTTTCATTGAAATATTCATTTTATTGTTTTTTTTGTTTGCTTTTGTTTCCAATCATGGTTGTCTCCGAGGTCCACTTCCTGGGTGAGGATGGCGCTTTCATGAACGAGCACACATGAATGCCCCTTACTCCACCAGGTGTTGCCAATATGGACTGTACCAAGTGAGACTTTGGGAAGGGGGAGGAAATTATGAGTTTTCTTTTTGTATTGTTTTCCTAGCAGACCCGTAAATTTAGCTCTAGCCTGAATATGATGTAGAGGTATTGTACTTCTTAATGCCTTGATGGCCTTGATGTTACTAATGTTCTCAATAGCTTTAATTGTGTTTAATTTCACCTTTGCTATTGGCAATGTAGTTTGACCTGGAAGTATTTCAAGCTATTCCTTGATTCATTCTATCTACAGTGTGTGTATTTTGTGAATGTGGCTCGTAAAGTGTTACCCTGTAGTATGCCAGCTGTAAGCCGATCTGTATGTATGCGTCAGGGCTGATGCGTAGCTTCTTGATCCGTCCTTTTCCAAAATCTCTGAAGGGAAACACATGGCAGTCGACATCATCTGCCAATGCCTGGGCAACAGCCAGGGAGCTGCACACCTGAGCCTGAACCTTACAGACAGACAGAAAAAGAGACTTAAAAACTGGAACAAAAGGTGATTATTTGACTAATGTTAGGCTGAGAACTGTATTGTCATGGCTAAGCTTGTGTCCTTAAACAGTTCAGATTATGTTCTGTCTTGTAATAGGCTGCACTTTGTGTTAGAGATGATTGAGATTAGTATCTTCAACTGCATAAAAAGAGTTCCGGACTTACTTATGTGCTTGAAGCATGACCCCATTGGTTTATGTGTGGGTCGTGGGCCATTGCAACACCAACCCCCTCTGGTATATTGTTAAGTCAAGGGACTATTTGATGTACCTCTCAGGAAACATGACCTTACAATCTGTATAAACTCAGCCTTGATTTACTATTGCAACAGCTCATTTAACAGTAGGGGTCTGAGATTGCTTCCACATACATGCTGCCAATGAAGTAGGTGCAGTTTAGTGCTTAAGTTATTGCTTTAAACACAAGAGTCCATTCATAAATTTTAAGGAAAATGAAAATAAGAAAATAAGATTATAGAGAGTTTATAGACACAACATACAGGCAAACGAAAGTGGTGTTGATGCAGCGGATGTCCGACTGGAATACTGAGGTAAATGCAGCACTGTGTGAGAAGCTTATCAGAAGCAGAATTGCAGAAAGAGTGTGGTGTATAGTAATTTTGCTGTTAATTAACAATCAATTTAAAGTTTAACCACAAAACAAAAACTCCAGGCGTGCCTTGTTGGCTTGCCTGGGCTACAGCAGCCATGGATTTGAATCCAACCCTTGGCCCTTGGCTGAGTGTCATCCGCTTTCTCTCCTCCTTTCCTGTCAATCTTTAGTTGTCCTATGTAATAGAGGCAAAAATAGAAACAAAAGCCTGTTGTTGTTTGGTGTAGTCAGATATTGTGCCTGTTACTTATTACTGCTCTATCTTCCTTTGGCAACAAATACATACCCAAAACGGATTCTTGCAGTCTGTCGGCCCTCCACCTCAATTTCTAAATCAAGGGTGAACCTATTGTAATGTCACCAATTGGTTTAGGGTTTACTGTTTTGAAGATGGTGAAGATAGTAAACATTTATTATTATTTACTATTATACCTGCATAGTAAACATTATACCTTTGTGTAACTTTGTCATTGTGGGCATTTAGCTCAAAGCTCAAGGCACCCTTGTTCCTAAGTACAGCCTCACAGAGCCGCTAAGATGGCTCTTGACCTTGTTTATTAATTGATTGGTTAACATTTTCAGAGTAATGCTCATTCCTTGTCACTGAGATTTCTGTAAAATAAAGGTTAATTTGCCCTTTACTTCTTCAGTTATCACACAGGGGAGAAAGGTCCAGACAACAGACACTGAGGAAGAGGAGATTTCAGCCGTGTCTCCCCTCTCTCATCATTGGCAACGTGAGATCTCTGGCAAATAAGATGGATGAGCTAACGGAGTTAGCACGGAGTAAGAGTGAGTTCCAGGACTGCGAACCCGACATCAGCATGCAACGTCATTCACACCGCCATAGCTCGACTGCAGCATGTGAGATGTCATACTAGAGAGAAGAAGACACTCTGTGGCTCAGAGGTAGAGTGTCCACTAAACAGAAGGTTGGTGGTTTGATCCCCGGCTCCTCCGGTTGCATGTTGAAGTGTCTGAGATACTGAAGCCCAAACTGCTCCCGATGTGGCATGTAGTGTAAAGCGCTTTGAGTGTTCGGAAAGACTAGAAGTCTATATATAAATTCAGTCCATTTACCATTTACTTGGTCGGTCAGAGAGTCAGTCATTTATTAGCTATATCTGTGCATGTTTGAAAAATAACGTTGATGACTGCAGGCAGGATGAGTCAGAAACTTCACAACTGACTGTAAGTCTGTGTAATTTTCGTTTGTGGTATAAACTGAGTCAGCATAATCCTCCCATATCACACTACATGCAAGCAGATTAATGTTTTACGCTGCATTCCAAATTTTAGAATAATGCACACACACGCACGCGCACACGCACGCGCACACACACACACACACACACACACACACACACACACGCGCGCACACACACACACGCGCACACACACGCGCACACACACACGCGCGCACACACACACACACACACCTATTTTTGTCTACGCACTTAAACACTTTGTTTTGATTATCAGAAGAGATGCTTTGATGAAAAGTGGGGCCAGGAAATAGTAAAAGAAACAGGAAATGGAGTTCAAGAAAGCACTCATTCCTCCTTCAGATCCTGGTGATTGGTCAGTTTTACCACGTACACCCTCACATGAGACCTGGTGAATGCTGCATTTGGGTTAACCCAAACACTGTGCTGAAGGTAAACACAAGGCCACTTCTTGAAATAGATTTTGATTTGGGAGGGGAAAGTGAATGCAAACCGAGGAGCCTATTGTTCTCTGTGCACTCTAAGCTCACTGTGCCTATCTGCTACCAGGAGGATGTACGTGTCTGTGTCAGGTTAACTTTTCCATGTGAAAAATGTTAGATATTATTTTTATTTTAAGACAGTAGATATACGTATATACAACATATTCAACATTAACAATGGCTAATCTACAGACGCACTACCAGGGTTCCCACTTTTTTTTAATAAGTAATTTTCCAGGACCTTTCAAGGAGTGAGAGACAGTACAGGACAGCACTTGCTCACATTGCTCATATAATTCACCAGCAGGTCAAATATTGACACATTTAACTACAGTTTTATTCCTCCTTTGTTACTGATACAGGTTGAAGTGTGTCAAGTTCATTATAGGTTTGTAAGTCAGCATACAAATAGGTCTGTGTACTTGTACTACGTACATCTCCAGTGGATGGATTACAGTTAACAGTTTTCATCCAATAAACCACCTGGGGGTTACCGAAGCTTCACAGTGGGTCGCAAGGCCTTCTTGATTTTAGGGCGTGTTAGAAAACTTTTAAAAAAATAACAGAGTAGGCCTGAAGTATATCTAAGCATTTGTTTCACTTCTGTGAAGAATAGTAAATGTAAAGTAAATTGTCTTGAACTTAATAGAATCTAATTAAGTTCTATCGTTTGATACAAATGTCTTGCAGTCACTGAGTTCTCTGTTTGGGCTCATTGTGCAGATTTTAATATAATATGAAATATCCATAAAATATGTCACTCAGTCAGTTTACTAAATGATAGAAAAAGGGCTGCCTTAAGGAAGGGAAGAACCACTGCAATAAACTGTTTATGAACTGGAAAGTGTCTTATTAGGATAATATTCCTGTATCCAAACTCCCCAAACACAACACATAGTGACTATAGAAGCCAGCTGGTCATTCTTGTGCTTTAGAAACAGTTGTTTTGACATTCAGAATCCCTTATCTTCAAAACGCCTCATTCAACTGACAAGAATTAAGTGTCTACATATACATATACATATACATATAAACATGCTAACACACTTGCAGTGACAATGCTAAAGTGCTGTTGTTTAGTGGGTATGTTAAAGCTAACAGGAAGAGGGCCGGGCTTTTAAGCCAATGTGACGTAGTGGCCGAACCGTGTAATTACAGCAATGGCATCTATCACCAGATGTACGTTGGCCAAAAAGACTTTTCCGAAAAGCTTACATTGTGAAAGACCCGGCTGTAAAATGGCAGATATATTTTTTTAGCATCAACACCCCTGCAAAATGACCTGTTTCACTTTGTAAATTTGATCCATTTGGTCCGATAACATTCGGAAGATCTAGAAGAGCCACAAGATTAAATAATTGTATCTACATTAAAGTTAGCGGAAGGCTAAACCGGGAGTTAGCAGCTCGGCCGGCGGAAGTCATGATGCATGAACCAGCTTACTTCAGCATGTTAGCATGCAAACATTTGCTACTTTACCCCAAAGTCCAGCTGAGCCTGATGGGAATGTAGTGCAGGTATTCGTTTATTGTTGTTGTAAGTCTTTGGGATTCCTTCCAAAGTGGTGGACGGTCCCTTAGCAACAAAACGGACGAGCTAACGGCGCTGACGCGGAGCCACACAGAGTACCGTGAGTGCAGTCTGATGTGTTTCACAGAGACATGGCTGCACAGGGACATTACGGACCAGATCGTCTCCGTGGATGGCTTCCACACCGTCCGGGCGGACCAGGATACCGAGAGCGGTAAGCCGAAAGGAGGGGGGCTTGTCATTCTAGTAAACAGCAGATGGTGTAACCCGGGTCCCGCATGTCATCATCGCTGTCCTGTACATCCCTCCCTCTGCAAACCCAACACATGCCTGCAGCATCATACATCCCTATCCCTATCCCTACACCACCATCTCCAAACTACAGACTCAACACCCCAGTGCCCTCATCATCATGTCGGGAGACTTTAACCACGTCACCATGGATAGAGTTCTGCCGACTTTCAAACAATATGTGAGCTGTCCTACCAGAGAGGAGAGGACCCTGGACCTGATGTATGCTAACATTAAGGATGCATACACCTCCTCTTCTCTCCCCCCTCTGGGCAGGTCAGATCACAACCTGGTTCACCTCAAACCCTGCTATGTGCCTCTGGTGAAGAGGAAGCCTACGACCACACGGACTGTGAGGAGGTGGTCGGAGGAGGCTTATGAGACACTGCAGGGCTGCTTTGAAGTGACTGACTGGCCTGCACTCTGTCAGCCCCGTGGGGAGGACATTGATGGGCTCACAGAGTGCATCACAGACTATATAAACTTCTGTGTGGACTGCAATGTCCCAGCTCGGACTGTAACCTGCTACGCCAACAATAAACCTTGGATCACTAAGGACATCAAGGCCATCCTGAATGAGAAGAAGAGGGCATTCAGAGATGGCAACCGTGATGAGGTGAGGAGAGTGCAGGGGGTACTCAAACTCAAAATCAGGGAGGCAAAAGACAAGTACAGGAGAAAGCTGGAGGAAAAACTCCAGCGAAACAACATGAGGGATGTGTGGAGTGGCATGAGAACCATCACTGGGTTCCAGAAGACTGGTGGCATGGGGTTGGAGGGCCGTGTGGACCGGGCCAATGAACTGAACCTATTTTTCAATAGGTTTGATACCGCGGCCCATCCCCCACAAGTCTCTGCTGCTGGCTACCCAACAACTGCCACTTTATCTCCCCCTACTCCTCCTCCTTACAGACCCCTTGTCTGCTCCTCACCAACTCAATTCACACGCACCTACTCCACCCCTCTCCCCTGCTCTACATCATGTCCTCCACAACCTGAGGACCTCCCCCCTCCCCCCTCTACAGTGCCCTTCATGCCTGACCAGGTGAGAAGACAGCTGAAAAGACTCCACTCCGGCAAAGCTGCAGGCCCCGATGGTGTATTTCCCAGGGTGCTTAAAGCCTGTGCCCCCCAGCTGTGTGGAGTAGTTAGCCAAGTCTTCAGCCTGAGAGTCCCCGTGCTGTGGAAGACGTCCTGCCTCGTTCCTGTGCCAATGACGCCGCGTCCCAGCGGCCCTCAGGACTACAGACCGGTGGCTCTGACGTTCCACATCATGAAGACCCTGGAGAGGCTTGTCCTGGAGCAGCTAAGGCCTATGGTCAGGCACTTCACTGATCCACTACAGTTGAGGACCTGAACAGAGTCTACGCTCATCTGGACAAGCCGGCGAGAACTGTGAGAGTCATGTTCTTTGATTTCTCCAGTGCTTTCAATACCATCCGTCCGGCTCTACTGGGTGAGAAGATGGCTGCGATGCAGGTGAAGGCCCCCATTGTGTCCTGGATTGTTGATTACCTGAAGGGCAGACCACAGTACGTACGCCTACAGAACTGTGTGTCTGACAGGGTGGTCAGCAACACTGGGGCCCCACAGGGGACTGTCCTCTCTCCCTTCCTCTTCACCCTCTTCACCGAGTCCTGCCACCTTCAGAAGTTTTCTGATGACTCAGCAATAGTTGGCTGCATAGATAAGGGTGATGACAGTGAATATAGGACTGTGGTGGGCAACTTTGTCACTTAGAGTGAGCTGAATCATCTGCAGCTCAATTTGAAAAAGACTAAGGAGCTCATAGTGGATCTGAGGAGGGCAAAAACACCAGTGACCCCTGTTTCCATCCAGGGGGTCCCTGTGGACACTGTGGAGGAGTATAAGTACCTGGGGGTGTACTTTAATAATAAGCTGGACTGGACTAGAAACACGAGGCGGTCTACAAAAAGGGCCAAAAGGGCCTTTAACATCTGCCAGACGATGCTGAGGATGTTTTATGAGTCTGTTGTGGCCATTACGATCTTCTTCGCTGTCACATGCTGGGGCAGTGGGCTGAAGATCGCAGACAACAACAGACTAAGCAAACTGATCAGGAGGGCCGGTGATGTCGTAGGGGAGGAGCTGGACACCCTGACGACCGTGGCAGAGAGGAGGATGCTGTCCAGGCTTCAGTTCATCTTGAACAATGTCTCACACCCTCTCTATGACACACTGGCCCAGCAGAGGAGCACCTTAAGCAGAAGACTCCTCTCACCCAGATGCACCACAGAGCGCCACAGGAAATCATTCCTGCCTGTGGTCATCAATCTCTATAACGCCTCCCTCAGAGAGTCAGACACCCCCCCCCCTGTAATTCTGACTCAAAACACAGACAATCATTCTTTTGCACTTTTTGCAAATTAATACTGTACATTTGACCATATATATATATATATATATATATGTGTTGTTTGTATAATATGTCGTTTGCATATCTGGAGTGTTGTAACGAAAATAATTTCCCCCTGGGATTATTAAAGTATTTCTGATTCTGATTCTGATTAACTGCCACTGTCATCCCTAAAGCAGTCGCTCTTCGGTACTGTGAGGGAAATTGCACATATCGCATGAATAATCATGTCTGAATATCTTAAATTCACATGTGTTTGTCGTCATGTTTAATTCCTATTATGCTTGATTATTCTGAATCTCGTATCATGTAACCTTTACCCGAGTGAGCCCTAGCCTGATTGTTCCCAAAGTATCACAAATATAACGAAACTGCTCATGGAGAGTGCGTGACTGAAAGTCTTTTTAGTGTTAATCAATGCAGTATAAGTTTAGAAATGTATGCCACATAGCAACAATAGAAACAATGGTGCCTCAGAGACCTTCCTGTGTGAACATTCACAAACAAGACAAGGATGGGCTTGTGGGAATATTAGAAAAAAAAGCATATTTGCAACAATCAGAAAGGTCAGGACACATAGTGACGCAGGGCGACAGCCCCTCTCAGTGTGCACATTATGAACTGAAGGTCTTAATTTTCATGAATTAAGACACCGGATGTGAAACACAGTTAAAGGTCCAGTGTGTAACATTAAGGAGGATCTACTGTCAGAAATGAAATATAATATTCATAGGTATGTTTTTATTACTGTATAATCACCTGAAAATAAGAAACCTTGTTTTTTCGATTGCGTAGAATGAGCAGTGTTTATCTACGGAGTCTGCCATGTTGAACCATTATTGTTCTACAGTGGCCCAGAATGGACAAACCAAACACTGGCTGTAGATAGGACCTTTTGTGTTTTTTGAGTTTCTCCTACGCGCTTGGTAACCCTACTGAATCCTACACACTGGTCCTTTCAGTGGGATCGTCTTTGCCAGAGGCACACGGCTCACCTGTGGTACATTCAGAAAAGAAAAGGTCTTTCAAAAAATAAGAAAGTTCAAAAGGCATTGTAGTACACTTGGACACAGGGAGGGACATCCCACTATAAACACTAGAGCTGTGTTCTATATGTAGTTGAGTTGTGTACTATGTTCAAACTCGGAGAAACAGTGATTTTTAGGGTTGAACTGCTTTATTCAGTGTTTTTACCAAATCTTAATCAGCAGGTCCGTCTGTTACAGAGAGGAGGAGACCTCTGTGGATAAGAAACCTCCTGAATCACGATAGGATTATAGGACAATATACGATAAAATTGCGTATTGTGAATTTCCATTACGGTGATAACTGTGAATATCCTCAGATGGTTTGACTTGAAAAATCTGTCTCTCTCTCAAGCATACAGTCCTATACTGACTTCCTGATTTAATATTAACAATGGGACAAGGGGGAGCCTGCATCTTTCCACTCATTCCAAAATCCTAATCCTGTCACCATGACTGAAGGCTTGCCTGTTTTATCCCCCAGAAAGAAAATGTTAAACCAGATGTGTGGAAACAGTATAAATTCCAAAATACAGAACAGGGAGATGTCTGTAATGCAATAAATATATATTTAACAACAGGTGTATAGCATGTTTCCTGCTGTCACCTCACTGAAAGCATGCAGGGAAAACCCCTCCCTTTCCCCTGAACAGAGCCCATGGATTCTGAAGACTGAATAGCTTGCGTGCCGCAGCAGTGAGAACCATGGGACTTTTGGCTCAGGAAACCACCTCACAGTTCACCCCGTATCAGAGGAAGGGTTATTGAGCAGGGGGAGGGAAATAGAGTGAGTCATAAATGTAGTCTCTCTCTCTCTCTCTCTCTCTCTCTCTCTCTCTCTCTCTCTCTCTCTCTCTCTCTCTCTCTCTCTCTCTCTCTCTCTCTCTCTCTCTCTCTCTCTCTCTCTCTCTCTCTCTCTCTCTCTCTCTCTCTCTCTCTCTCCAAAGAGGATGATAAACTTGTATATTCATCAGTCAACATGGATTCAAAAGATCATTACAAACAAGCTGCACGCAACAAAACCAAAATAGGAGCCAAATAGCGTGTTTCACCAGGGAGCTAAACATTGAGTTCAGCCCAACATAAACAGCTTGTAAAAATAAATTATAGGAAAACCTGAATAAATCGCAAATCCCCCCACTTGAATTTGTGCTCATTTGAATTAAAACTGATGGAGTCCATCTTTCTTATATGATACAAAAGGCTCATTTAGCACTGTCACAATACGGTACTCCTTAACTCCTCCACTTTCTCTTTCTCAAAGACAAATGTAGTGGAGCAGGTCACACACTGTGCATTACAGTTGTCCCTGATCCATCGCAGCTGTGAAAGTCGAACTGGAGGACTGATTTCATCTAACAGAAAGACTACTGATGAGTACAGTGTGGTTTGATACTGTGTGCAAATTAAAGAAGGGGCCCACTATCAAAGCCATGCTCGAAGGACAATTTGTTTATGCGGCTGTCCTGAACAAACACCAAGAAGCTGCTCCAGATAGGATCTGATATGCAGACAGACCAGTATCCCCAAGATATGAAATGGAGCCATGATGATTTTTATCTGTTAGTCCTGGGCTTTTCCCGTTTACAGTAGACTAGTATTATAAGCAAGTTCTATATTCGCTGATATTTCAGTGTAAATCAAGTCAAACTTTAAGGAATAAGCAGCTTGTCTAAAAAAAAAAAAACTATGAGAATGTGTGAAATGTGGATCCCAACATGTGCAGGTCCTGCTTAGGACAAGTAATGTTCATAAGAACGAAACAAACAGCTCATTCTGAGGTAAAGAAAACGCAACAATTCTTATTTTTAAGCGATTATACACTAATGAAAGCGTAGCTACAAATATTATATTCCATGTCTGACAATGAAGCCTTCTAAACGTCACACACTGGACCAAGATTAGTTCTGCAATGTAAGTTTTTTTAAAAACCAGCAGACTGTCCTCTCTGTTGAGTGAAAAGTTTAGAGACTGGCATGTATGTTTAACATACATATCTCTTCTGTCCTTGCTCTCAACGAAGGCGGACGAATCTCTCCCTCCCATCTCCCTTATCTTTCCTGCTTTGCTTCTCAAGTCTTGTCCTGTCTTGTCTCTAACTTTTAGGAGCCTCTCCACACTTAAATCATGGAATTGGTCAACTGGTCTCTCAACGCAATTGACAGAATTTTCTCGACGAGAAGCTCGGGTTCGGGGGAACCTGTCTGCCCTGAAGGAACGTTTGCCGCTGGTTACACGATGGACTCCTGGGAGAAGTGGAGGGTCGTGTGCCTGGTGATTCTTTCCGTAGAGGACATCGAGGATCTCTACATATTCGGAACCATGATAACAGGCTATCTGCTGATTGGATTAGGCACTGCCCTGGTGTATCGGAAAATTCGGAAGACGGTGTCAGCAGTCCAAAGCCCCATGAAGCTGCCCAACATGATTGATGGAGTGAGCAGAGCTGTTAACGCTCAGACTGTGGTCATTAACCGCAACATGGACAACATCTTGGAGAGGTTTTCGGCTTTGCAAAGGAGAATAAATCGATTTGAAGACCAGAATGAAACAATCAGAGTAAGTCGTGTCTATTGAAATGCGACTACTCGCCCTAACCCAAACAATCATAATCTAATCTGCATTCTGGCCCTCAGTGGCACGGCCATCTCCTCCAGGAGATCGCTGCAGTGAGACGCTCTGTCCTATTCCTCCCTCCCTTCCCACACGGACACCTGTTGATAGTTGACTCTGTTTGGGACCCGATCAGGGATGTCTCCATGGCAACCTGCTGTGTTATCACGATGACACCATGTGAACTGAGGCACTGATTGAGAGGCTAGACGAAGTGACTCTCCAGGCTTATGTGCACACACGCACCCATGGACACTTACACATGCGCATATGCAACACACCCCTCTACAACCCCCCCCATTCTACGCCTTTTGCCGCTTTTTACCCCCAGTGCAACAAGCGGGATTCCGCTGGCTGCGCCGATGCTGGCTGCGCCGATGCTGGCTGCGCCGATGCTGGCTGCGCCGCGGCTGCCTGTCTGCGCTGGTACGCCTCCACCCCCCTTTCCCACCTCCCCTGTTGCAAGTTGTTTTGAGTTTTTATGTTGATCATATGTGCTTATGTTGCTGAGGTTTTTTTCCCCAGTGCCACACTGTACACCCCCACAGGAGCAGAGTCTGGGAGCTTCTCTTGTTTTCTCCCCCTTTTCCTCCGCCCCTACAAGTAATTTCCCCACAGGGACTATTAAAGTATTTCTGATTCTGATTCTGATCTTGCAGACGGGGTACGTACCTCTGAGGGGATGTCCCAGACGAGCCTCTGGGGTTGGGGTAGTGAGCGGTCTACCTCGCCTTTACAGTGTCCGTCCTCAGTGTAGCCCAGCTGAAAGGCATCTGTGGCCAGGGTGTACTGGCGAAGGCAAGAGACAAATATAAGCTAATACACACCCATTTATTTTTTAATCTCTTGTTTGCTCTTTTACACAGAGATACCAAAAGGAAGTAGCTATGCTATGCTTGCTATCTACACTCATATGCCCATATCTGTTAATAGAGATGAGCTTACATGTGTCTTTCTCATCATTATTGCATCAGGTTGCTATGGAGTTAGATTTGTGTCTTTATTACATGCAAGAAAATAAATGATCTGAGAGAAAAAAAAAATGTTTGAGAGAAAAAGTTATCACACGGATAGTAAAAAATAATAATATTTGAGACTAAAAAAAGTTTTGAGAGAAAGTATTTTCTCATAGAACATAAAAAAATATAAATTTGAAATTTTTACAATTATTTCTGAGAAAAATAAATCTCTCAAAATACTTTTTTTTAACTCTCAAATATATATTATTTTGCTATCAGTGTGAAAACATTTTCTCTCAAAAAAAAAAACAAATGTGTTTCTCTTAAAACGTTTTTCTTCTCTCTCTAAAAACCTAAGTCTTTGCTCTCGATGCAATTTCTTGCTCTCGTGTCAGGATTTTGCTCTCGCTGTGAAAATAATGTCATGGGCACGACATTCTATCAGACAATATTTCCCTGTTTATCCTGACAACTTACACCCAGCTGATGAAAAGCGTCAAACCATCAGTAAAAAGTGTGGACAGATAAAGCTACAGCAGCTGTACAGGACGGTTTTGAGCACACATATTTATAGAGGCGTCCACCCAGGAGAACAACTTCAGTCGGGAGGAATATACATCAGTAACTTTGATCTCCTCAACAAAGAGTCAGCTGTAAAATCTACTCCAGATAACTGACCGATGACAGTATCCACAGAACAGGGAGGGAACTATATCTAAATTTAATTCTACAACCCTGTTGTGACAATAAAACATCCTTGAATGCTTAAATCCTTGAACCAAATTCTCCACTCTTTGACCATCTGAAGTCTATTAGGACTATAGCTATGCAAGCCCTTACAAACACATTCATTGTTCTTACGTGGCTTGTGTGACTGATTTAGGAGAACTTGCGGCATTCATTAATTTTCTCTTATTTGAATTGTATGAACACAGATTACGAGTGTTTATCCAAACACGTTTTGCACTGTATATTGCATTACTCTAAAGCAATGTTGAGCTTCCTATGTAAATTACACCTCATAATTAAGCTGATATCATCATGTTGGACTGTATAGTTCGAATTAGAAATATAGCCTGGTTCTAAATGTATCATATAGCCTAATTACATGATCATTCATTTAAAATAGCTATTGATGGGGTTCTCTTCAGGTCTCACAATGCAAAATCACTCATCACGGCACATATTCTTTCCTCTGTCATTACTTTGTCATTATGTGTATGCATCCTCGTTACAAACCCTTTTCTCAGAACAGGGTTCCTTGAAACAGATTATGGTGGATAAATGCGAAGCATATTTGGGATTGCAAAACAGTTACAGATACGATTTACGGTTCACAGTTAGTGGGAATGACAATTATTGCATTTATAACTATAAACACACACACACACACACACACACACACACACACACACACACCTCCCAAAGGTGAGCCACTGTGGGTGCATCAGCCCAGGAGTGCTCTGCATTCAGTCCACTCTTCCCATTCTTGTAGATCACAATGGAGAAGGATTTATCAAACCACCTAAGGGACGGGAACAGAAAGAAAAACAGCTCTGAGACAATTCGGAATGCTGACCTGACGTGAGGGATGACGTATACCTAGGTGTAAAAAACCACAGAACCTATTCAATTTTCTCCCTCGGACGCGCCTCACCGATCGTAACATTTCCCATGGAGCAGGGACTTGGCGTAGCGGTCCAAGTTTCCCGCTGGGTCCTCTCCCCTCATGCCTTGCTCTTCTTCATCCAAGGTTACGAAGAAGGCGGCCCTCTCGATGGCATCCAGTGATCTCTTGTTGATGCCGGAACTGAAGTACTGCTTCCTCATCTGAGCCCAAGGAATCCTGGGAGGGGGTGACACACACAAACATCAAAACAATCATGCTCAATGATCACTGGTCCATAAACACTGCAAAACATAAGCACATACACGATTGCAATCCATCACGGTTTTAAACACCAAAAACAGCCCAGGCTGCTGAAAGTGTCTCAAGACCACAGGAAGTTTATGAAAGTGGAAACCGTACTGAACTGTACAAAAGTACATCTGTACTTCTGTTGTAGGGTCAGACGGTTACACATTCAACTCTGACAACATCTAAGTTTTGTTTGGCGTTGCTTCAACAGTCCTCGCAATGTCCTGTTCACATAAAAAGACGACAGTTGAACACACCAGCATTCGCACTGAAACTCACCATTTCTCTGATACCCAGTTATAATCTTTTTGCCAAAAATGTTTATTTGGTTTGGTTAGTCTGTTCTGGGCTACTGTAGAAACATGGCAGTTCAACATTCCACTCCATGGAAGGCGACCCACTGTGTCTGTAGATAGAAACGTCGCATTCTAAGATAACAAAAACGCAACTACAGTCATGAGAACAAGTATTTGATACACTGCCGATTTTGCAGGTTTTCCCACTTACAAAGCCTGTAGAGGTCTGTAATTTGTATCATAGGTACTCTTCAACTGTGAGTGACGGAATCTAAAACAAAAATCCAGAAATTCACATTGTATTTTTTTTAAGTGATTCATTTGCATTTCATTGCATGACATAAGTATTTGATACATCAGAAAAACAGAACTTAATATTTGGTACAGAAACCTTGTTTGCAATTACAGAGATCAGACGTTTCCTCTAGTTCTTGACTAGGTTTGCACACACTGCAGCAGGGATTTTGGCCCACTCCTCCATACAGATCTTCTCCAGATCCTTCAGGTTTCGGGGCTGTCGCTGGGCAATACGGACATTCAGCTCCCTCCAAAGATTTTCTATTGGGTTCAGGTCTGGAGACTGGCTAGGCCACTCCAGGACCTTGAGATGCTTCTTACGAAGCCACTCCTTAGTTGCCCTGGCTGTGTGTTTTGGGTTGTTGTCATGCTGGAAGACCCAGCCACGACCCATCTTCAATGCTCTTATTGAGGGAAGGAGGTTGTTGGCCAAGATCTCGCAATACATGGCCCCATCCATCCTCCCCTGAGTACGGTGCAGTCGTCCTGTCCCCTTTGCAGAAAAGCATCCCCAAAGAATGATGTTTCCACCTCCATGCTTCACGGTTGGGATGGTGTTCTTGGGGTTGTACTCATCCTTCTTCTCTCTCCAAACACGGAGAGTGGAGTTTAGACCAAAAGCTCTTTTTTTGTCTCATTAGACCACATGACATTCTCCCATTCCTCCTCTGGATCATCCAGATGGTCACTGGCAAACTTCAGACGGGCCTGGACATGAGCTGGCCTGAGCAGGGGGACTTTGCGTGCGCTGCAGGATTTTAATCCATGGCGGCGTAGTGTGTTACTAATGGTTTTCTTTGAGACTGTGGTCCCAGCTCTCTTCAGGTCATTGACCAGGTCCTGCCGTGTAGTTCTGGGATGATCCCTCACCTTCCTCATGATCATTGATGCCCCACGAGGTGAAATCTTACATGGATTCCCAGGCCGAGGGAGATTGACCGTCATCTTGAACTTCTTCCATTTTCTAATAATTGCGCCAACAGTTGTTGCCTTCTCACCAAGCTGCTTGCCTATTGTCCTGTAGCCCATCCCAGCCTTGTGCAGGTCAACAATTTTGTCCCTGATGTCCTTACACAGGTCTCTGGTCTTGGCCATTGTGAAGAGGTTGAAGTCTGTTTGATTGAGTGTGTGGACAGGTGTCTTTTATAGGTAACGTGTTCAAACAGTTGAAATACTTATGTCATGCAATAAAATGCAAATTAATTATTTAAAAATCATACAATGTGATTCTGGATTTTTGTTTTAGATTCCGTCTCTCACAGTTGAAGTGTACCTATGATACAAATTACAGACCTCTACAGTCTTTGTAAGTGGGAAAACCTGCAAAATCGTATCTAATACTTGTTCTCCCCACTGTATTCTGTGATTATACACTAATGGAAACCTATGAATAATATATTACAAAAAAGTAGAAAATAATGCATTATAGAGAAACTGCAACCAATGAGATCCATTAGTGTAATGTACTTTGGCGTAATGGGATCTTACATTTAGCGGTGATGGATGGGGATGTGGTATGAATGTAGAAGTGGAGTTCAGACATTGACATCCCAACTTCTTAAAACAGTCAAGGGTTTGGCTTCAAGTCCCACTGAAACATGCACAAACCTCGACCCACACAGAGATTGAGTCAATGAGCTGTGTGTACTAGTGTCAATCATGATACCAGTCACAGAGACTAACCAGACTTCTCAACTCTTTTCTGTGGTTACCTCAATTTACTCACTCTCCACCAATAGCAGAACACAAAATTCAGCTGTTCACATTTGAGCTCATTTCTCTTTCTGTTTGTGCAGATATCGTATGCAGTCATGTATTAGATCATCAGCTGTGTGCGATATAATGTGGACAGACGGTAAAGGCATCAGGCTGGTGAGGGGTGCGTGTGTGTGTGTGTGTGTGTGTGTGCGCTCTCTGGTGCAGCACAGTTTGCAACTAGAGGTGGACGATATATATCGTTTGCGATAATATCGTCATTGTTGTTTTGACGATGTGCAAATTTCCATTATCGAGTATTTAAATTACTTCGCCAAAAATATTGAAAAGCACGCGGGAACTCCTAATATCCACTTAATACACGGTGCAGCAACGCTCTCTACAGCATGGCAGGATTCAGTCACACGACTAGTGGGCCTATGTGATCACATGACCTCTCGCTAGCATCCTCCTTGTGATGGTAGAGAGAAAATGCAAGCACCTCCAGTCCCTGAAGCTACCGGTACTTCAGATGATTTAGTACCGAGACGTGGGTCTACCTCTCTGGCATGGAAATGGTTTGGTTTCGAAAATACTTTTTTAGCACAGCGCTCAGAGCGCTTCAAGTTGAAATCTATTCAACTTTTAACACCACTGGGCGTTTGGAAAATGAGTTTTTGAGCGCTCTCAGTGCTAAAAACGCGTTTGGTGGACACAAGCCCTAACTCAGACAATTCCAATCACATTTTAAAGGGTATCGACTGATTATCGTTATCGCCAAAATCCCAAAAAATAGCGAGATATAATATCGCCCACCCCTATCTGCAACACACATGTTTCCCTCCTAAGCTTCCTATTGGAAAAATACACACAATCCCAATACTCCCGGCATTAATGATTGGCCAGTGCCTAAACTCCTGGAAGTCTTTTTCAAAACACAGACCCGACAAAGTATGAATTCAGGTTTTTTTTTTTACGAATCTCCATCACGTTGTAGTTATTTTGGCATCCTTTTGATCGGTTTATTGACGTTCACAGCTACATCTGTTTATTTTAGGCTCATACCACTGTTGTAAACCAAATAAAAAGGGCCACTATCAGTAAACTAACACAAGTACCATTACTCAGCCACTACTACAGAACAAAAGGACAAACAGGTTCTACAGGTAAACACAATGCTACTTATGCAAAAACCCATTCCCATACGCCGCAGTGTAACCCCACCCTATCACACCTACCGGTCTCCTGCAGTGAGAGCTCCCAGTTTGTCCTCTCCAGGCTTCGGGGGTGAAGGGTCATCCAGAATCCTCTGCATCTGGTGCTCAATCTCCCGAGGAGATAGCAGCCGCCCCGCCCGGTACACCCAAAGCCGGAAATAGCGACCCTTGTGATAAACTACAACAAACTCGCTATCCTGCCAGTGCTGGAGCACATCTGTGGGAGAGGGTAATCATTTATTTTTGTCATCTGCTATTACAACACATATTTTACTTAAAATTTAGAGACGTTCTGGCTCTATAATGGAGCCTGAGTCTGTGTGGTTTTTTCTCCCTGAGATTTGATTCCAAGAGGATTGGCTCTGTGCGCAAACATCAGTTTACATAATTCCTTGTATCCAATGTTTATATAACAGACATTAAACTATGGGATACGTGTGTGTGTGTGTGTGTGTGTGTGTGTGTGTGTGTGTGTGTGTGTGTGTGTGTGTGTGTGTGTGTGTGTGTGTATTACCGGTCTCGACTCCTGGTGTGCGTGTTGTGTTGAACATCCTCTCACACTGAGCCGCACACAGAGGGATAACAGTGCCTGGAACCCGACTCTGACACAGGGACACACACATGTATTATTCATATTTATTGTTTAATGTGACGCTCTCACTTGTCGGGACCCCCACTAGGGGTCGCCAAAGCTTCACAGGGGGTTGCAAGGCCTTCTTGGTTTTAAGGGGTGTAAGAAAACTTAAACTTAACTTTTTAATATCTAAAGTTTGAAGACCTGACCTCAAGCTATATTCAGAGAGTCTTCACTCTCACTAAACTATCTACTAAGTTTATTTTGAATGTTTGCTATAGTGAAAAAACAAATTGTCTGTATTCACAAATAAATTATGTGAGAGACACACATACTCAAATACAGTAAGTCAAATTTAAAAGTATTTCTTAAAAACCTGAATATACCCACTGTTAACTGATGTAAATGTAAATAACTAAGATGAATTGTAACTGGATGTGTTGTAATGTTTAGATTTTTCTTTTTATTAATTTTTAAATGTCTTTGAGACTTTTATACGTTTTATGTGCCTTCTTTGTATGAATGTTTTGTTGCGTGCGGACCACAGGTGAGAGTAGCTGCTACCTTGGTGGCATCTAATCTGGATCCAGGATTAAAGAATATATAATAAACACCTTCACTAAACAGCCTCATCCTGCATTATAAAAATATGCAATTAAAACAACCAAGGAGCTAATAGCCACGTGTCAAGAAAACACTGAGTTTGACAAAACAGAAGCCTATGAAGTATGTGTTAAGTATTCAAAAAAGACAGACAGAAGGTTCCTAGAAATACTGTATCAGTAAAACACATCTGTGATGCAATATTGACAGGAAATAATCTGCACTGCATATATATATATAAAATTTGAAATATACATAAAATATGTCACTTAGTCAGGGGTCGTCGTTTTTGAATTTAATTAATTAAAACATTTTATTTTAAAAAAGCGGTCCATTAAAAATGGTTGGGAATGGTTGGGAACCACTGGGTCAGAGCATCATCAAAGGCACTGTGTGATCTTACTGGTTTGAGCTCCTCCCGGTTGACCTTGCGGCGGTAGAGCAGCAGGGCAGTAATGGTGTTGCCTGCCCTGGCCGCCTGCACCGGGGTCGGGGTCACATACAGGAAGTCCTGAAAGCACACACACAGGAAGTCACAACTAAGACTAAAATAGATTTATGTTTATGATGACATAAGAGAAACAAGGGTGAAATATTGGACAAATTTTTAATGCGACTGTAAACAAGAAGAAACAATAAGGGGTTAGGACAGGATTGTTAAGACCAGAAGGAAGAACGCTGAGAAGGAAAGACGTATGCCAGACAGTTTGGCTCGTCTGCTACTCAAGCTGAGGATAGCAAAAGATTTAGCACAGTTTTCTAAGCTGCAGTTCAGTGAAAAGGAAGTTACCATGCCATAGTAGTTACTGTTGACCATTAAGGGACATCGGCTCCTCAAGTAGATGTACTCCTCCCACCAGTCACTCACCTGGAACCAAAACAGGACATTTTTTTAATATTTCGTATACCCGGTCCAGTATGCAACTTGTACAGTGTGATGTAGAAACTTGAAGCATACAAGATAAGATATAAGATTGCAGCCCCCTTTTAACAATGTATGCCGACGTATTTACAAAATAAAATAATTTAATTAATTCAAATTTCTTTGTATTTTTATATTAAAATCTCAAAATGTTGTCTTTCTGTAAAACAAAATGTGATGCATGTTTACGTAAGCATGAACTAACCGATTTCAACCAATAATATCATCCATATGTCAATCATTCTTCAACTTTTGGCGACACAGAGCAAAGATTCATGCTAGCTTAAACTGTTCCATTTGAATGATCAGTCGAGTGTCAAAGTGGTTGCATGTCAGTCAACTGAAATTATTGTGTTAATGGTTTTCAGCTCTTGTGTGTACACTTACATAGTTGGTGGCCCACAGAGCTTTGAGTCTCAGGTAGCGCTGCAGGCGGTTTCCCAGGTTAGCCTCAAAGTGATTGGCCAGTTTGGTCATTCGTTTAAACTCTGGATCAGTCAACAGAGGGCGCACTGACTGCAGGTACTGAGAGAAAACAGTGCATCAGTTATTTCACTTCTTCATTTAAAACAGTATATACATAGACACTGTGTGTGAAGATGAGCCAAACGAAGATGTGTGAAATGCGTTCCATGCGTGAGTCAACTCACCCGGCTCAGTGTGTCTCTGATGGCAGGAACTGGCAGGTGAGGTAGAGAGGTCTGATAACTGTACAGCAGAGGCTTCCTGCTCGACAATAACCTCAGCAGAGTCTGAGAGAAAAGACAGAGGGAGACTCACAATGATACAGAATCTCATTTTATTGGGATAAGTAAGAATAAACTATGGGGATGACAGCCTCTGCCTTTTTAAAACATCCTTTGCATTATGGCTGGCCGATATGACTAAAATCTCAAATCCTGATATACATTTTATATCCCATAACTATATATACATATATATATATATATATATATATATATATATATATATATATATATATATATATATAAAATATAATATATATCACAATATTGTATATTTTCTGTAAATTTGATGAATTAATACTTTATATAACATGACCACATGGACATTGTTTCAAATTAAATACTCAACCAATAAAAGGCACTTACGGAGATTTGATTATTTTTCTCATTAAACATGTAAGACAATATAAAATATTTATACGTCTCATTATGACTTCCAGCGACCCATTTTGCAGAGTAACACAGAGAGACAGAGACAAAGAGAAAGAGAAGTGTTATCTGGTCCTTGGATACAATGGATTATGAAGTACAGACCAGGTAAATCATTCGGCACCATACTGGTTTCACTTTTGGTCGTTTCCACAGGCTCATCAACATCCTCTGCACAAAGCTGCTTTTATGAACTTAACCACAGTGTGTTTTTTTTGGCACTTTATAAAGCAACCTCCAGGAGAGACGGATGAGAGGCAGGATGAAGCAAGCCTGGTGTGTGTGTGTGTGCACAGCAGAGCACTGTTGCTGGTGTGTGTGTGTGTGTGTGTGTGTGTGTGTGTGTGTGTGTGTGTGTGTGTGTGTGTGTGTGTGTGTGTGTGTATGTGGGGGAGAGAGACAGCAAGGTGAGCAGATTAAAGTAGTTTGTGAATAAACAGGAGTGAAAGGCTTGCTTTGCATTGTATCCCGGCCTTTTTGTTTCTCATATCAAATACGGAAGAATGTGATTTGTAACGTAAACGATAGAGCAAAATTATATTATACCGGCCCTACTTTGCACTGTGTCATATTTAATAGTATGCTGCTGCAGCTACCACTAGAAAAAAAAAATGTAATTTGTATCAATGGTCCAAAGCAGTCTCTGCAAAATTATATTATATTACAATTATATTAAATATGCAAAACTACAAAGTGGAGAAACGGCTTACCACCCAGACTTTGGTGACGTTGGAGACTCGGCCGTGTTGCTCAAACATCCACTGGTGGTAGGAGAGCAGCAGTTTGAGGCAGAATCTGAGCGCCAGGATGAGAGAGAGCCACAGCAGGGTGCTGAAGACCAGCACTGACACCATGGTCTGCCCCTGGGAACTGAGAGACACATGGAGACTGGACAGAGAGGGGGGAAAGGACAGTTACTGGCAACGTAGACTAACAGAGTGTCTGTTAAAAAGATAAATTCTGCACTTCTTAAGGCTTTTTAAACCCATTTGTGCCCACGTCTGAAATTTTGTTTTTAGAGTGTGAAATGGGATTGCCTGTGCACAAATCTGAAGAAATTTTTAAAAAAATAGGTCAGACCATGTGGCTAAAAAATTTACTTTTATCCTACTAGATTTAGTCTTTGGGCACAGGGGACTGCTGAATTTTCATAAAATGGTAGACAATTCTCTACAATAGGCAGTAAAACTATTGTTAGTCAGACCCCATTGAAAACTAATGGAGGAAGTGTGTCCGTTTGCTTCTGTTAGACCTCAGATCTTGCTTTTTTTTAGATAACTTCTCAAATACATAAGTAGCTCACACAATTAAGAGAAACTTGCATAAACCTATAGGTGCCCTGAGAAACTGCACTTACAGTTGCTGTTAAATCGTAAGTCTCCTCCTCACCTGCATCACTGCCACTCCATGCCATGCTCTAAACCACTCCCAAAAGCTCCACCCTTCAGATCTGATTTCCCTCTTTTCCCTCCAACCCACACAGAGAAGCACAGAGAGAACCTGCTAAAGTTTTCCTTTTTGTTAAGAAAAAAAAAAGAGAAAATAAGACCAGATTGTGGATGCTTAAATGATAAAAAAAACATCCACCAAAAATGTGAAAACCATAACCTACCCACCGACTGAAATAAACTGTTGAAACAGATTTCTGGATCACGTGTTTTAATGTGACTGAAGTAAAGCCAAAGGCACTGTAACTCTAGACACTAGCAGTTGAAGAAAAAAATTCCATGAGTTCATAAAAGCTCATATGAACAAATACTAATTCCATTAAGATTTGATATCATCTATAAATGTTTATGCCCCTTAGCAGGGGGCAGACACACAGGGATGACAATAAAGTGAAAGTGTGTAATGAGCTACAGCCATGAGAGGAAACAAAAGTGCAACAGCGGCATCTGCTGGGTCGATGAGGACGTGAATTTATTTCAGAATCAGATGAAGTAGGAAGAAGGAGAGGAAACACAAATGTGGGACATTGACTATGATATACAGTATGTGGTGTGAACAGCAGGACAACATGAGACATACATTAAAGAAGAAATATTAAAACAAAATGTATTTAGGGTATAATAAAGAGAAAATGAATACATGCGGTAAAATCAAGACAAATATGGGAAAAGGAGGAACACAAGACTCTCCATCTTATATATATAGCGATTAAATAACATAAATATCATTCCGTGTGTTATTAGAGGTCTTATTGGCCAAAACAAATACTTTGTATTTCCTTTGTACTTCGTTTCTGATTACAAGAAACTGAAATCCAGGATATCTTGCTTGATGTTAAGTGGTGCAGATAACTATAGAAAAAGATAAATGCACTCCGTCTATATGTGCATTAATTTCATAAATGTATTTCTTGAGCAGTAAAACAGATGCGTATCGACTCTGCATTCCAATAGTCTTTTGCTCAGGAAGGTTTCTAACTGAGTGAAACCACCCAGAAGTATTTCAGTGGCAGCCATGATGCGAGCCGTTTGAATTCTCTAGATGTTAAAGAAATTTGCTTCAATGCTTCCTTCCTTATCTCTTTTAGCACAGGATACACCATCCATCCTTCACCAAAGGAAAGGAGATAATGTCATCACACAGTTCCTAGCACCAGACACATTTAAAACAATGTATCATTGTAGTTTCATAACCACAGACCATGTAAATACAGAAACAACACAGCGCCTATTTAATGCTTGTGACACCAACCAAAACTTAAGGAAATCCAAATACATCAAGATAGAGTTCGTCCCTTTCAACTCTATCCAGTTAAGGAGTCATCTTGAAGAACAAGCCATCTGAATTTCTTGTTAACGATATACCGCTCTACCTCTGAGCCACAGCCGCCCCCAAAGTACTGTATGTAATGAATATGAAATGCTGTTTCACTAAACCCCCCCCATCGTGTAATGCACTAAAAGGGTATAAAAAAACATCAAAAAAGTGCCCATGTGGGAAAACTATACACTTTAGTCTGGCCCCTTACTCAATTCCTTTTTTATTATTATTATATTTTAATGACTCAACTATATCCCATATATTCCTTTAACGTTATTATATTATTTCAACATGCCCTGTTTGCTTTGTCTTTATTTTCAACAATATCTATTCTTTTGTTACTTCCTATAAGGGGTAGAAGAACATAGCAAAAAATATCACATTATGGTATTTTGTTTTGTGATATTGTATCGATTCTCAACAACACTATAGATTTTTGTTTATGCATTATGCGTGGTGTGTTCTTTATACTATGACATTTTTCCTAAAATTAGATTTTAAAAAAAGAGAAATCACAGTATACAGAATTGATTACAGTATCGCAATACATTGAATCGTAATTGATGGTTACACAGCACAGCATTGAGTTTGTGACTGTCCTTATCTTCCATGTGTTATAAATAAAGTTCTCATTTAAAAGCCGAGTGTAGGTACCCCGTTTCCCCCAAGTCCTTATGAATTCTCTTTCACTTGAGCCAAGGAAAAGTGTTTAGGAAAGGACGTAGGAAGTCCTTTTTTTGACAATTTGAACGCAGCCTAGGTCTTCATCAGGGTCTAATCAATCTGGATTATACACCAGCCCTGAGTGGCCTCCTACCCGACACTTATGCTCTATACAAAACATGACCCATAGAGGGCACACAAGTAATAGCTGATATAAGCATACAAGGCAGACAAGTGCATCTACAGTCCAGCACAGTGACAATAAAAGACAAAAACCCAACAAATACAAATACCTAAAACATATTCAGTAAAATAATTGACCCAGAATGTGTGAAACCAACTTCATACTATTTTACAAACACTGCAGAGGTACGAATATACACAGGCCTTTTATGTTTTATTTATTGAATGTAGTGTATATATATTTTATTGTATTTTGTTGTATTTTATTTTATTTTCTGCACTCATTGCACTACATTTCCCCTACAGCAGATCAATAAAGGAACATCTTATCATCTTATTAATAATTCAGTTAATTTCAACAAAGGAAAAAAAATGAAGAAAACTAACAAAAAGGTGTATGAGCAGAAGACTTGCAATGGGAAGTGCTTTTGCAGCTGAGAATCTCCTTGTTGTTCAATTAGTTGTCTGATCCCCTACAGCAGTGGCTCCCAACCTTTCTGCCCTACAGAATGGTTGAATAATTAAAGCAATTATTGGAGTCTATTGTAAACTGACATGTGTAAGAGATGATTAAAATGATCAAATTTTTCAGTCAGTTTCTGACTAAGAGATGACTGTTTAAACTTAGTAAACTGTATATTCGGGAACACAATTCCACTTTTATCCTGTAGCAAGTGGCAATGTGCTGTATAATGCTTTTTTAATTTTTAATTTTTTAATGTGCAGAATGCAGAAGCTCCCCCAGTACCCTAATATTGATTTAGATATGGTTAAGCACATGTCTGGTTGTCAGGGTCCTGCTCATCAGATTGCATTTTAAACTGCAGCTGTCATTTTCTCCTTGTTGCTTATGCATCACATCTGCAGCCACTGACTTCAGAACAAATATTCACAGTCTGGAATGTGGCAGGTGTGTGTGTGTGTGTGTGTGTGTGTGTGTGTGTGTGTGATTGACTGTGAGGCTGACAGTGATTCAGCGACTGTAGAGCTACAGTTATTGAATACACTGGCAGGGAAGTAGGGCAGAGTTCAAGTACAGCCACCACACCCACATTGATCCATAATGACTCATCGGCTTTATTTACTATGAGGTTATGTTTGTTACTGGTGTGCAACAGACTGGAATTTAAATAGGAGCTGTCACTTTCAGCTGGCTGCACGCTCATGCATAGCTCAACCGTTGCTGGATTTTTGAGGCTGACGCTATTAAATATTATTTATTTGATAATGGTAGATCAGCCGACAAACTGATGCGGATCCCTTGGTCCCTTAACAATGTGACCAAGATACTATGTGGGACATTTCACAGTGTAAAAATAAACCTGAGATTGCTCTCTGGTGGACAAACTGCAGTTCCTCATTAACTTATTGGCCAATATACATGTAGCCGTTATCAGTCTAGCTCTATGTTCAAGCATTACACATTCTTTTAGTGCTAAAGATTGCTGTGTATTGCTCATTTATATTAGAGCCCAACTGATATGGGATTTTTGAGGCCGATACTGATTTTAGGGGGAAATAATTTATTGGCTGATTACCAATATCAATCCCTCCAGGAAGCTGTGATGTTGCAATTATAACAATTAACTCAAATTCAACCAATCACTGTTGCTACTCAACCTTGCAATTTTGTCCAGTCACCGCAACTTTTCCACAAATTTGACCATTCATAAGTCACCACACTCACTTCTTGTTTCTATTTGTGAATATGCTGACGTGTGAATTATTTTAATAAAAATCATAATTAACTGTTTGGCTGATCAATCACCAACTGTTGCTACTCACTACACTGCTGCTGCGTCCACACAGCCAGCTGGGCTCCAGTGTCTATCAAGCCCCAGTTTGCTACATCCATCTCCACAGTTTCAAATGATCTGATGTTAGAGCAGGTACCTGTCAGAGTGCAGGACCCTGTGTCTCAGGGTGTCTTTAACAACAGAAGTGGTCTTTAATTTTTAATGTATTGTAAATGAAAAACACAACAACTATTTTTGCAACTTTCACTTTCCCCCACAATTCATTGCAAAAAAAAAAATCCTGGAGGACTGCGTTATGGAGGCTTATATAGAGCTTTTCTATGTGGACTGAAATGACTGCAAAGGTACTCAGAAGGCTACTTTCTTGAACAAATAACTACCGGCTGATAATATCAACTGACCGATAATTAATAATATATACATATAAAGGCACTATATGGGCACCTATTTACGTATATAGACAGAGAGAGATACACTGTGAAACAGTAGATTTAAACAGTGAACATGCATCCATTTCCCAGTTTGTGAGAAAGAAAGAATGTAAAAGAAAAGATGAAAAATATCTTAGCGTGATATTTTGTTTTGTGATATTGTCTTGATTCTCAAGAACACTGATTTCTGTGATTGCACACCATATCCTGTATATATAAAACCTCCATATATCACCTTGCTTCCAATATCACAATACACAACAATATATTGAATTGTGATACGTATTGGAGGCTCTTGCCAATACACAGCTGTGATTCTTCTTATCGTTTAAATGTCAGGTGGCACTGTAATTGTAAAAACTTTTTAAGAGTGAACTTAATACAAAAAAAAAGATCCGCCCATATTTAATGTTTGAATTTATTAAATGGGCTATTATGAGAACCGCTTTGAGAGAGAGACAAGAGCAGTGGTATCCTCTGTGTTGTGTGTGTTTGTGTACCTTAGCGGCAGGTGCTGCTGTATCTTGGTAATGAGCCCCATGCTGGGATCCGAGCGCATGTACATTGTGGCGAGGATCGCTATGACGACAAAGAGCCAGGAGGAAGGGCTGGCGGGGTACACTCCCTTGATCACTCTGTTCTGTTACAACAGAAGAAGAAACAACAGGCATTGTGATTAGTTTTCCACTGGAGCACAGCGGCTCCTCTTACAGACAACTGCAGGTTATTCCTATAGAGAGAACATTTGAAAAACTGACTCTCAGATTTAAAGTTAGAAACATTTTCACATACATACTTCTGTATCCACTTTCTCCAACAAAACGTTACACAAACCCCTGAATACCCTAAACGTTAAAGTTACATCAAGTGTATCAGTGGCAAAAATGCACGTCAGTACATGTTAGGATGCTCATCATTCCTCACCTATACAGATGGGAATTTACACCCTGTAATTAGGCCTTCAGCTCCCCCTGGAACACTAATTACACCCCCACACCACTCCTCCAGATTATAACCAGACCCAGTTTTCAGCAGTGACCCAGAATGAAAATCTGTGGACTTTAGCTGAGTGAGGTTTTTTTTGTAATGAGATAGACCATAAGCTAACAAAGATTAGTTTGAGCAGAAATACACCAAAACAACCAAAAACGACCTCAAACAGGCTTAAAGAAATATGTAGCAGATTTTAGTAGAACCTTTAGATTTTATTTAATGTAAAAGACGACTAGCATAAGGTTCAATGTGGAGCAGAGAAAAAACTCATTTGCAAAACCATTAACCAATAATCATTTATCAAGTAGCTTAAATCTTCTGTTATCAATTTCCATTGCGGCTGAGCTAGAGATACATGATGTACAGTTACCAATGACAACAACAAAAAATAAAGACCAGAAGCAAAATGCATCACAGTCAGCTGTTTTCATGCCTAGACACCATGACTCAGCAGAACCTACACCCCCCCTCACTGTACTGACTGGCTAACCTAATTATTACACATTAGATCTAAGTAACAGACGTTTAAGAAGAACACAAGCAGGGATATCCAATCATCCTCACTCTCATTCGGCTGACTCGTTTCTTCCACGATCGTACTCCAGACAGGTAGATCTGGTTCAGGGCCTGATAGGACAGCTGCAGGTCAATCCCCTCTGGCGTTATGGTGAACTGGAACGCCACCGCCTGGTGGGCCTCTGCCATCGCTGTGGAAACACAAGTGAACAAAGATGTAACCATCAGTATCACTCCTTGAATTAATTAAGGTAACTTTTATGACAATAACTTTTTGTCATATTCACTGAAACTTTCACTATATCCTGACAGTAGAACATGAGACAGATAATCTGTGAAACAATCAGGTTCCTCTGGCTCCTCCTAGTGCTCCTAATGGCATTTGTTAGAATCCACTGAGCCTGAACGAAAACCACCAATCAGAGCCAAGAAAGATAGTTGATTGTTGAGTTTGTTAAAACTTTCTCAGCTCTGTTTGGTTGTTTTTGCTCAGGCCCAGGTAGGGCTAGGTGATAAAAATAAAATCTCCGATTTTTTCACACCAAACCCGATTTACGATTTTAATCGATTTTTTTGTAGACTGTTTTTCTCTCTGACACTCTGACCTACGGGAGCCCAAAGGTAGCGGCGGTGTTTTGGAAGTTCAAGAGAAAACCGATTTTAACTAAAAATAAATCGTGTTTAACTACGAATTCAAATTAATCAATAAAATCGTTTTATCGCCCAGCCCAAGGCCCAGATTTCTGCAGCCACAGTAATGGTTACATACAACTCATCGTTGCAGAACCAATTGCTGATTTTCAACAGACAGTAGAGCTGCAACAAACAAATATTTACAGTATCGATTAATCTTGTTAATTATTTTCTTGATTAATCGATTACTTGTTTGGTCCATAAAATGGCGGAACATTTTTCACAAAAGGTTACGTCCTCAAATGTTTGTCCACAACCCAAAGTTATTATGTTTAGAGTCACAAAGAACTAAAGAAACCAGTAATTGGTAAACCAACAATATTCACATTTGAGAAGCTGAAATTAGATTTTTTTTTCTTAAAAACTGACTCAAAACAATTCGATCGATTATCCAAACAGCTGGCGATTAGTTTGATAGTTGACAACTAATCGATTAATCGTTGCAGCTCTAACAAACAATCTGTGTTTTCCTATTCTATTGTGTTTCACTTAAACCCAAGAGCTTAAAAAATATATATATAAATATATATATTTATTATACAAGTAATATATTACTTGACTTAGACTGTGGCAGGATATTATGACAGGATTTTATAACCTTAGTTAGTTTTCTGACTTTATGAACTCAGTATAACAGCTACTTTTATAAGCAAGCAGGCTGTATGAACCCTCTGTGTGACAATACTTGAGTAATTTAATGTGTCAGTGGAATGTTGTTGTCTCACTGCTGCAGCAACAAGAACACGGAGTAAAAACTGCTCATAGTACACTCTGCGTTGTATGGTAGGTTTAATTAGTAGACATACAACAAATCGATCATTTGTCATTTTAAACCTGGTTATATATAATAATCCTTAAAGATCCCCTCCAGACCTGTATTAAGGCATATATACAAATCAATCTCCTCCTTCTGCCTCATTAAAACTTCCAGAATCTGTGAATATGCAAATTCTGTTTATTTCTAACATTTTCCTGCTGGACACTCTCCTCCTTCACTGTAAAGTCCATTCTCAGTGGATGTGCACTGGTGGCTTCAGGTTTCTACATCACACTGTACAAGTTGATACTGGACCAGGATGTTTGTGTCACAAATCATGCTCATAGGCCCTGCCCCTTAAAATCAGATTTTTAATGAGCACAGAGAAACTTTCCACTTTCAGCAGATGAATGTGAAAACTGTGGCTGTGTACTGGCAATACGATATCACAATACAGGTGTTACTATTCAGTATATTTGCTTTATTGCAATATTGTAAGCAAGGTGATATACTGCGAATTATATAAAAAAATCGAATTTTAGGAAAATATAGTAGGAAAGTAGTATAGTAGTAGTAGTATAAAGAACACACCACCATACGTACGCATGAAATCTGAGTAAAAAAAAGTTGCTGCATTTGTATTTATTACAGTCCCTTTAACATCCAACATCAGAGCGCTCAGTTTAAACTAGCAGTTGGGGGTTTAACCACAAAAATCAATCGTTTGAGACTTAATACAATATCACAAAGCAAAATATCGTGATATATTTTTTTATCTTTTCTCACACCCCTAGTGAAAATATCCTTCTAATGTCAGACTCTGCACATACATCATTCTGCACAGTGATGATCAAACATCACACTGTGGGAACAAGAAGAAACACTGATTTGTGGAGTTACTTGAAGGAACTTTAAACATTTAAGGTAAAATAAAAACAGCAAGATTACCACATAAAATAGTGAGTATTAGCTCATGTAGCCTATAAAAACAGCCAGTATGTCCTACACTGCTGTGTGAATATGTCCTTATATTGTTGTTTCATCACGGTTGCCATGAGGAACGCCTGCAATCTGACTCTTACATTAGGAAAGTGAATGCACTGTTCAGAGGTAATGGTCAAACTAATGGCAAGTCAATCCTCTTTGTAGCTGAGTTCATTTAGCTTTATGGGCAGAAAAATACTGTTTGGCTCAGGAACCACAGTAATGCATGCTGCTAATATAGAGTACTTATCCCGCTTGGGCAACCATCAGCGTCAGGCTGACATTATGAATGACTTAATATTTATGAGCTGCTAGCCCTGGTATCATACTGACTGACTGAGGTTCTGTTCCTGCAAAGCTGTGTGAACAGGAAGAATCCTTAAAATAGCTGAAAACAGGTAATCCAGTTTATCCGGCCTTTGTTAATTTGAGCAAAAATGCTTCATGAGTAAAAATACAACATGTTTGAAGCCATTGCTGGTGTCCCAGTTGTCAATGTAGATTTTCTACCTAGTTTAACAACACATGCTCTTCAAAGCAGTGCTTGAGGGCTTCGACAGCTTCCATGAGTGCTCTTCAGGGCAAGCTAGGAATAGACCTTTAGTCAGAAAAACCTGTTACAGCAGGAAGAGCACAGGTGTAGACAATAAAATGAACGATGGCTGAATTCCATTTAGCTGCTTCAGTTTCAGCGTCCTGGTATGCTGTCTCACTGTCACACTGTGGTGACTTCCTGGGACACTTGAATAGAACGGATCCATTGTTAAAGATGCCCAGACATTGAACAATAATGTGTGTTCCAGGCAAAAACAAAAGAGTATAAATTCCACATTCAAATCTTTAAAAAGGCATCTACTCCTTTTGTATCTTTAAAAGTATAATCTGTGTTAAGAAAGGTTGGACAGAGACATTTATCATTCAGCCTTCCTTAGTGGACAGACAGGGTGCTGCCAATCAGTCACTGACTGGACTTAAATCCCACAGTGTCACTGCTGGATTGGTTTGTTTTTTAATTACTTTAGTTCCTGCGTAATCTCTTCAGAATGTATAAATATGTCAACTTTTGGTCGTTGCTGTGCTGCTCAGTTTTCCAGGCTCAACAGACAATAACAAGTCTGATGGAAACGTATCTGGCAGGTCCAAAAGCTCAAGTTCTCCTCTGTGTGTGTGTGTGTGTGTGTGTGTGTGTGTGTGTGTGTGTGTGTGTGTGTGTGTGTGTGTGTGTGTGTGTGTGAGAGAGAGAGAGACAGGAAAGCCTGACAGCTCTGACTGTGTAATGCGCTGTTGCAGATGAACGGGACCTCTGGTACATACTGGATGATGACATAACAACCATACAGTGACAGTCACACATCCTATACAAAATAGTTCAACATATTATCTGTGTGAGGTCATGTTTGTGTGTGCATCGGTTGGCCGATTACGTGGTGTTTTGATATAGTTGTCGACAGCTGATGTCTGCGCTCACTAGGCCCAATAAACAAAGAATGTGTGCAGACACATCAGCACAGTGTGGCTGCTGTGGAACGGCGTTGGTGCTACTCTGTGGGAGTTTTGGGAAGGTGGTAAAAAAGTTAGCTTCTAGCCCTGTACTGTAACTCTCAAGCATCCTGCTGCTTACCTAACTGTCTTCAGTCACCACTGTCTTTTCTAAATGTTAACCCTTTTCTCCTAAATTACACCAAATCTAATCTACAACCGCCACTGGCTACTGTTGTATATCAAATTTGATGATATAGTAATGCAGTTTAATGACGTTGCTTCTAGGGCTTCACAACATGGTAAAAACATCACATTGCTATTATTCTGACATATTGCAAGATTATTCACGATTAGTGCAAACATTTTGCATCACAACAGAATTACATTACATTTTATTATACAGTCGCCCTGCTCTTTAAATATGTGCATCGGCCATTGAAATATCAGTTGACCACTAGTGCAGACCTCTACCATCTCCTCCCCTTATCTCTATCCAGCCATGCAACTGATTGCTGCATATTTTATCACTTCCCACAGTATTTCACACAGCTATTTGTGTGTACATCTGACTGAAAGAGAAGGAGAGAACTGAAAAAGAGAGAAAAGAGAGAATGACGATGGGAGGAGAAGTGTGGGCATGTTAGCTAGCACTCAGCTGCTGATGCAGCGATGGACCTCCAAATGATTTACATTCACCCCTAACCATTATCCCTTCTCTAAACTGAACTAAACAAAGCCTGTTACCTTCACCCAAAATAATCTAATCTAGTACATTAAATATGCAAAGAGTGGCCATAAAAACTGTTGCCTGGGAACTTCTGTACAGATCCCAGTACTGGGTAGGTACAGATTAGCCAGGCTATGAAAAGTACCAAAATACCCTGGTTTCAAAGTCTTGTCCAATATCCTAGAGCTGTCCCTGCTTCTCACATACCCTGCCTGCTGTCAGTCCCTAGCCTATCATGACACATCTCATCCAAACCCAGCTCCAGTTTGAGTCCCTCACCACTACCACTGCCATTACATTCCAGTCACTGACATTAATACCTATAATAAAGAATTACTACACAGAAACAGCCAGTCTTCTCTCTGATAGTCATATAGAGGCATCAGTATTAAATTAAGACTGTTTCATAACCAGTTAAAAGCTAATACTAAAAGTATATTTAAATGCAGGAAAGAAGCCTCAATATACAAACATACACTGACGATAACGTGCTTTATGTTGGTTCATGTTGCATAAATAGAACAAGGAGATTCACAGTTATCATCTCTGTTTACGTTAGGAAACTTCCTTAAAAAAATCCTTTTTACAACGCAGGGTTCTAGCTATCTGCCAATTATTGTTTTTCATACCTGGAAAATCTGCTAAAGTCTGACAAATTGAAATGAAAGGATGTTCTCCACAGTTACAGAGACACAACACCAACTATGTCACTAAATTGAACAATATGCTGAGATATAGGCCTGCTGTGCATAGTTTTCTTACATCCCTTAAAATCAAGAAGGCCCTGCGACCCGCTGTGAAGCTTTGGCAACCCATAGTTGGGGTTCTGAAAAGGTTTTCAAATATTATCAACTATATATTTTTAGGAATATTGGATGCTAAACTCGTGACAGGCACAAACTGGAGCTAACACAAATCCAACTCTTGTTGTGGTTACGGGTTAATTGTCCAGGTTGCAAATACTTTGTCTCCAAGGGGATGCTGATTTGTGGGTCGGATGAGCAACCAGACGGACCTGACTTCTATAAGCAGTAATCTGACAAACAGGTGACGCTTTAAATCTGATTTATACAACTCTATACTGTCTTTGTTGTTGTGTTTTTCTTTTTGTCCTCTCTCTGTTCCCCCTCCCTTTTCTGTTTTCTTGCAGAGCTTGTGTGGGGCAGGGGGTGTGGCTGGCTCCTCCTGTTGGCAGCAGAGGCACACCTGAATTCACTCAGCCTATTCCCTCCACCTCATTAGCCCGGTCTTCACTCCTGCTTGCTGCCAGAATATTCCATGCTCTCACTCTGCATGCTGTTCTCCTACGTTACCAGTGTCATTCCCCTGTGCAATTCTGCTGAAGACTTCCACCTGCCCGCTTCTGTTCTGGTTTTGGTTCGGATTGTTATTAAAGAATCTTCAGTTCCCACTCACCAGTTTGTGTGCATCTCTGCTTGGGAGTCCAAGACTTAAAGAGCTCAACACAAATGTAGTTGCTGAGAGAATAAATGCAGGTATCTCAAGAGTCACTGTGGATAGCAGTGGGGGACCTTCGGGGTCTTCTACGCCTTCAGAGAAGGCCTAAAAAAAACTAAAAAATAATAATACATTTAATAATAATAATAATACTAATAATAAAGTATTTAATAAAAAAAATATTTTTATTTTTTATTTCTGTCTCACTTAATTTAATACATTTAATACATTTTCTCTCATCTATGTTCTAAAGTTAAGCTTAGGGCTGGGCGATATATCAATATAATTTATATATCGATATATTTTTAAATGTGATATGGAATTAGACCAAGCTCCCACACTGAGTATGTGGAAGATGATGGGGACTGTGGCATGCGAGAAGATGTTGGGGAGACTAAATTGTGAAAATGATATGATAAAAGAAAAATGGGATAGTTTTGGTAGACAGATGTGTTAATTTGCCTGCCCTGCCTACTCACCTGCCTGTTTTATTTTTAGTTAATTTATTTTCAGATTTTGTATTTTATTTTATTTATTTATTATAGTTTTTATTTTATTTCATTTATGTGTTTATTTAGGACCTCCATTCTGTCTGCTTTGTTCAATGTTCGTTTGTCTGTTGTAATAAGGAAAATATAATAAAACTTTGAATTATAAAAAAAAGAAGTGGAAAGGCATTTCAAGACCGAAAATTATCAGCAATATCCATGGATGACAGGCTGTAAGAAAACAAACAGGCTGTGCTGCTGGAGTTTATTTTTTACAACTGACAAGTCATCCACCTGGGTCAGGATCGCCTGGGAGCTTTGGCACTGATGTCCATAGAGAAAGGACTTCTTTTGGAGTTCAAATCAAAGGACAAACTGTATGACGCCACCATCGCCCACTTCACAAAGAAAGACCGACGAATGGACTTCGTTTTCATGTAAGGTTAAGATTACTTGCCAAGTGGACATTCAGGAATTTGTATTTATTGCGGAGGTTGTCCCAGCGCAAATTGCCTTTAATTCAATATGTAATCAATCAATGTATCAAACGTATCAGAAGTGTGTGGTTGGATTTTTGTTTTCAGAGGGTTTTTATTCCCCCCATGCTCACTTGTCTGTCCCTTTCCCTGTGGAGAATTAAGGAGGTATAGTAGAACCTATAAATAAAAATTGTGACTTCGATTTATTTGACCTAGGTATTCATTGTGCCATGCGTAATTGCGCATGGAGAGGCATTTGCACTTCATTGCAACTTTAAAAAATAGTCTTTGTATTACCAGCTTTGTGTAACTTTTGGCGTATTGTGCTTTTGAAATTGTATTGTAGATTGATGATGCTCATGAATTTATTTGTCAATGTGTGAATGATTCGTAATGCGCCGTGATTTCATAGCGCTGTCCATGGTGATGAAATGAGCCTCGGTGTCTGTGTCAGCAGCGTCACAGGGTGACATTCTGGGTGACCTAATTTTACATTTCCAGATTTTGGCTTTAGAGTATCTTTATTTAATTTTAACTATGTAGCCTAAATGGTCTCCAGTTTTCTGAAGTTAATGTTGAGAATGTTTCTTGTTGCGGAGAATGTTATTGACGTTATGGTCTATTTGTTTACATCCTTGTCATCATTAATTAAAGGATTGCACTTGTTAAACCCTTTCAATTCGTCGTACTGTTGCTTTTTTCCGCGATGGTTTCTTTTCTCGGCGGTGATGGCCGAGGTGAAGGCCCAGCTGTGGTGCTCACGGTTCGCCACTGGTGGATAGAATGTACAAAATGCAACAATAATTCAATTCATTATTGGATATTTAAGTAAGAAGGTCTTAACTTTAAAAAAAAAAAGTCTAATTGTCAAGACAGTGCTGACAAACTGGTTTTACCCGCCGGAGTGACAGGAGCGGTCTGACAGGCTGAGCAGGCAGAAACAAGTGCGGTGGGAGGACAGGCGCGTGCACGCACTCACTCACGCACACTCATTATTAGCTTAGTGTAATGGATAATATATAGTCTGAAGGCAATAAGGAGGTTAAACTGGTACAGTCTTAAATCCTAGATTTTTACTTGCTTTCTCTTATTGACCTAGTTACCAACCATTAGCTAGAGATATCTATAGAAATGTGCCCATCTTTATATGTAGGCTGGCATGTAAATGGGCTACATTAGGTTATTATTCGCTTCTATCCGGTATTTACATGATATGGCACTCACTGTAGCCCAGAGGTTCTCTTTTTAGTCAAAATGTCAGTACAAAGTAACATTTTAAAGCTACAGTAGGTATCTTTTACTCACTTAAACTTTCACTATATCCTGACAGTAGAACATGAGACAGATAATGTGTGAAACAATCAGGTTCCTCTGGCTCCTCCTAGAGCTCCTAATGGCATTTGAAAGAATCCAATCAGAAACAAGAGAGATGCTTTGGGCTGGAGGCTTGAAGATAGACGCCCTGAGAGTGAGACTCAGCAATCAACCATCTTTCTTGGCTCTGAACACAGATGCTATCAGGATGTATAGGAAACGTTTCAGAAAATATGATAAATGTAATATTCTAAAAGTTCCCTACTGCAGCTTTAGGCTACAGGACAGTTAGCCAGTAGCTAGGACTTGTTTGAATGTGGCTGAGCTCGAGGAGCCGGTTTACTTTGAGGAAATAGTTCCTGTGCAATGCAACCATGCTGCTCTCCATCACTACACCATCATGGTTGTGTGTGGGTGGACACAAACACCCACAGCCACCACAACAACAAACACAAAGCACAAATACAACTCACAGCCTCTGTAGCTACAACAGTGCAGTGAGACAGTCTATTTGCATACCTACACTGTAGCCCAGTGTAATGTCACAGTGGTCCTTTCATGCTCAGCACCACTCCCACCACTCCCACCCTGCGCGATGCACAAAAGCCAACAGAGGAGCAGAGGGACCGGAATACGTTCAGCTGAGGAAAGCTGGGCCAACAGTTCGATGAGAATGAGTCAAATGCGATTTAAAGTGTACCTGAAGTGTCTTTCGAAGAGCTTTCTCGATGATAAGTTGATAGGAAAACGCCTGTCCGCACCCCTTCCCTTCCCTTCTTCTGCAGCCCCGGACACAGCGCACTGAGGACGGCTCTCTTCAGGCAGCGAGCCAGTCACTGCCGCTGCCAAAGATAGGCTGAGTGCGAGCAGATGAGCCACTCGCACACTAAAAGAGGAGGACGAACTGTCGCTGTGTAAATGTAGGCGTTGACTTTGATGCGAATGCTGCAGCTACACCGTTGTCTAAGATGTGATTAAATAACTATTTGTCGTAGTATATATAGTGTCGTAGTAGTATATATTAGCATTTATACATATATAACGTTGGGTAAGTATGTATGTAATAAAAAATATATAAAATGATCAAACATTATGTGAATAAAGTGTAATAAATGTGAGATAATATAAGAAAGACAGTATGTATTATTACTGTACAGTATAGTTGTCCTGTGGGTATAAATAATAATAATAATAATAATAATAATAATAATAATAAGAGGTATGATAATTCAAAATAGTATAATACAGTTATAATTTGTAAAAGATACAATAAATAATTTTTTTAGAATCATTTTACTGGACTGTGAGGTAAATGTATCTCCGCTGCAATTGATCTGATTTAGAAAAGTACAGTTTGTTCCATTGAGCGCCTTCAATTGTACAAATGAACATTTATTGTGGTCAGAGTGAGAGCTTCACTTTCTACCTCTTACTGCAGGATATGACGTCAGCCACTGACACGCCCACCTCAGACACATGGAGGATACTTTTTTAAAAAAAGAGGTACATGTAGGGTAAATTGGCGGGCAGTGTAACCAACACACACAACTGCTTTTATTAGGGACCGAGCCAGCGACCGCTGGAGGTCCCTATTGTATTTGCTATGTTTCTATGTTACTTATTATTTTTAGCACTTTTGACGTTGGCGTTTTTAAACTACTTTTTCGTGTTCCTCCTACACGCTTTGTCCGATTCGCACAAAATGTTTCACCTAGCACCCGGGGACCGCCCTGGCAAAAAAAGTAATTTGAACATTTTTGAAATTTCAAACAATAAGCACGCTATAAAATTAGCACTTCCTGTGGATTTTTCGTCAAAAAAGGAAGTCCACATTGGTTTGTCCGATTGACACCAAACTTGGGTCCATAGTTCCACATGTCTTCCTTAAGCATTGTGCACAATTTCAGGTCATTTCCACTAGGTGGCGCTCTTTAGAATGAAGAAGTTTATATCTCTACAACGGTATGTGTGATTAAGATGAAACTTTGTACGATGCTTCCCCATGGCTCCCTGAGGCTCATTTAAAAAGGACAAAAAAATACGCCTCTAGGTGGCACTCTTTTGGCATGATAAATCACTGTCCGGAGACCGTAATAGTTATGAATATGAAATTCACAGGGCACGTGTAGAGCAGTGCCTGAAGCTCACATACCAAAAATCGTGTTTGTCGTGTGTGTAGCGCCCCCTACAGGATAAAAAAACAGCAGCCCCGGCGCCACGTTTCACCGATATGCACGAAACTTGGTAGGCACGTGTAACATGCCGGGACCTACAAAAAAGCCTCTTGGACCCATACCCGAAACCCCACAGGAAGTCGGCCATTTTGATTTAAAGTTTCACTTTCGGCGAACTTTTCGCGTTGTATTTGAACAAACTCCTCCTAGGGAATTTATCGGATCTGCTTCAAAATCGGTGAGTACAGTCACAAAATGGTGCTGATTAAAGGTTGTGCTATTTGTGCATGTACGTTGAAAGGCGTATCCGTGGTGTGCCCTCAAAGTTGGCCATGGTGAATTCCGTGAGCATTTTCTGTGATTTTTCGCGTTGTATTTGAACAAACTCCTCCTAGGAAATTTATTGTATCTGCTTCAAAATTGGGTTTTTTTTTATTCAAGAAAATAGTAAAGAAACATCTGGTTCTAGTACAGATATGTGAGGTAAAATGGAGTTTTTATTAAGATAAAGGTCAGAGGCCATTGAGAGGCCCCTAGCCTAAACGTTTCATAGTAAGAATTACAACGTTGAACCTCATGTCCTACTAACACTGCATATGTTGACAAGAATATCACTTGAACTTATAATAACATGTAACTAAAATTTATAGGCCTTCAGATACCACACTTGTTACTCCACAGGTCACTGCAAAAAATGCTAATTTAAAGGACTATATAATTATATTATACATAATATACTTTGCTTTGATTTACTCTCCTGTCAAGAGTTAGATGAGAAGAGCTTGGCACAAAGACTGGAAACAGGGGGAAACAGCTAGTCATTATTGCCATGAGTTAAACCCAACTCAAAAATGAATTGTTGAAGTACGTAAGTCGGTTAATTTGTGCAGAATTTTCAGTCTTGGTGATTTCATTTCAGTTTGTTATGTTGACAAATTTTCTTTAAATTGACTTTATATCATTACAAAAATGTAAACCCCACTGCTATAGCACTATTATGCTGTATACCTTCATTCTTTTGTTTGTATTTCAGTTCCTAAATCCCCATATGCTCAAGTATCCAAATCTTTTCATGATCACCCAAAGTGTGGAGATGAAAAAACAAGTAGGCTATTGTTAAAAACTTAATTATAGCAGTAACAGTTAAATGTGCCTTTCATTTTAATAATTCATTGTAAATAGTTTTTATCTTATGTCAGCTGTTTGGACAGGTAATGTAATAATTTGCTGGCCACTTAAGTGGTAACATTTGTATAAAGAACATGCATTTAAGGTATTTAATTAGTACAATTAACTTAATTTACTCAAGTTACCATAACAATAAATATACAAGTTACTTTTAGTTAACAAACTTAAATGGTTTAAGGCAATCAGTTCAGTGAGTCATCTACAGCTCTGAAGTCTTTATATGAACCAGCACAACTAGAATAAGAATTCTGCCACCAGTAAAAATAATCACTGAACAATGAGTGTAGCATAAAACAGAACACAAACACCCTCATATATTTCCATTGTTGTTTATTGGTCAGTATTTCTCACAGGCAATAATAATCATTGTCATAATAGTGCACTTTTCCTTTTTTGTAATTATACTACAGACATTTTCTCTTCGTCGTTGTCGTCATCATCATTAATCGTGTTAGCAGTTTTCTCAACCCACCCTCCCCCACACACCTCCTCCTCCTCTCTCTCTCTCTCTCTCTCGCTCTCTCTCTCTCTCTCTCTCTCTCTCTCTTCTGACGTCACAAATTCCTCCAGAGTGGAAAAGAAAAACTTTTTCTACTGCGGAGTCGAGTGGAGGTTTCACAAGATGGGGGGTGCAGGTCATGGGCGGGTTGTGGGGGCTCGGGGCTCGGGAGGAGGGCAATATGGGCGGGAGACAAGAGATTATAGTCGTACAATTCTAACTGCAGAAGAAGAATGAGCAATAATGATGAGAGGAAGAGATGTACGGTGACTACAGTGTCGATAAAAGATAGTGAACGCTACATAGATATGGATGGCATACAATGGAGACAGAGACAGGCATACAGTGTATACAAATGTATACAGCATCTGCGTTGAAGTATACAGTGTATAAAACGTATAGAAGGGCAGGGGAGGAGGGGACGATTATATAGGGGGGGTGACATATGTGCAGTTGGGAGGGGCGTGGAGCAAGATTCAAGAGATACAAAGAAGAGGAATGGAGGGGTGTAGAAAATGTTAAGTAAATGGGTGAATGTGGGGGGTAAAGGAGGAATGGGGGAGGGAGGGGGGAGATTTCTTTCTATAGGAGTTTTTGCGAGCGCGGGAGCCTCTCAGCTGCAAACATGCTGAGGGTCCCGTTGTGTCTTTGAATGGTTTTTGATGCAGTTTGCTAAGAGCAGAGCACAATCCGGAGCGGCCTTTCTTTCTTTGCTTTTCCCATTTCTATCCTTTAACTAGCTTTTTTCTCTCTAAAAATAGATGTAAGGTGAACTTGACCCGACCATATGTTTTTTTTAAAAAAAGACTATGACATAACACTCTCTTTTTGGTATTGGAGTGTCACTTTACACCTCCCTGGCCTTTGACCTTTCAGATGTGTAAGGGGCCCACTCTGAGTGGCAGGATGGGAAAAGAAAGCCTCTGATTGCATGAGGGGGGGGAAATGCATTTGTATCTAATCATTTGTCCACTGAGAGTGCTGTTCAACTTAAAAGTCCAACACTGTCAAGCAGAACAGGCAAATAGTTTCCCCAAAGCTTTCTAAAGCTATTCCGAAACCTCACCTGTGGCTATGACCTTATCAGACATGATATTCTGAAAAAGTTGGATGCACTTGGATGTGCAAACAGAACAGATGTAATCTTGTGTAAACAGATTCTAGGATGATAAAGCACACATTCTCCAGCTTCATCTCCAGAAATTTGTGAAAAACTAAAGAAGTAAAGAAAATGCCTGATAAAACTGCAAATGAGTACTGTTTCTTTCCATTCTTGTTCAGCTGTTTCAGTTAAGTGTGCGCAGCATGTGAAGAGACCACTGAAAGTCAATCCGAAATGTGTAATGGTTTCAGTGGAATATTGGTTTGCATGAATAAACAGTGCTTCACAGGGAATGAATATGACAAGAAAATACATTTGTGTTTACAGTCACTGTCCATGAATTATTTAGCAACAAGGCTAAGAGTCTGCAGCCATGCTAGCTTCTCTGCGAGAGTGGCACTTGAAGTGGTTTGAGCTATATGCTAATGTCAGCATGCTAACACGCTCACAAAGGCAATGTTCACATGTGGATGTTTACCAGGTATAATCTTAACTTGGTAGCGTGCTAACATTTGTTATTTAGCTCTAAACACAAAGTGCAACTGAGGCTGATGGAAATGTCAAGTTTTGCAGTTTGTACTTCTTCATAAACCAAAGTACTGGACAAATTTTGACCTGATGATGGCGCCAGATGAAAAGTCAAGGGATCACGAGTCCGAAGGATAGTATACATCGTTAATGTCTGTCCAAAAGATCAGCAAAGATATTTCAGTTTGCACTGAAGTGGTGGACCAACCAACAAACCGACATTGCCATTCCTAGAGCCACATCACTAGCCTGGCTAAAATAGACTTATAATTTAAAAGGCCTGTGTGTGTGTGTGTGTGTGTGTGTGTGTGTGTGTGTGTGTGTGTGTGTGTGTGTGTGTGAAATTCCAGCAGCTATGAACAAAATACAAAGATGGAAAGTATTTTTGCAGCATCAGTTTTCATAAGTTTAAAGAAGAAGGAGGGGAGCTGTTTTTCAGTTTTTTCAGGGAAAGCTCTGCAATGTCGGACATCTTGAAAGGGACATTTCCCTGTCTTCACCTGCCTCCTGCTTCTCATAAAAAAAATATATATATTATACTTTCAACAAATACATGGCAAATAAATAAATAAATAGATAAATACATTTTCAATAAACATATGGAACAAAAAATATGTTAACACTCTTGTAATAATTTCAAAAAAGTTTGTTGACAATCACATGGTTGGCGCCACCCTCTAGTTTGCTGGTGGCAAACACGTAAACATAAAAAAAAAAAAACAGACACAGAAAGACCAGAGCAGAGTTAAAAATGAAGGTATGGATAGAAAAAATAAAACAAGCTAAATTTCATTCTTTATGTGTGGCTTCATTCCCCCCCTTCCAGGCAGTATGTGTGCAGAGTTTTTGTGATAGACACACCCGAGTCCTTTTTCTTTCTCGCTTTTCTTGTTTTCCTTTTTGTGAAAAGTACATTAATTGTTCATCTCCACCTGCGAGGCAGAAAGAGCTGAGGCTTTTGTTGGGGCTTTGAGTCGCCCTGCATCGTTCTGCATCTATTGTCACAGGAACATAGGAAGGGTTTCAGTTGCCTAATTTCAGGTACAAAAAGCCTAAACTTGGTTGTCCTGTTTGATCAGCCTCTTTAGTTTAATTCCACATTTCCATCATCATCCATCTTCAATTTAATGTGATTATATGGACATTAATTCTCTTTTCAGTTAGGCTAGATTTGGAGTTCCACACAAGTTTTTCATACATACAATATTCACATGCTGATATTGTGCACTGAAAGAGGTATTGGTCACTGTAACCATTCCTCCTCTCCACGCTGCCTACAAAGTGATCCCTTCTTAAAGTGACTCCAATATAAGAGATAGGACACATATGCAGGGAAATATTTACTTTAAAGTTCAGCTGAAGCTAATTAGCTACTAAGTAATTAGTTTCAAATATTAGGTCTCTGAGGAGGCTGAGTAAGCCAAATGAAATGTGCTTGTGACACATTTGCGTCATATTGACCAGATGGTATTAAAAGAAACAGAGCCAGAAAAAAACACCAGCTTACCAGCCTTCTAGCTGTAATTCTGAGTCAGCGATATTTAGAATTTAGTCGGTAATAATATCTCCCACTTGCTAAAAAGAACTACAGAAAACAAACAGACAAAAAACGGGCTTATTATTTTCTACCTAGCAACAAAATCGGCTAGATGTTAGCTGAGTTGATAGAAAACTAATTTTAACATCAGAACTATTAAAGTATAATACTTCAATATTGATAGCTATATACACGCTTATTTAGCTAAACGTAGCCTGAAAAAAAGGTGAGTATCTCTTCTGCTACAGCCCAGCACACCACATCAACATGTTGAGAAACACAAAGACAGGCTTGCTGTTGCTAGCTAGTTAGACTAATTCAGATTGCTAAGTCCTCATATTAGCTTCAGCTAAACTAATTCACGGACTGTGGATTTTGGCCCCTATCTTTCACAGTGGATTTGCACTTGAAGGGATTGCTTTCCAGCCAGTATAGATGGAAGAGAAGGAACTAGAGCAAACAATAACTATTTCAATGTACATATGTTATATGAATGTTGTATTAACAACCTATTGTTTAACAGAACATAGCTTAAGTTTCTGACTACTAGTTTTTTCCTTTGTCCTTCCTTCGCTACCAAATGGATTTAGTTTCTAGCTATCCTCTGTTTTGTCTCCATCTATCTATCTATTCATCTCCCTCTCTTCTAGGAGTTTTCACTTGTGAGACATTCTACCTGTGGTGTGACTAGTGTCCTCAAAATGGGGCTAAATCTAACTAGCTATCCACTTTTTCTCCTCCATAAAAGGCAATACGGTATCATAGCTTTATCAGTGTAATTCAGAAATAATTGTGGGACGTTCTGCTGCTCATACATACTAGGAAAAGTTGTGTCTTGTCTGTCTTATTTCGATATACCCCTGGCTCTAAGGCTACATTACGTAGATCCATTCTCCATCATTTTGCTGTTGTTTTTCCTCTGCTCTCCTTGATCGTTAAAGTACAGCATTAGGTTTGCTAATTATTAAGAAATAATATCCACTTTAACAATCAAGTCTATATATCCAGACTCCTCCTGTAATTCTCATTCCTTTCTCGAAAGACAACCTAATTTTGTTGCTTTGCTTGAGAATACACAGTTGTCTTCAATTAGAAAGTGAGGGGAAGAGAGGAGAGCTTCCTGTCATGTGACTCAACGTGTTTGGGCAGGTGGTGTTGAGGAGACCTGATGATCCCGGTGACAGCTGGCTGGTCAGAAAATGATAATAGAGAATGACTTAAGGGCCTGTGCCATTTTGACAGACTGATGGGAGGTTTCCTGTTGAACTTGGACCATGTGTTGCATGTGATTGGTCGGTGGGAAGGGCATGTGCTTTTTTGATTCATCAGAGAGGGTGAACAGTGTGTTTCCCTGGCTGTAAGCTTTTCTTGTATTTTTCTGGTAAGTTGGGACTTAGTCTGGACGTCCTGTCTTCAAATCGGTCCTTCCGGGGTGAAGCTGCCCTTGAAGGCTGACTAGAGATCAGCTCAACCTGCCTCCGCCACCCCGGCAAGTATACATTTCTACTAAAATCAGCCACTTGCAGGAGTTATCATATCCCTGGATCAGCTTCAAGGAAAAACTTCCCCCTCCTACATCCCATTGCTTTGGAATAATGGTAGGAAGCGAGGCAGGAATTAGGAAATGGGGATGGAAAGAATGTGGGAAGTATTGAGGGAAAGAAGAGAGAAAGGCCAGGCAGATGATCCTCGCCTCTCTTCCACAACATTCTTTTCAGGGATGAGACTGTGTCCCGTTGGACGATGAGAGGAGTCTCGTCTTGTCTTTCCCCGACCCCCGCCTTTGTAAGGCGGTTCCGCTGCTGCTCCCGCTTCCACTTCCACCATCTGCTGCACGCTCCTTCTCTCCCCGCTCTCGCTCAGATCCGCTTTCGGAGCGCCGGGAATTCTGACGCGAAGGAGTGCTGGGTTGCCGGGAAAGCTGACCATTCTTCTCATCTGGGGGGCCAGGGGTACAATCAGGGAGAGAGGAAGTGAAACAAACAACTTTGTGTACTGTGAGTGTGTTCAGACTGATTCAGGCTACATTTGGGGACACATTACAGCATGAAGACTAGTTAATTGGGGACAGCTTGTTCAATTGGGGACAAAAGCCGTGTCCCTAATTTGTAAAAAGCTGATTTTTGGGTCAGTGGTTAAGGTTAGGGATGGATAGGTGGAAATGAATGCAAGTCTATCTAATGTCCCCAGAAGTAAAGGTGTGTGAGCTACTTACCAGCCAGTGCCTGCACAGAAGGCTGATCATGAGTACTCAGGAGCTGAGCCTGAATGGTTTCCACCACTCTCTTGAATCTGCGACTGGGACCTGCAAGAAGAGAGGATCAACTCATCATTCATTCCAGGTCGTCCTCCATGTTAAACCGCCACGTTTCTACAGTTCTATAGGGCTGTTTGCGTTTTACGTGCCTTTCTCTACTTCCATAATTTCTCCTTCACCCTTGGAAGGGGAAGGTGAGGTGTAGGAGTTGCAATTTGCAACTTCACCACTTGTGCCACAAAATCCTACACACTGGCCCTTTAAAGCAACTACAAGGAACTTTAATTTTGTGTTGATTCTGGCGGCCCCTGTGGACAAAAGCAGTAGTCTCTCATTTCATTGATTTAAGAGGAATACGACCCGGTGGCAGGCATCAAGAATAACTATATAGAAATAGCATGTCTTCTCGGGGATGGTCTTATTTGGTCATATAGAGGCATCAGTATTAAACTGAAACTTTTTCATAACCAGTTAAAAACTCCTTGTAGTACGTTTAACATGTATGACAGCCAATAAAACTGATACCTGTTATTAGAGTGAAAGTTACACTGTAGATGCCCAGCTCTCTTCTTCCTTCCCTCTCTGTTCGTTCCCTTTCTCGTTCCCTGTCTCCCTCAGAGAAAGCAATGTCCACCTACAGGAGCAAAGGACCACACATGCTGGAGTTCACAACCAAAATTGCTCAACTTTTTCTCACACACAAACATCAAAGATTGTTAGTTATGTTTTTCACATTAGAGCCTCTATGTGATTATTATTGGTCTGTGTGTTCTTTCCATCCATTTGTCTCAGCGTCCATGGGTTGGATCTGTTGGATTGTTGATTATACCGCTGGGGGGCACCAAAGTTGTACATTTTCAAATTCTACACATAGTGGCTTTAAGGATAAAGCTGCAAAATAAATTAAATAAGCAGCTCTCAGTTGTTAACCAAAGTATGTGTAAATTCAGACCAGAACAAAAAAGCATGCAATATAAAATTATTTGCACATTTGATTACATGGGTGCATATTTGATGCAATATGTGTGCAAACATACATCCACTGACTGAAAACTGCAGCTTGAACCAAGAGTTATTCATGAATTTTCTCTAAAGCTGCTTCAAAGTAGGAGTTCCCAAGTATCTACATTGCATACCAGAATTAGATGTAAATTGAGTATCTGTATTATTGAATCTACATGTATAGGATGCCCAGTGCCTGAAATAGGCCAGTACTCACCAATACTGAGTACTGGCACTTCTGATTTTTGTCCACATGAGTACCCTTATGTTTTATTGAGTACCGCCTACCTCTGGTGAGCATGGCTGTACCGACCACTGAGGTCATCGCTATTTTTTCCTAGGGGTAAACAATAAAAGTTATAAAATAATTGTCTAAACCCCCCCTAGCAAGTTCAGTATTTGGACCTCTGTATTTCTAAAACCTTGCACACAGTAGTGCTAGTAAGGTACTCCTAAACAACTGCGTAACTGTGTCTGTGTCAACATATAGATAGCTTAACGCTAAGAAAACAGTACTGAAAATGTCCTTGTTAAAAAGGATAAAAAAATGCCAAAAGAGTTAGGGTTAGGGTAATGTTGTGTTTAGGGTTAGCGTTGTATGGAATTAGGGTACTGGCACCTTTTGTGGTCCATTACAGGCACTGAGGATGCCTACATTGCATTACAAACACTCAAACTTGTAAAAAAAAAAAAAAAAAGAAAAAGGTAATAATACTTGGAACTTGACAGGCTTCTGGAAGACAGAGGGACCGCCAGAGGACTTGTACTCTGCCCGGAAACTGTTCTGAGACACCACGCTGTGGCTGAGGGACGGGATCTGGACAGGCAAAAGAAAAAGGTGATGCTCGGTAAAAAAGATAAAATCTCAAATCAGTGCCCTTTAACGCCACAAATGGTAATGCTGGAGGTTGTCGAGGCTTATCTAAGCTCAACCGTACTCACAGAGAGAAAGGCATGGACGATGTCAGCCTTGATAGAGCTGAGCGGCTTGTCTTGAATCAAAACAAAGATCTGCTCCTCTTTCTCCAGGCTGATGAAGTTACCGAACCAGGACCTCTTAGCCAATCTGCAAATAAACAAGTTTGATGTGCGACACATTAGTTCTGTTCACACATTCCACATACAGGAGAAATGAACTAGTATACAAAATATTTGGGTTGGATGTGTTATTTTTAACTGGCCTGTAGTGACTGACAGAGTGTTCAGTCAGAGACACTCACGTCAAGAAACTGACTATTTATAGAATTTTGTCCATTACTGTTAAATTTAGCTGAAAAAATCAGAGCAGTGACGAGAATGAAAATCCCCTTAACAAACACATTCATAATTCATAACAGAAAATGTAAAAAGTAGACTGGTATGGCTATGATTGAAGGCTACTGACCAGCTGGTAGCCAATCAGTTGGCAAATGAGCCAATGATTTTGAAGCATGAATGAAAGAGCTGATGCTGACGCCAGTGCACTAACGCTATTCTCCATTAATCCTAATAGAGAATATATACGTGTAAAGTGTGAGATACAGAGCACCATTAGCATTGATTTGGAGTTATGTTTTATAAGTATTCACTCTTATTTTAGCTTTATTTTGCTCTCCACAGCTCCTGAGGACAATATCAGGCTCTTTAGCTGCTAAATGCTCCACTGTTTTACCAGCTAGTTGCTAACTTTGTCTGCCGTTTGGTGCTAGACAGATACTGTGTGGGTTTATCAGCACTTTTTTTTTTACTAAGAACTGCTGTTTGCTGCTGCTGGAAATGAAGCTGATGACAGCGGTGAGACTGACCCAAACCATAATAATTAGCTGAACATTGGGTTCTCAACTCCTTTAACTTACATGTACTCGCGTGATCCATTGTGAATATAAGAATATTGATTAGAGCCACTTTAAATCATACTTTCAAGAACTGTTTCACTAGGAGGTGGCTAAAATCAAAGCCACCCACCATTAGTGAATGGATACAGATAATACATGAAATATATATGTTGGAAATGCTCTCATACAATAAACCTATATGGCCAGACTTTAGCTAACTTGATAGAATGAAAGAGTGGGAGTGAGAAATCTAACATCATTCATATTATATTCTATCACATCTAACAGCTCACTCTTTATTTATTTTTACTTTTCTTTCCTTTTTTTATTCTTTAAAATGAACTGTGTTCAACTGTAAATAATTTCAGCTAATGTTGTGAAAGACATTTTTTGGAAGAGTTAAGCTGTAAATTGGTTTTGTGTGTTCTGTGAATCTACCTGCAGTGGTACAGATACTGTCTAAATGGATGAATGTGAGATAATAGCTTTTCTAAAATAACACCACATTTTTTTTGTGTGTCAATTCGTCCTACTACCAGGATAATGAAAAAGTGAATTAAAACAAGTTTTTTCTCAACCCTGGAAACAATAGTTGGCTCTGTTTTGGAGCAGGGAAGCAAGACAACTCCAGAGCCACTACTAAATGGACCTTGTGGAGAGAGGGTTTTGTCACTGAAGACAACAAATTTTACATTCTGTATTGTTCTTAAATAGAAAACAGAGAAAGACAACCTGAGACATGTGTGGACTTACTCTGGACTGGATTCTGGAGTCAAACTGGACATGTCCTCCGATGTTGGTACTAAAAAAAAAAGAAAAACAGACAGAGAGGAGAGAAGAAGGAAAAGGGCAGTGAATCTTGATGACAGCCCCTAATTTAATTGTCCTAATTACAGATTATCACAGAATCAGACATTACTCAACACAGCCGCAGGCTGCAGTCTGGGGCTGTGGAAGTCTCTTGATAATTATAGATTCTATCTTGGATGTGAATGCAGAGTAGGAGAACTCACACTGATGGAGAAAATATTTCTCATCCAATTAGTGGAGAGGATGCACACTACCTCATTCACTTGGTTTTTTAAAAATACTTCACCCACCTTGCAGTTTGCGCCGATGGAAGCGCGGCGAGCCCAGAAGGTTGTTTTTGAACGAGTTGAGCCTTGTTCTCCAGTGGGCAGAACTTGAGGCGGCCAGACCGCCACTGCCACCGGGGCTGGAGGGTGGGGTCAGTGACAGCGAGGCCCCGCCGGCTCCGTCCGCTCTGGAAGAAGAAGATGAGGAGGAGGAGGAGGGAGGGGTGGTGGAGGAAGGGTGTTGGATTTGGTGCACAGGCGTGCCCAGCGGGGTGGGCAGCGGTGAGCCCTGCGGCGTGACCTGTGACACAGGAGGAGGGGTGGCAGAGGAGTTAGAGGACGAGTGCACATTCTTGGACTTGAAGACAGAAGGAGAGGGGAAGTTGAAGAAGCGTGGGATGGGGGAGAGGAGCGGGGAGGGGGATGGGGAAGGGGAGCGTGGAGTCTGGAGAGGGAGGGACTTCATGGAATGGAGCTGGGGCCGGTCAGTGGGGCCCTTTGAGGGCAGGGTTTGTGTTTTTGGGTCTGGCGTCGGGCGAGAAGGCCGAGAGGTGGTGGCACTTCCTGGTTTGGGGTCTTTGGAGGAGGAAGCGGAGGTGGGGGTGACTTCTGATTGGTTGAAAGTGAAGACCGGGCTCTGATGGACAGACAGAGAGAGATGGGGAGAAGGATGGACAGATGAGAGAAGGGAATGGTCATGAGTTATGATTCATGGACACCATTCTTAAATGAGCAAGACTCTATCAGATGCACAAAATGGAAGATGGGTATAGTTATGTGTGTGTTTTAGTCCCTTACAGACTGTTGTTATGGGGCAGCATGATGTGTGAATGAAATGGGAATGTGTATGACTGAGAATGTGACAGTATGATGGAAAGGCATGGCTAGCAGTGACAGTCCGACAAATAGTTCCCAGAGAAAAAACAGCAGTACAGGAAATTTGGTTTTGTGCTTTTGATGGCCAGAACTGATATTTATATATTGAAGCTGGTAAGACAATATGTTTACTATATATATATATATACTGCATATAAGAAAAGACTAGATACAGCAACTTTCTGATACATCTTTTAACTGTTTTTAATCTACAACACTTCAGAGAGCTAACTGGTTGAAGCTGTACCAAACACAATGGTGCCTTCAAGAACCTTTATAAATATATATAATATATAATAATTATTGCAAGTTAAAGGATAAGGCTGAAATTATTCTATAGTTGTATTATTGTAAACGGTTAGTACAAAAAAACCCAAAACCAATATATTAAATCAGTGGTTCCCAACCTGTGGGTCGGGACCCCCACTAGGGGTAGCCAAAGCTTCACAGGGGGTTGCAAGGGCCTTCTTGATTTCAAGGGGTGTAAGAAAACAAAAAATATACACAGTAGGCCTGTATGTCAGCATTTCACTCATTTCTGAAAATAAAACTAAATAAAATTGTTATTTTTAAAGATTAGATTATTATTTAAGATCTAAACTTGTCCTGCGTTAGAAAAGTACATATTTAAAACAAGCAGAGCTACAGAACAATGGCCAAGATTCATGGAGAAGAAAATACTGAATTTGTAAAAAAAAGAAGCCTATTAAGTATGTAGGATTGTTTACAAAACATAATACAGACAGATAATTGTATAAAAAGTTCCTAAAAATATCAGGAAAACTCAAACTTCCTGCAGTATTTGGGCAGTTTATCAGTTGTTCTCTACTGTTATTGTAAACATTGAATATAATATGAAATATTATATTTAGTCAGTGAGAGAGAAGGGGTCCTTTAAGGAAAAAGGTAGAAATAAAATATATTTTATAGTAAGAAATATGTTTTACCCTGTTGCTGCAAAGTTCAATATTTTAATGTAGTTTTAATCAACAGATGTTAAAAATGAGTGATGGGGGAAACTGTGAGTATTAATGCTGCTTACTGTGCCAATCCCCCACTCTCATGAATGTAATTATTTAGTCAAATTATGTGATGTAAGGTACAGAACATCACATTTTACAGACCAGGACAGGATCGTTACAGGGCATAGGGAGATTGAAATGGCTAAGATTATTTTAGAGAAAGCAGGTATCTGATGTAGCTGTGTAACAACAACAACACAAAGATGGTTGATTCGTCTCAAAAAGTTGAACTGTGTCTCCAGACATCTGGTCAAACCCTATCATTTCACTCTGATTATCAACGCTAAGGCAGCTATAGGTCAGAGGAAACAAATATCTCACAGTTGAACAGAGTAAAACTGAAAAGAATAAAGGGAAGTTCTTACCCTTGGACTGCTGAGAGGACTGGAGGACAGACCCGTGGACGCTCCGCTGACAGAACGAGACCTTTGGAAGACAGCAACAAACAATAAATAATAATCAGTTCAGTCCAAGTTGAGCTTGGAACAGTGTGTTAACTTAGCTGTTGTCAATCATTTTCCCATTAATTTAACTCTCATCATATGTCAGTGCTGGTTTGTACCTCTGGCTGTGTGCATTAGTGTCCAGGGCCCTGCGAGGTGGGGTGGGAGACCCCTGGTCTGTGACGCTGAGGACCTCCAGGCTCTTCCTCTCTGGACGACAGCGACCATGCCGCGTCAGCATGGGGGAGTCCACGCGCTTCCTGGGTGGGTCTTGGATGACAAAAATATTACATTGAAAATATGATTTTAAAATTTACGTCTTTTAAAAGTTCTTCTGAAATTTGGAGTGACATTCTAAAAGGTCAAAGCCAAGTTCATAGTAAAAATAACATTTGATTTCAAAATCAAGCTTTTATCTTGTTGTTCTTGACCATCCAAGGGTTGAAGTAAGTGTTCTCAAGTGTGAACCTAAGGTAGCCATTTTAAAAAAAAATGGTACCATCATTTACTGAATGAACATCATGCTGTATGGAAGAAGACTGAAACTAGAGATAAACTTATAAGGAAACTGCTTAGCGAGCTAATAAATCAAGTGAGAAGTTGGGTCCTTTCCCCATAAGACTCCATACTATGACTTTTTTGCAGCCAATGGAGCTGCCCCCTGCTGGCCTTTACACAGAATGCATGTTTAAGAGACACCATGTTGGCTTTACTTCACAGACCTGGAAGCTCTGTCCATTATATATACTGTCAGTGGTTCTCACCTATGTCATTTCTAGGTGGCAGATCCTCATCTTCACAGCTGGGGTATCGCTCCTTCCTGTCCAACAGGAGGTAGTAGATCATCTTCTCCTGGTTCTCCCTGCAGAAAAACATGCAGAGAACCAGAAACCGAAAGTCAGAAAGAGAGGAGGCCGAGTGGTAGAAGTGGTAGGACACAGGTTGTCACAAATCTCCTGACAACTATGTCTGGCCCCATTTTGGAGGCAGATAATGGCAATTTGTGTTGTTGTTGTTAAAAGCAACAAAATAAATATAGACATTGTTTCAAGTCATTCAAAGTTGCTGCTTGAGTAAGAAAGTCAGCCCAGTTGACAATTTTGTTTTGCTTTGTTAGGGTCACCGCAACTGATGACCCTAACGGTCCAGTGTGTAACATTAAGGAGCATCTATTGTCAGAAATGGAATATAATATCCATAGGTATGTTTTCATTAGTCTATAATCATCTGAATATAAGAATTGTTGTATTATCGTTACCTTAGTATGAGAAGTTTTTATCTACAGACGCCACAGGTCGCCTTCAGTCCACCATGTTGAAGTGCCATGTTTCTACAGTAGCTCAGAACGGACATACCAAACTGGATCTAGATAGGGCCTTATGTGTTTTTCGAGTGTTTAGGTCCATGGTAGTTCACACGTTCTGCTGAGATGCGAATAGGGTGGCCATTTCCTTCACATCAAAAAGGAGGAGGTCACGGGGACACGCAAGCAGATATTGTTTTGTATGATCCGGTTTTAAATGTTAATGTTTTTCCACCAGATTACATAAAGGTGCATACACATACCACATAGCTAATAATAAATATACAAGATACAGCTCATGACAACGTGCTCTTCCAATTCAGATTACATAGGTCTAATAAACATCATACAGAAACTGTTCTTAATGTTTTTATCTGGATAGATAAAGGGTAAAAAAAAATGCAGCACCTTCTGTTTCAGATGTATAGGCTTTGCCTTGGCTTTGCCTATCTACATATGAGTATGAGCATTTTCAGAATTTCAGTCCAACAACCGACGTTAGCTCACGTTACGTTCTCTGTCGCTGAGAGCTTGATTGACAGCCTGGTGGTAGCAACTGCTGTGATCCAGTGGTGAATCAACACATGGCTCATTTGAATATTAACATGAGCCATGTGTTGATAGGTCACCACACGAAAATTGTAACCAATGAAATTACTTATTTTGACACACATTTTTAGCCAATAAGTATTAAACTAACGAGGTAATGTGTCAAAAGGCGACCTTTTTAGTTATTTTCTCAAAAGGAGGACAAATGAGTGTCCGGCTTAAGGCTGCACCTGCAGCCGGACAGGGTGTTTAAAAGCCGGACGAATGGCCACCCTGGATGCGAACAGTGTCCAGTTAGTTGTAATTTGCGACTTCACTGCTAGATGCTATTAAATCCTACACACTGGTCCTTGAAATAGATTATTTGGCCTCTCAGGGGCAGGGCAACAAACTGTAAGCACAATGTTGACATATTGTCACCTTATCAAGTTATACGTTACATACGAAAATAGTTGTTAATTAACATATCCAGCAAACACGGATATACATTAGCACTCATTTGGAGTTGGGTGTTTCTGACCTAAGTCCAATATTCAAACTAAAAGCTAGGGTACTTAATGTATTTCTATATTTGTTGAAAACATTTTTTACATTCTAACTGCAATCAATAAATCAAATGTTCTGACATTTTTTTTTTAACATGAATGAAGAGAGGGGTGGGATTGCTGTAAGACTCAGTCAAAACAGTAGAGTTGCGGGCCAGAAACAATTAGCTATAAGGAGCTAAAAGTCTTTGTAGAGATGAGGTGACAGAGAATCTGGTGATAATTCACTGTGCGTTTGTCACTGCGAGCAACCTCTTTCATATTACACATATATAAAAAATGGATTAGTGCAGCTTAATTTCAATGCTTCGTGTTTGTTCATGTTTGTCTTTGGTAGTGAGAAGCCACATAGAGAAGGGGGACACCAGGGATGGGCGGGAAGGCAGATAAAAGAGGCATTGTTGATATTGTTGCTCTTGTTCCTGCCATGCCAGGCAGATTAATGATGTAAGTAATTGACTGGCCACAATGAGACAAAGAGAGAGAGAGAGAGAGAGAGAGAGAGAGAGAGAGAGAGAGAGAGAGAGACATTGTGTGAGAGAAATTAAATGAACTACACACACAATAATGCAACTGCAGTAATTTAATGTAAATTGCCTGTGAGACTTGACATGTCTGTTTTACTTGTTTAATGGTTGCATATGCCTCGAGATCAACAGATGCAGTGGACACACAGGTTTATGTTTTGAATTCTTTCATTTGTCATTTAATATTCATCATGCAGTTGGAAAAAAAGCATTGATCATGGGTGTATTGCCATCTGTTCAAAGTGGAAATGTTTGATGGGTTATATTTTACTCACTCCTCACTTGTAAGGTCCTGTGTGAGTTTGACCCGGTCTCTGAAGCACCCTAAGGAGTACATGCTTTCCAGGACATCAGGGTCCAGCTCTGTTAAGGACAGGATCCTCTTCACACACACCCGACGAGGGGGCGGCTGTTCTGGGCAAGGCTCATTACGACCACCCCTGATGGGAAAGAGTCAGTGCATGTAGTTAGCGTTTTCAATTAATATGTTTACAGCAAGCACTGATAGACAATGAGGTCCAACATTACAGAGGTTTAATGTCAACTGAGGTAGAACTTTTCACAGTCTAATATTATGATTCCCAACAAGAGCAGGGTAGAGACAATATATCTAACCGATTTCAGCTGTGGTGCAGTACATTGCTTCCTGTGTTTCTCTAACTAGACTTGTGTGATCTAGATTTCACTGGAAAATCTCATCTGAAGAAGCGTTTTCTCAAGGGAAACTTTGTAAACTTGTCCTTTTTAACATGAGCAGGGCCGTATGAGCGATGTCACTGGAGTACAAATATTTTGGTCTAAGCATTGGCTTTCAAAAACTGCCATACCATTTAAGATGGTACTACTTTGGACTAAACACAGGTTGTGGTTTCAGAAAGCAATGCAGCTAGCATTAAAGATTTACCAAGAACTTTTAACTATATTTTAACCACCAACAAAAAACTTACTAGTCTGATTTTGCTTTGCACAATCCATTTCTTGAGGCTTCAAACTGCCTTTTGTCTACTGTATATATAATATGGCACATCTTACTTTAGTACCAATAAAACACCATAAGAAGCATTATAGCTTATTGTTGGTTGGTACTTTAAAACATATCGCATGGTATACGATAGCATGGTTGTTCTCTTTGAATTCAAAACAAGGTTGAAATTACTTCTTTTTTTAAAACTCAATTTTACTTATTATTGCATAGCATTTTGGCGTTGGTGTGAGTGGCTCAGGTAGAGACGGGAAAAGGAAAAATGCAGAGGGAATAAGAAAAAAGTAAGATAGATTAATGTACTTACTGGTACCAGGCGTGTTTCTGTATTGCTTCTAGCTGTAATCAACAAAAAAGAAGGCAGTGTTACAGATGTAACTGATACCCTAAAATGACACACAATAAACAAAGATGAAGCATCTGCTGTCCACTGGGTTCTGTTTAAAATAAAAAAAAGTCCTGACTCAAACAGGATTTTCCTTATGGAAGCCTAAAGCTAGCTCAGCATTGCAGATCCACTCATAATGGTATATTTAGCTGCTCTTTTGCACAGTGATGGTCAGACTGTCTCAGTGTCTTCCTATGAACATTCTCTATGTCCAATGCACAGTTTCTGGTATATCTCAACAAATATTAAAGAGATTGCTAAAAATGTGGTGTACACATTAATTCCCCAACTTGGATGAATTGTAATTTTTATATAGAACCATAATCAACTGGCTCCTCCTAGTGCTCCTAATGGCATTTGCAAAATCCACCGGGCTTGAACGAAAACAACCAATCACAGCCAAGGATGACAGTTAGTTGTTGTGTCTTATACAGATGCTTCGGGACTCTGGGAATGAGATTCAACAATCAACTATCTTCAAGCCTCCAACCCAAAGTGTCTTTATATTTTTATACTTTCTCCGCTCTGATTGGTTGTTTTCGTTCAGGCCCGGTGTATTCTAGTAAATGCCATTAGGAGCACTAGGAGGACGCAGAGGAACTGATTTTTTCACATATTATCTGTCTCATGTTCTACTGTCAGGATATAGTGAAAGTTTCAGCAAATATGAAAAAAAAATGTAATAAGAATTACATAATGCAGCTTTAACATCGGTACGTTCAATGCTCAATTACAACCTCACAGAGCCGCTAGGGAGCATGGCTGAAGTCAATTATATGCTTTCATGAATCCCAGGAAAAGTTTCAACGCAGTCTAGTCTTACATCCCCTAGTACAATATATATTCTGTAGGAGTCCCCTCTGCATTAGGACTGCATACAGTGGTAGCCATTGCATCGATACTGCGCATTATCTCTTGGGGTTAGAGTAATGGAGTAGCTGCAGGTCTGCAAGCATCGAAAAAGTCAAAAGTGAGCCTGCTTTGAACACTGTATTTGTACATCTGCAGAGAGAGCAACAAGCAGCTGCCTGCAGTGAGAGCTTTGCATTTGTTAATTATAACTAACTATAAAGTACTGTATGCAGCACTGATACGACAGTATGCTAAAAAGGACAAAACTGGGGGTTCTTATGTTCCCAGGGTCCTATGTTACCCAGTTCTAGGGTTAGAGTTGGCACCATTGACAGTACATATATAGTGGACAGAGCTTCCAGGTTTGTGAAGTGAAGCCAACACGGAAGTGTCTTGAACATGCATTCTATGTAATGGCCAGCAGGGGGCAGCTTCATTGGCTGCAAGAAAGCCTGGTGTTCATTTAGTAAATTATGGTCCCATTTAGAGTAAAAGAGACCATAAAGCAGGGTAAGCTTTAGGGCGGGGCTACCTTGTGATTGACAGGTCATTCTCAGTGAGTCCGTCCAGCTCAACGCACCACACTCAGATCAAACTGTCAGACTAGGCAGTGCTGATCAGTGTTGCAAATCTGTTCCGAAACATATTTTAGTGTTCTGTTTAGCTGGAATACGAGAACGTAACTTCAACTCAACTTGCAGTACTTCACCTCCACTGGCTGCAAAAAAAACCAACACAAACCAATGGGTGACGTCACAATAGGTTCACACTTTGTTAGGGTGTTAGGGAACTTACCTAGGGAACAGATACACTCCCCAGAACTAAAGACGTGTGGGTACATTTCCTAATGTTCTGCTTGCTTACCCATATACTTTTGAACTGAATTGAAGTATGTGGGATTGTTTCCATGGAGGCAACTAGCAGACAGACAGAGAGACAGAGACAGTCTGACCTGGTTTCAGGCTCCATTAATCAACAGCTCATCACACGAAGCCACAGCTTTGATTAAATTTGCTCTGCTGTAGCTGAATGACTAACTGACCAGACTTATTCCTTCTCTCTGTCTTTATTTTACAGCATCAAGCAAACCGCATTATCACAGTTGTCTCTGCCTTTCTGCCTCTTAAAAATGAATTCATTTCCACCCTGTGTGCCTGCTTTTTCCCAACCTCTCTTTACAACCAGAGTGCAGTGGAATTTCCTCTAGAAGTCCATTCATTCAGTCCCTCATTTATTCATTCACCTTCTCCCTTCTCTCTCCTCTATCTTGTTCTGAACTGCCAGTCTCTTTTCAAGTCTCGCTTTCAGGAGGGAAAGCTGGCACTTCAGTGAAAAGGAAGAACGTTCCTCATCTTTTTCACCCTCAGTGCCTCCGTCCTTCTTCACAGCCACTGAAGAGGCCACCCTCCATTCATTTTTACATACATTAATATGCCTCTCTTCCTTTCTACATCTCGGTGTCCATGAGTCTTAACCCCAGATAAACTGCTAACTTGCCTTTGAGGACAGAAATAGACCCAGGGCAGTCCTGTCATGCCTGACTCCGCTCCTGCCTTTAAGCAATACCTTAGGTCCCTTTGTCTGTTCTTCCACCTTCCTCATCTCCCACCTCCTCCAGCTGTTAGGTCTTGTGTCAGGGTCAATTCCTGTCACATCCTGAAGCAAAGCCTGGGGATATGTCTTTTCTTTTCGTTCCCTTCTCCCTCCTAAATGCCTGGTTCATGCTTTCTTTGCTGTAGAAACGGATGTGGTGCAATGTGCGTGGCAACGACTGACCTTTTACTAAGCCTTCCTTTATTAGTTCTCCATTCATATGTAGTTCAAAATGATAACTGAGGCAGATTTACCATTCAAGATGCTTTTTCAAACAATGGGTCCTTCATTTTAAACAGAAGCAGTCTAAACCAGCTTCTTATTATAGTCAGGAACCAATGATTTTGCCGGCTAAAATGACAGCTGTTGCAGACAGACTAGCTAGCTAGCTAAATAAGCTAACACTCCATGAGTTGTTAAAAACGTTGCCTCCTGTAAACCTTCTAGTGCTTCCAGCTGACTTGTTGAAAACAAAAACTCTGGGGTGAGGGCTTGATAGCGTCTTTATAGTTGTATATAAGATATTTACTAAACAGGGGTGGCATATGTGTCTCAACTTTCCATTGATTCCCAGTTTATACAATTCCAGTGCTGTTGTTTAAGGACCCCAGTTACTCAATACTCAAATACACCAGGCAAAAATAACACATACCACATTTTTTTGCCCAAACTGCATGGGATTAGCATAAATGGGGCATGTATGCAAAGGGGAGACTAGTGGGTACCCACAGAACCCATTTTCATTCAGATATCTTGAGGTGAGAGGTCAGTTTTTCTATCGCAAAAATTTTGGAGCGGTATTTAGCATGTTACCAATGGATGCGTTAGTTAATCTAGTTTCATATGATAGCAGTATCATCATTCTACCTACTAACAGAGCCCGCTACAGACTCTGAAATACAATGTGGAGACAGAGGTAGGGATAATGGGGTTACACTTGAGGTGGCCAATCAGATTTCTGGAAATGCCAAAGCTAATGGCTAATGTCCTATGTAAAAAGTCAGCATCCTCACCAGTTGATAATCCATGTAGAAGACATAATGAATCATTGTTCTTGTATTGAAGTGTAGAGCTGACTAGTTGGAGAATTTATTTTAAATCAGATTTTCATTCTAACATAATGTTGTTTAGCATAATTGTTAGTATTTTCTCCTTAACGGTTTTTAGGATTAAGACCAACCCATGCGTTTGGAAACGTAAAGTATCTGTATCCTAATGGAAACTCCGAATGAGGCTTTTCTTTCAAAATAAAAGCCCATTAGAGTAACTGCACCTTAACAAGAAGCTCAATATGACCCTTCCTTTTCAAAATAAAGCCCTCAATGGCTTGTTAACAGGGCACAAGGGATGCACCTATTTTTTCAAATTAAAATCCCTAGAAAGTGCATGAAACTGAGGAGGAAGCTGTTCTTTCAAAAAGCCCCAAAGAGTAAGTATTTTAACAGGAAACTGGATATACGATCAAAATAAATCCCCAAACAGTAACTGTGTCTTCTCTCTCTTGGGAAACGCATCAAGCATTCAGGCAGACTCAAAATGAATCATTAACTAGTAAGTTTCTTAAGAGATTTCCTTCTTGGCATTGAAAGTAGTGCTCAGTAGGCAGTCAGCTAGTTAGCCGGACATGCTGGTTACAGCTACACACAGCGTATTAGGCACACACACTCCTTAAAGATGCTCTTGTTTTTATGGTTTTAGAAAGGCTTCTAAACTTGATAAATATCACTTGCTTAGTTTCTAATATTCAAGTTTTGATACATCACACCTCATTTCCTCTCCTCCCAGAGACTGCCATGGGCTGAAACAACACCCTCAATGTTAAAGAGTTATGACAATGCCCTCGATGATCATAGACGCCAAAAGCCATTTCTCAAAAACATGCATCCAGAGAGAACTCTTGTTCTTTAATTCCAAGATGATGTTTCAGTTGGGAAACCATTAAATCTTCTGTTTTCAAGCTTGACTGTAATTAAAAACATACATCACTCTGACATAAGTACATTGCCATTAGCTAGTGTTTTTAACAGTTCCCCCTCCCTCCTCACCGTGAGTCTCTTGTCAGCGTTGACTTCTATCATTCCTTTAAGCAGAGCTTGGCAGTCAGGAGGTATAAAGTGGGGCATGTGGAATACTCCACTCTTCACTTTCTCTAGAAGCTGCCGCAGGTTATCGTGGTCAAAGGGCAAGGCACCCTGGGAAAGGATGGGAGACGAAGGAGAGATAAAAAGAATATCAATTAGGGTGAGAAATAGAATCAGAAACAGAATCTGAATCAGGTTTATAGCAAAATAAGTTTTCTCATAGGAGGAATTTGCCTTGGTACATTGGTAAGTAAGTAAGTAAATATAAATAACGATAGAAAATAGAGACAATAAAAAGGAGACTACAAAATATAAACTACAAATATAAAAAGTGAAGAATATTGCAAAATGGCTGGATACTTAAATAAATGCATAAAGAGAAAAAATAATTATATTTGCAAAAAAATTTTGCTAAATTGCAAATGACAGAATGATATAGGAGGCTTAAAAAGTGATACATCTTATGAGCAGTTTGCTTAGTATGGAGACTGAAAACAGGGGAAACAGTGACAAAATCCACCTGCCAGCACTTAACATTAACATGTTATACTGTTTATTCCGTAAAACAACTAAAGTGTAAGATAACAATTAAAATGTTGACAGGGGGTTGTGTTCTACATTTATGGATCGAACAAACAAAATATAGTTGGTTAATTAGGGAGCTTTGGGGGCTGGAAGATGATTTTGCCTAACTGCTCCTTTAAATGTGCCCTGAGCAGTTTTCTTGTAGCCAAATACAGCTATGTCTTTGTGTTATGCTTCTCACAAAAACACATTGTATCTATATTTAACGCTGCTTGCTAGCAGTCTTTTTCTTCCCTGCTCTTTTCTGGCGCATTGCTGCATCTCTTGGCAGGTTACCCACACCAACTGTCATTCAGTGGAAAAGTGTAAAGCCGTCTGCAGTCATGTATTGTGTCACCCATGTGCTCGTGCAACCTTGCTAGTAGAGCACAAGATATAAACCTTTAAGGTTTAATACAGATGCTGATGGTCTGGTGGAAGCAGGGGCAGATCTAGAGGGGCTTTGGCAAACAAATACTGATATATGTAATTGCTTGTGATTAAAGCTGCTGTAGGTAACTCATGAAAATAACTTTTTGTCATATTGAAAGTTTTTACTGTGTCTTGACATTAGTACATGAGACAGATAATCTTTGGAAAAAAATCAGGTTCCTCTGGCTCGTTCTAGCACTCCCATTGGCATTCACAAGAATCCACCGGGCCTGGACCAAAACAACCAATCAGAGCATAGAAAGATAGAAATATGATTTGGGTTGGAGGCTTGAAGATAGCTGATTGTGGAGTCTCATTCAACTCAATCAATCAACTATCTCTCTCAGCTCTGATTGGTTGATTTTGTTCAGGCCCGGTAGATTCCTACAAATGCCATTAGGAGCACTAGGAGGAGCCAGAGGAACCTGATTTTTTCACAGACTCTTACTTTTTTCACAGATTATCTGTCTCATGTCTCGTGTTAGGATATAGTAAAAGTTTCAGCAAATATGTTAAAAATATCTTTATAAAAATGACCTACTGAAGCTTTAAATCAGCATATATTTATGCCACCCCTTAAAGTCTCCATGACACCATCTGGGCACCCCATAATTATTACTCTAGATCCGCCCCTGGGTGTGACAGTACTATGTATGAGTTTTAATGGGATACACATGAGCTGAATTGTGGAAATCAAAGGGCAGAGAGAAAAAGACAAGCAACTAAATACTGGAAGAAAAGACATGCATACAAGAAGGATCTTCTTACCACAAGAAGAGCAAAGAGAATGACTCCACAACTCCAAACATCTGCCCTGCGACCGTCGTACTTCTCCCCCTGAGACACAATTGCAAGGACAGGGTAGCGTTAGACACACACACACACACACACACACACACACACACACACACACACACACACACACACACACACACACTGAGAGGGAAGTAACTTACCCTTATGACCTCTGGGCAAGCATAATGTGGGGATCTATAAATAAAGAAGAGGAAATTATTAAATAATTTAACCAGACACAAACGTAAACATGGATAAAGGGGGCACTGAGTTGTTGAGTGCTGATTCATGCAAAAAAAAAAGAAAAAGAAATTCGAACACCTGCTCTTTCATCCATGGAATAGACTGAATAGGTGAATCCAGGTGAAAGCCACAATCCCGTACTAAATTTATCTGTTAAAGCCGCGTTCCTCCTGGTGGGCAGGTGGTTTAAAGCTTTTAATAAACAAAGCCATCGATTATGTAAAAAGAAGCACAATAGGGCTTTGGGTGGATGTTCCTGATGTTCTGCACACTTTGTGTACCTCACCAAACTGTAAATCTTAAAGTCATTTAAAGCTGCTTTTATAAAAATAACTTTTTGTCATATTTGCTGAAACTTTCACTATATCCTGACAGTAGAACATGAGACAGATAATCTGTGAAAAAATCAAGTTCCTCTGGCTCCTCCTAGTGCTCCTAATGGTATTTGGAAGAATCCACCGGGCCTAACAAAAACAACCAGTCAGAGCTGAGAAAGATATGAAGACACTTGGTTGGAGTCTTGAAGATAGTTGATTGTTGAGTCTCATTCCCAGGGTCCCAAAGCGTCTGTATTTGGTTGCTTTCATTCAGGCCTGACGGAAGCCAGATTTTTTCATAGACTCATGTACTACTGTCTAAATATTTAAACATGCAGCTGTCCAAAGAGCATTAATAATGAGTTGCACATATACATACAAGCTAACTTTAACCCATCTAATCCAGTACTCACCCACAACTGGTTTCCAACAGGCTGTCACCGACTTGTAGCGAGGCCATACCAAAGTCTGCTATCCTGATGTTATTCTTCTCATCCAGGAGAAGATTCTCGGGTTTCAGGTCCCTGTGACTGGACACACACACAAACACACACTCATTGAAAGTACTGAAGTCATTTTCTAGACCATAAACATTAACTACAGCTGAACTAACCTTGTTTGTACACACCAAATGAAGACCTACTGTTTATTTAAATCTAGTAATCTTGAACAGAAAGTGGACGTGTGTGTCCTGGTTCTAATGGGGAACTGGGTTAAATACTGCAGGAATTTGCAGTGGTTAGTACAAATCTGATATATTTTCTGATTTCAAGAACTGTACAATATGCACAGTCATGTGATTATACTGAGAAAGAATTAAACAGTCAAAATCAACACTGGGGCTCAGAGTCCTTGAGCAAGATACTGAACCCCAAATTGCTCCTGATGCTGTGCATCGGTGTGTGAATGTGTATGAATGAGTTAGTTTCTGTTTGATAGGCTTTACCATCACTGAGTGAATGAAAGGGTGAATGTGGCACATAGTGTAAAAGCGCTTTGAGTGGTCGGAAGACTAGAAAATCACTATACAAGTACAGGTCCATTTACCATTTACCATTTAAAGAACAAAGTAAAGATACAGTAAAACATATCTGTAAAGTTTCCTATTGGCCTTATGCATTTCAGCAACAAGAGGGCACTCTGTTGTTTTACAGTCCTGTAGTTTTACACTCATTTGGGATAGTTACATTATTACATCAACGGGATTTTGATATGGATGCATGTCAAAATGTTTTATGATCAAACCAAATGCAGACGTGTTCCCAACTGCATGTTTCTTTAAATCTTTTTTCTAAATTGTTTATTTTGTCATTTTTGGAACAGTTGATAATGATGAGGCACACAGGAAACAAGGGGAGAGAGAGAGAGAGAGAGATAGGACATGTAACAAAGGTCAATGTAAGGCGTACAGAGACAAAACTGGAAATTAAACACATACACAAAGAAGGGTCAACAATAACAATAAGGTCAATAGCATCTCACAGACCATATGGAGTGACTGTGGCAGAAGTCAAGGGCGGAGATGATTTGTCTGAAGAACTTCCTGGCCTCTTTGGGGGTCAGCCTGCCTTTCTTCACCAGGTAGTCAAATAACTCTCCGCCAGACACATGCTCCAACACCAGGTACCTGGGAGACATAAGGGCAGAGGGGTCAGTCACATGGATGCTTCTTCCATACCTATAAACTCAAACACACACTCACATCCCTCTATAGCTTCTATGTTATATGTTTGTTTGTTTTTTTAATCTCTGTCTTACAGAACCATTCTCCTTTTCAGATTCAAGGTTGTTACTGCTCTGGCGGAGATCCAGAGGCAGAGACGTCAGATTAAAAGAAAGTCAGCGGAAAAGAGAAAGATAAAGAGATACTCACAGGTATTTGTTATTCTCATAGACATCATGCAGCTTCAGAACGTGAGGGTGCTCTATTAGTTTAAGAATAGCTATTTCTCTCTCCACCTGGATAGATAGAGAGAAGGGGAGATGCGGAGAAAGGTTAAGAGAGAGGGAGAGAGAAAATAGGAGGAGCGAGGTTAAAAATTATGGAGATTGAAATGTCAAAAGAAAGAGGAAGGTAGAGAGAAAGAGAAAGCAAGTATAAAGGCAGAGTTAGTTCAAATGTGGAGCAGAGGGAGACAGTATTAAACGTTATTGTAATTCATTTCAAGGCAGAAACAAGTTGTTGAAGTTGTGCTAACAAAAAGAGTTACAGTTGTAGACAGGGCAGGGGGAGAATAAGCAAATAATTAATGGAATTATTGGAGATATTCTGAATGAAATACACCCTGTGCCTTCAATTTTCCTTTTCAAAGCTTTAAGGTCCAGTGTGTAGGATTTAATTCAATTCAATTTTATTTGTATAGCGCCAATTCATAACAGAAGTTATCTCAGGACACTTTTCAAATAGAGCAGGTCTAGGCCGAACTCCTTATAACATTATTTACAGAGACCCAACAGTACCACCATGAGCAAGCACTTGGCGACAAGGGCAAGGAAAAACTGCCTGTTAAAAGGCAGAAACCTAGGACAGATCCTTCGGCTCTAGGTGGGTGGTCGTCTGTCTCGACCAGTTGGGGTGAGAGAGAGAGAGAGACAGACAGACAGACAGACAGAGAGAGAGAGAGAGAGAGAGACAGGCAGACAGACAGACAGACAGACAGACAGACAGAGGTGCACAGCAACAATAGTAGCAACAACTACACTTATTTTATCGACATCTAGCAATGTAGTTGCAGACTGCAGCTCATTCGCTGCAGAAACTACGGTGGCTATGAAACGTGTTAAAAATGTGAACCAGTGTTTGGTTTGTCTCTTCTGGGCTGGGCCTTTAAAGGTATTCATATGTATGTTTTCATTAGTGTATAATCACCTAAATAGGAATCATTGTGTTTTTGTTACCTTAGAATGAGCCGTTTTTAGCTACAGATGCCGCGGGTACCGTGGAGTCTGCCATGTTTCTCAGAATGGAAAAACCAAACACTGGCTTTTACATAGGTGCACCCACATTTTCACGTGTTTCCCAGCCACTGTAGTTTCTCCTTCGCACTTGGAAGGGGAGGGTGAAGAGAAGGAGTTGCGATCTTCAATTGTACCGTTAGATGGCAATAAATCCTACACACTAGACCTTTAAGAGCAGGTCACAGCCTAGGTCTTAGCTAGCTCACTGTAGAGTCGCTTACTGTACAGGGAGCTATCTCAGGCCTAGTTCCTAACTTACCTAAAGCTGCACTATATCAATATTTTATATAAAGAATTAACCAAATATCAATGTGTAATGTAAAACGTGTCACTCATAGTGACAACCCCACAGAGAATTATCACTGACTCTGCAGTTCCCCTCAGCTTTATGGAGAGTTTTACTGTCTTTCAGTTCATTGTTCTCTCTCATAGCTTTCATCAACCTCGTTTGCAGCAGCAACATCAGTCTACCAGTCAGCCGTTTTCAATGAAAAAGCTGTAGCCCCTTCAGACCCGCCTATGTTCCAAGGTTGTGAAAAATATAATAATGACTTTTCCCATCCTTAATGCAACCAGAAATGAGAATCAATAAAAAAATGTTTTTAATCAAAACCCTTTAATTGTTATTTTTCTTGTCCATTTCAATGGACATCGGGTCCAAACAATTCTTAAAATACCAACATCATATGACAACATCATACCTACTTTTTGTCTGTTAAATGTTGCAAAAAGTAAAAAGAAGCCCCTGTCAAGTGACGTCCATTGTAATGGACACAGGGTCTGAAGGGGCTAAAAGCCCACCTGCTCAGCACCAAACAGCAGACAGACACAGATAGCCACTAGCTAGTGAACACAGTGGAGCATTTAGTAGTTAAAGTGCCAGATATTTCCCTGAGAAATTAGTAGAAACCAAAAACAGAGCTAAAAGAGAGTAAATATTGGACACACTGTTTCTGTCTGATGTGTAAAAAAGGAACCGCTTGCTAACTCAGTTGCATAGCCATAAGGTGACATTATGTCAGTGTCATGTTTACAGTTTAATGTGCTGCCACAAGATGACCAAAAAAACAATGAATGCAGCTTTAAAGTTATGGAAGCTGGACATTAGCCTACTGGATTTATGGATTCTGTTCTATTTAAGCTAGTCAAAGCAAAACCTCTATATGGTGTCATGTCTCTGACCAATACTTGCAAATATAATCTCATATATTTGACATTTGAGAGAACCAAATCTCTCCTAGTTAAATATATAACACAGATAGATTAAGTGTTAATATGAATACAATTTTTTAACTTTAGCTAAACTTTAAAGGACCAGTGTTTAGAATTTAGTGGCATCTATCATCTCATGATTCTCATATTAATCAAATCATAGTTATTAATATTATATTCTATTTCTGCTAATAGATCGTCCTAAATGTTACACACTGGACCTTTAAAATGACTTTTTGCATGAATGAGGACTGTGTGTTTCTCTTCATGCCAGGTATGGCGAGAAGGAAAGATTATGATCAGTAACCTACATGAGGGGCATGTGGGTTTGAAAATATCCCAAACTATCCTTTCAAATGAATAAATAAAGTTTATCAGATCTCATTTCAGCACCAGCAGCCGTCCATAGTACGACCTATTAAACAGTCTCACACATGACACAGAAAGAGGCACAATATTGGTTTGCTCTCCACATGGTTGGATTAATTATTGGATTGGGTACATTCATGCCATTCTCATTGTGGTTTAAGGTCTTTCAAGGTCTCTGGAGTTGAAACATGCCTAAAAGTTCCATCATGAGGTCAAATTCTTTTGATTTAAAGGCACATTGGCAGCTATTTGCCAACCTCTGCTATAACATATAACAGGCGTCATAAAAGTAGACTTCATGGCACTGAGTGTACATGAGAGGATGAAAGAAGTTACAAACTTCTTATGTTTTGCCTCTGTCTCATGTTGGAGCCCCAGAGCAGGAAGTTCAGAGCGTAAAGCCACATTCGGGAGTGTCAACATGAAGAAGCTCCTTGTAGTTAAATGTGCTGGCCTTCCCAGCTAAAGCTAGCAGACAGCAGCCCAGTAATGCGGTTACTGACAGTTAGCACACAGAGAGGGCAACGGGCAGCTGTCCAAAGCAATACTGTGTAAACCAGATGACAAGTGGGGACCGGTGGCATTTGCAGGGGATGAAGGGATGAAGGCTTTTTGTCTATTTTCTGCTCTGGCTAAAGAAAGAAATCTGGTCAGAAACACACACATTTATGCTGTTTGAGCTGCTCATACCAGAGAGCTGACCATCCACATGTCTGATATTACATAGAACAAGCTATATATTCAAAATAAGTATTATTTGTATGTTCTAAAACACATGACACCACGACACCACACTCCCTTGTGTCTAAACTTCTCCCTGTGCGACCCGCTGTATTTTAAAACTGCTCAAAGCTGCAAGTAGAAACACCAACATAAAACATTTCAATTTCAGCTGCAGCAGCTTTCATCAGAGGGCTTAATTAGCAGAATGAAATCATCTCCATTGTTCGGTATACAGGAGCGGTGCCCACACACTCGACAGCTCCAAGTTACAACACACACAGGCTTTTCTTGACAAAAATATACACTCCATTTCTGTTGCGACTTCTGCAGGTAGGAGGGTTCGCACCTTCCTACCTACTTGTGATTTGAGCTTTGGAGCCACCGTAATGACAGTCACGGTGACACAGTAGCTAGATAGACAGATGAAGATGAGGTACATCATAAGCGCCATACCTTCATTAGAACTGATTCAGAGAGTTTCTCTCTGTTGACAATCTTTATGGCCACCTTCTGCCCAGTAATACAGTGGACACCCAGCTTCACCAGTCCTAAGAGAGAGAGAGAGAGAGAGAGAGAGAGAGAGAGAGAGAGAAGAAAATGTTTTGAGTATCAGAAATCATCATGCAGTGTGAACAGGAAGGAGGGGATGTCATAAATAATTCAAAAAGCTTTACTGACATTGTCACAAACATTGACCAAACTAGGCTCACAAAAAGACAGATTGGAACATTTGTGAAGAGGCCAGCTGGGATGTCTTCTCCCTTCCTGAATGCTAAAGACATGTTAATGGATTTTATGTGGGTCCTTTCAGGAGAATAAAAGCACGGAGGATGAGAGGACTTACAGAAGGAGGAAATAAACTCTGGATATCATATAAATCAGCTGATGCACCTTGCTGCAGGACTAATTCAGGAGGCTCCTACCTGTCTGTCCCTTCCCGAGGGTCTTCTCCAGCCTGTAAGGCCCCACATACTGGTTGGACTGGCCCACCGTCAGCTCCTTGCTGCTCATCCTTCCCGAGATGAAATTGTACTCCTGATATAAGGCAGATCAAGATAGCGGCCGCTCCTGCTCCGTGCGTAATGCCGTAACGCACATCACAGGCGGCGGAGAGGAGCGGAGAGGAGAGGTATGGACGACTGGTCGTGATCTAAAGCCGGGCCCTGCAGGCTACTCCCATGCACTTGTTTGTCATGCGGTCAGGTCCGCGTTCGGAGTGAGAACCGGGCCCAGTTTCCACTCTGTAAGGCCTAGAATAAAGTATCTCCCAGTCTGTGTCTTCCACTAAAGCAGCATCATTCAGAGGGGGAAGTAGAAAAGATCAGAGAGACGTGTGAGGTTTGCCCGGTACCGGTGATGATGGGAGATGTCCACAATAACGTGCTACATCAAACCCACCCCCTGCTATAAATAACAGTAGTTTAAAGCTGATTGATCCTGTGTAGCTTATGCAGCTGGTCAAAAGTGGAGCAGTAAAGAAAGAGCTCATTCAGACCCGGACAGGAAGGCTACATTTGCCACACATTGATTCCTGTAAGAGCAGAGTCTCAAATATCCCAAGTCAGAATGCCCCTGATTGAATCCATTCTCTGATCAATATCAGGGACCCCCCGCCCACCCCCCCTCTTCCTCGCTGCCGCTACCGTCCAAAAAATGTTTCCACAACCCCTCCGAGCTCGTACATTCCCGTTTCTTCTCAAGCCTGGCCTCGTTTGGTCGGGATGTGACTTTCCTGTGCAGATGCGGCGTTGTCCGGATAATAATCTGTTATCACAACAGCATCAGCAAGAAGAATGGGTTTTCCAATATCCGGTGCACACTTTGGCTCACCCCTCCCCGGGCCTGCATCAGGAAATAGAGGAAGAGGGGGGGAGAGCATTAAAAAAGGGCAAACAGCCTCGGGCAGACCGGGCGAGACGGGCGGAAAAAATGCGCCCTCGGTCGGGACGGCTGCAGCGCAGAGAGGTGCGCTCGGTGTGCCGGAGCAGGATCAGCGCTCGGCCCGGTGATAAATCCTGTTTCTAGAAACAACAAGCATCCTCAGCTGGCCTGGTGGTAGCCCACTCCCCGCCTCTCCTCCCCGTGCACCCTCTTCCTCCCTCCCTCCCTCCCTCCCTCTCTCTCTTCCTCTCTGTCTCTCTGTCTCTCTCCCTGGCCGGCTATGCTCATGATATCACCGCATCTCCTCCCTCAGCCGGCGCTAAGCTGTTGCCTTCCGAACAAATGGCAAACAATGAAAAGAAAAAGAAATCGCCTCGTAGGAAACACTCTTTCAGGGTGTCAGGAGTTGGCCGCATCCACAGGAGTGTCCATCATTCGCGGGGTGCTCTCCTCCACTCCGTATTATACCCGTTTCCCTTTCTCTTTTTTCCACACCTCTCACACTCCTCCTCCTGCTTCCTTCTCTTCATCGGTCAGCATCAGCATCCGGGTTCCGCCCCCATCCTCCCCACCCCTCTCAGACTGTCTCTCTCGCCCCCACCCTCTTTTACTACAGCAAAGTTCCACATTAGGCTACGTGATTGGATGAAAAATATCAGGATACCAAGAATACCAAGTACCACATGGTCCATGCCAGTATGGCAGATGTACTCTAATCAATAGAAGAGTCTTAAAGCTGCAGCAGGTCATTTTTTATAAAGAATAATATTATTATGTTTTTGTAAAAATCTGATTCCTCTGGCTCCTTCTACTGCTCCTAACAGCATCCGCAGGAATCCACTGCGTTTGAAGGAAAATAACCAACCAGAGCCAAGGAAGATGGTTAGTTGTTGAGTCTCATTCCCAGGGTGTCAAATAACCTACAGATGCTTTGGGACCTCAATAATCAACCATCTTTAAGCCAACCCAAAGCTAAGCTATATCTTTCTTGGCTCTGATTGGTTGTTTTTGTTCAGGTACTTAGATTCCTGCAAATACCATTAGGAGCACTAGGAGGAACCAGAGGAACCTGATTTTTGCACAGATTATCTGTCTCGTGTTCTACTGTCAGGATATAATGAATGTTTAGGCAAATACAATGAAAAGTTATTTTTCTAAAAGTTACCTACTGCAGCTTTAAAGGCACACTATGCAAGATTTTTACCTTAATATAACAGCTTCGAAGTCATTTTGATGGCAAACAAACTCGTAGTATAGCGAATCATCCCGATAGCAAAGCAGGAGAGGGACACCGCTGGCAGAACCAGCAATGCAAGTCTGAAAGGTGGCGTCCCGCCAAATCTCGCGAGAATCACAAATTGCTTTACGGCGCGACGTCACATACATCAGCGACATAAGAAGCAGCCTCAATGGAAGACACTAGCAGGCATTCACTCAGACGTTACCTGGTCAGTAGACATCTTCGGAGTCTATCTTTGCCTGTTCGATGTCCGAAGCTTCCATCCTACTGAACATGTACCGGTATACAGGGGGCAGGGGATCAGGCCGTGAGTGCAGAGACGCAGAGCCGAATATAGAGACGGCTCTGGTGAGTGGTATTTACGACAGTTAACGTTAAATACAAGTACTCCGCAGCGACTCTAGGGGTAGCTGTTTGACAAAACCGGAAAACTGCATAGTATGCCTTTAAAGTTAATATAAACATGGGAATGTTCTAGAAATATCTGTAACACTATAATAAGTCATTTAACACATTAATTAATGCAGTTGGTTGTCGTATACACGTTGCTGCTTGACCCTGTGGTCGTTATGTGACATTTACAAGCTAGGGGGACAAACACAAGATTAAGTTTAACAAATGAAATAAATATCATACCTGGAGTAAGAACAGAAAAACTCAATATACCTTCTAAAGCAACCTTTTTCCTTGAGGGACACTTAAGTAAAGTGACTAAGCTACATAATTTATGGATATTTTATATTCAATGCATAGCAATAACAGTAAGAACAACTAAACTGTACAATGAACCCAAACAGTGAACACAATACCTACAGGAAGATGGGAGATTTGGATGAATTTTGAGCAGATTATTTATTGTTAATATTGATCAGAGATCAGTTTTCCTGATTTTAGGGAACTTTTTATACAATTTGCTGTCTATTTAAAATGTATTTGTTCTATTTTTAACAATCATACAATCATAGGCTTCATGTTTCTCTTTTGGCCATTGTTCTATCAGCTCTTTGGTTGTTTTAACAGCGTACTTTTTTAATGCAGGATAAGCAAGGGTGTCAATCAGAGAGGGAAGGCTCTGAATATACATTGTGTTCAGTTCTTTAAAGTTTAGTAATACAAATTAGAACTTCATTCAGGAAAAGGAAATGCTGAGATATAGGGCTCCTGTGTATATTTTTCAATTTGTTTTCTTACACCCCTTAAGATCAAGAAGGCCTCATGACTCCCTGCAGTGAAGCTTTGGTGGTGCTTATGGGGGTCTTAATCCAGAGGTTGGGAACCACTGTCCTAAAGGGAATGTAATGATATTATTAGGTTTACCACCCAGGCAAAAAATCATTAAAAACACTTAACAAAGCAATCTCTTCTCAAGGTCCTATCACTTACTTTTTGGAGATTTCAACCATTATATACAGTCTCTATCTGCAGATGTACACACTTGTATACACTTTAAGTATCGACTATTTGCCAGTGTCATTTACAGTAGGGCTATTTCCTGATCTCAAAAAAGCATTTGATACTGTTGACCATGACTTCCAAAATTGAAGGGGTTCCTCAAGGCTCAGCGTGAGGCCCATGAGTGTTTATTTAAGGTTTCCAAAAACATTCAAATTTATTTTCATTTGCAGTTCATTTTGCACCAATTTATTTTTTGTGTGTTTTATTCATGCTTTTTATGTGCTTTGTTCTCTTTCAATAAAATTCAATGAAAATATAGATTATAAAACACTTAACTGCCACTGTACAGCACTGACCCCTGGGGCAGATCATAATCTGCACTTGCGCTGCATCACGGTGTGCTGTGATTAAGGTTCACATTGTGATATCGGAATGACGTTGACTCTAAAATCTTAATCCCTTTTAATCTTAATCTGTTGATGCAGTCAGGTCGACGTAGTTCAGATTATCTGATTGTGCTGCGTGTGAGTATGTAAATCCATTCCTGTGAGTTTATCTGAGTTTATGATTGTGTTTCCTACACAAAGAAGCCAAGATGAAAGAAAAGTCACAAGACATAAACACGGTTTTATGTCACAGAAATATAGTTTTTCTTGTTGTCCAGGGTGATGGACATTCAACACCTCCCTCCATACATTCCAAAATGTTTCTTAAAGAATCACGTTATTAACACAAAATGTCTGGGGATGGTTTACACACTTATAGAATGAATTCAAGAGACATGCTACTAAAATCTCTAAAGGTTTTGTACAGATTAACCAGTAAAGTTGTGGTAGTGCATTTTTTAACCACAGGATGGTGCTGTTATGCCTTTATGCTAGTCATTAGATGGTGATGTAGTGAATCATAGTAGGAGTTTATTTAGTCTGTATTGTAAATATGATGCAGTTCAACAATAATGACCAATCATTTTTCATTGTTATTATCTGCTGCTTCATTCACAGCTTCAACAATAAAATGCTGCCCTCTGATCTCTGCCTATAACTCAAATTCTTATAGTTGTCCTTTGACTATAATGCTAGGTGATTTAAGGGATGATGTTGAAGGAACATATCTGAGCTACAAAGACACAACAATTAAACATTTTGGAAGCGTTAGTGGGATCTCGAAAAGGACGTTAATAGGAATAAAGAGCAATAAACTGGGTGGAATACTTTAAGTCTGGGTGAAGGCTGGAAGATGATAAAGGTTGATTAGAGGGATGGAAACATTTTAGTTTTATATTTATTGTCTGTGCATTGAATAATTATAGGGGAGTGTGTGTATATGGATATACGCCAAACAGCCATAACATTGTGACCCACTGAGCACCCTGGTGGTCAGAATGTTCTGCAGCCTCATACCAACAAACTGTGATGCACCATGTGTTCTGACACCTTTCTATCAGAACCAGCATTAACTGTTTCAGCAGTCTGAGCTACAGTAGCTCGTCTGTTGGATAGGACCACACAGGCCAGCCTTCTCTCTCCACTGACAGGTACCATGATAACCAGATAATCAGTGTTATTCACTAGATATTCTGGCTCCAGTAATTGACAAAGATGGCAGAAACTGTGAAAAATAAGTTGAAGCTTTTTTTTAACCACCTGGAACTATTGTGAAGTTCCTGTGGTTGAAACAATCAAGTTTAGCTCCTGAGTTCCTGAAAAGGCTTTTGGTCCCCTGGTTGCTGTGGCAGAAGGGCCCTTGCATTTGTCAGGTGTCAAGATAATGAGACATGTTTCTGGTTTCAAAATGGGTCACTGTTGGTAATCTGCTGAGTGTGAATGAAGGAAATGATGGGTTTTTGGTCAGTAGGTATGATGGTTCAACTTGCGACAGCATGTTTGGGGGTCAAATAGGTTATACTATCAATTATTTATTATGTATTTATTTATGCTGCTTCATAATCTAAGAAAGTATTGTAAAGTGTTTCTGGGAATTAGAATTGGTGGGAAATAGCTTAATGTCCAATACACAGCTCTCATTACACGGTAAAACCAGATAAGTTAATTTAACTCAATTATTTGTTGAAACTGATTACACTGAAAAAGTTAACACAATTTTGTGAGTTAAAAAAACATTCTTGATCAAGTAGCTTTTGTGGATTTAGGTCAGACTGAATTAATTTTGTGATTTTTGTTTGTACTGTGAAAACAAAATACCATAAAAACTACTTAATCAAGAATGATTAAGTAGTGGTTTAACCCTAACTTACAAAATTGAGTTATCCGTTTCAACAATTTGTTTATGTTAAAATAACTTATTGCATTATATTGTAATATAGTTTTTATTTGTGCATGAACTTCCACCCAACACTTGCCTCTTACACACACCCACACACACACACACACACACACACACACACACACACACACACACACACACACACAGTTAAACACACACTGCTGTACCTCCCCTTACCCCTTACCCTTTAGGCCCTTCTCTGCAGACTCAGGCAGAAATTCTCCCCCCTCAGTGGAATCTTCCTCAGGCATTTAGCTTGACACTCTCTGAAGTGGTTGGGAATGGTGTATCTTATGTCAAATGCAGAGCAGTGCAGTTTGTCACTGTGTTCATGTAACTGCAACACGTGCTGCCATGTACACTATTGTATGAAGTGTGTGTGTATAAATGAATAATTGATGTTAACCATTTCTGTGTTCAACAGTTCCAAAAGATATGCCTAAAGATTGCAATCTGTGGTTGAATTTAATTGTCCTTAGTCAACGTGTCCTCACAAGTATGTGCATGTCTGAGCGTGTATGTGTGTGTATGTGTTCCTTCACATGTTGATACCAGGGTAAATTCCTGGAAACACAGCACGCCTGTTTACACAGGTCATATATGCTGTGTACACGCATGCACAGCTGGGATAATGGGATACCATACAGGTCACATGTTGTGCAATGAAAGTCATTACAACTGTATAATAGGACTTTTTCACTGCAGCCATTTTGACACGAAATAGGGTAAACACAGGTGTTACCAACGATACTGATTAAAGTTCCATTCCATTTAGAGTAGCAGAGCCCTTCCAGTGAGCAAAAACACACAATAGCAGTACCCCTACTCTGTTTGACCTTAATTAGTATTATTGGTACTTGTGTTTACCCTACTATTGCATGTCAAATAAGCAGCTGTGAAAAGGTCTATTACACAATAAAAAAAACCTAATACACAGTGAGAGCTGTAGGTGGAGCTCCCTCTTGTGTTCACTGTTGGTTAAGGTTGTAAAGAACTGAAGGCACACAGAATTGGGGGAAAACGAAAAAGACCTGCAGTGTAAGTGACCTGAGAATAAGTAAGTATTACAAACATGCATATAGTCGCTTTAAATGACACCTCTGACAGGGAGGGCCAGACTGCAGGCTCTGGGAATGTGAGGGTCTGATGCCAAAAAGAGTTCGAATTCACCCTCTGGGGCTGGATTAGGACAGCCAGACAGACAGCTGACAGTATTGATGTCTGCTTGTGAGTGTATGTTTGTGTGTGTGGCCAGAGCTTTGCTTCTGTTTATTTAGGGACCGAGCCAGCGACCGCTGGAGGTCCCTATTGTTTTTGATCGATTTCTTACCTATCATTATTATTTTTAGGCTACTTCGACTGCGTTTTTGCCTCCCTGAACATATACGAAAACTCAATTTTATTTGGCAAAGTGGTCAGGCCTCGTGAAAAATTTTATATTCTATGTAGCACTTTCAGGTCGGCCGCTAGGTGGTGCTATTATCATAAAAATAGTTTGTCGCTCATTCAAAAACCTTGTATCCACGCGTTCGGTGAATGGAGCTGAATCTTCCTATATAGGCCCCACCCACTTCTGCCTATAATTTTTTTTCTTTTACAAAAATCGTGTTTGTCGTGTTTGCAGCACCCCCTACAGAATAAGAAAACAGCAGCCCCGGCGCCACGTTTCACTGATATGTACCAAACTCGGTAGGCACGTGCAACGTGCCGAGACGTACAAAAAAGCCTCTAGGACCTACACTCCAAACCCCACGGGAAGTCGGCCATTTTGATTTTGATTTTCACTCAACTGTTGTATTTGAACGAACTCCTAGGGATCACGGATCTGCTTCAAAATGGTCTGTACAGTCAAAGTATGGTGCTGATTAAAAGTTGTTATTTGTGCATGTACATTGAAGGGCGTGTCCGTGGCATGCTGTCAAAGTTGGCCATTTTGAATTCCGTGCTCATTTTCAGTGAATTTTTTGCCTTGTATTTGAATGAACTCCTCCTAGGGAATTTATCGGATCTACTTCAAAATTGGTCAGTACAGTCAAAAAATGGTGCTAATTAAAAGTTGTGCTATTTGTGCATGTACGTTGAAGGGCGTGTCCGTGGCGTGCTGTCAAAGTTGGCCATTTTGAATTCCGTGCTCATTTTCAGTGAATTTTTTGCCTTGTATTTGAATGAACTCCTCCTAGGGAATTTATCGGATCTACTTCAAAATTGGTCAGTACAGTCAAAAAATGGTGCTAATTAAAAGTTGTGCTATTTGTGCATGTACGTTGAAGGGTGTGTCCGTGGCATGCCATCAAAGCTGGCCACGTTGAATTTCACAGCCTTTTTCTGAGATTTTTTGCGTTGTATTTGAACGAACTCCTCCTAGGGAATTCATCGGATCTACTTCAAAAGTGGTCAGTACAGCTAGGAAATGTTGCTGATTAAAAGTTGTGCTATTTGTGCATGTACATTAAAAGGCATGTCCATGGCGTGGCATCAAAGTCAGCAATTTTGAATTTTTCTGTCACTTTCTTAGATTTTTTGTGTTCTATTTGAACTCCTCCTCCTAGGGAATTCATCGGCTCTACTTCAAAATTGGTCAGTACAGTTACAGTATAGTGCTGATTAAAAGTTGTGCTATTTGTACACGTACGTTGAAGGGCGTGTCCGTGGCGTGCCATCAAATTTGGCCAGGTTGAACTGAATGTCAAACTGTGGCACCATTTCTGGCACTTCGCACTTTCAGCGTTTTTTTCCGTTGTATTTGAACAAACTCCTCCCAGGGAATTTATCAGATCTGCTTCAAAATTAATCAGCACAATCTAAAGACATTCATGATTAAAAGTTGTGTTATTTAAGACATTCCGTCAAACGGCGTGCCTGTGGCGTTGCGTTGAATTTCGACCATTCACAATGAACAGATGGTACTTAACTTCAGTGTGCAATGTCCATTCTCCACTAAACTTTACATATTCTGTAACAGTCCTAGCCTGAACACATCCGCACGACTTCAATGTACATTATCTGATCTCAACCAAACTTCACGTTTGATAAGAGTCCCGCCCTGAACACGTCTACATGACAATATTCAGACACAGAGATAGCGCCACCTACTGGCAACAGGAAGTAAGCTCTGCGTGGCGATTTTGAGCCGATTTACGTGACATTTTCATGTCGTGGTCCACACGTGTTGCGCACATGTGATGCGGCCGCAACACGCCCCGAGTTGCGTGGAGTGCGAGGTCCTGCTCAACGCTGCTTGCAGTATTTATTAAGTATTTATTTTAGCACCTTTCAACAGTGTTTCTGTCAAGGCACACTGTGGAATTTCCTTTTATTGCCCATTGTACAACAGACTGATTTGCAGTGTGCATTAAGTCCTATTTGTATGTGCAAAAAGGTTAAGTAGATGTGTGAACATGTGATGGTACAGTGAAACCATACTATAGTCATAAGTAAAATTAAACAGAATGGTATACCATCAAGTAACTGTAACTAACTGTAACTAATCATCAACAACTTGATGCCAGGGGTGGGCAGTAGATAGTTAGCAAGTTAGTTTTGGGGCTTCATAGTCCTGTTTGGTACCACTTCATTTGAATGGGTGTGCATAAGACTTACATGACAGCTGTCAAGAACATGCAGGAGTCTTTATGAATGTTTATGACATTTTTATGTTAGGGTTAACTGACCAAATGACAATACCTGTAACCCCTTCAAATAAAGTGTTACCTGTTGCTTCCCTACAATAAAAAACAAAACTAATAGTTACTGCACAAATGCTGGGAATTAATGGTAAAAGCTTGTAAAATCCTGGTTTTCTCAGTTATTTTGTAGTGATTAACTTAAAAGGGCCACTGTGTAGGATTCAATGACATCTAGCGGCGTAGTTGCAGATTGCAACCAACTGAACACCCCTCCCTTCAACCTCCAAGCATGTAAGGGAAACTATGATTAGGGTCAAGCTGCAGTCCCATCCCTGAGGCCCAAATTCTGTGAGCCAATCAGGTTTGAGTACATTTTCACCTCAGCAGTCCACCACAAACAGTTTGAGAAAAATAAGCAATCCAAGTGCATCGTACTCATTTTAGATCCACAAGGCCTAAAATATAAAAGTTTTCTCCGATTTTCACGAGGCAACAGCACAACTGAAAGTTGGCGTTGTAGTTTAAAGCAGGGGTGTCAAACTGATCCATGAAAGGGCCGGTGTGGCTGCAGGTTTTCATTCCAACCATGCAGCAGCACTCCTGGTTCATTCAATCAACTGAACTGTCTTCACACAGTCATTTCAGGTGTCCTCTTGCTTGATTGGAACAAAAACAGCCCCCCTTGATTAAAGCGTGGGTGTGGCTGCAAGTTTTTGACTGTGTGAAGACAGTTCAGTTGATTGAATGAACCAAGTCAGGTGTGCTGCTGCATGGTTGGAATGAAAACCTGCAGCCCCACCGGCCCTTTCACGGATCAGTTTGACACCCCTGGTTTAAAGAGTGACCGTGCTAAGTTTCGGCCATTGTTGAAAACACGAACAGAGCTTCTTAAGCAAATGTTCAATATTTGTCTCGGGGAATTTGACCAGATAATATAGGTGAATCTGGAAAGTTTCCCACATTATAAGAATGATATGAGAGCTGAATGAGTCTTGCAGAGCACAACTGAATGTACGTAAATCTAGTGTAGATAAACAGTGAGTGCGTTTAGGCTCATAGGAGGACAGGTACATGTTTTAGTAGTGACTGGTGACTTTGGGCACGACTTTGCATACATTCAGTGTTAATATACCAAGAAAACAGGTGCTCCCCTTTCCCCAAAAGAGAAACAAAAGAGGCCAAAGATCATAATTCGTTTTTATACCAATTATTTGATACTTTTATTTCCATTTATAAGTATTCGACAATTTACATCACAGCCCATCAGCTCTCTGGAATTGTCTACAAGTCGATGCGCTGTATGTCAGCTGTAGAGGGAGAAGGGGAATGGTGGTAAAGCTGAGGGACACCACATAAGCCTAAAACAGAGGGGGGTGGGGGAGAGGAAACTGTGGTTACTGCCGCCAGATCCCAAATTCAGCCCGAATCAACACGCCATGATCATCATCATCATCATCATCATCATCGTTGTCATCATTCAGTCCAGTGCTGTTGTGCAGAAGGGAATGCTGGGAACTCGGAGGACTCAGTGCAGTGGACCTGGAAGAGATGGACACTATTAGGCCCCATTTACACCAGGTATGAACATGTGGTTTGTATCTGGATGTGTGATCTGGATTACGGCTGAAAGTATAAAGTGGATTATATGAGCAGTAGATCTGCAGAAAAATAAGCAGCAGCTGTTTTGATAACAGATTAATCATTTTAGTCATTTTCAACCAAAAATGCATAACATTCTCAGGTTCCAGACATTTGAAGATGTCACACTGGACTCAAAATGTAATCAGCAGATTAATCGATGATGAAAATGACTGTTGCAGTTGCACCTGCTAATAATAAGCCTTCTCATTATGTCAATTCTGCCGTCAGATCTCAATATGCAAATCAGTTAGGTGGGGCTGGTTGGATTATACTTTTCTTAAGATTGTGGTCACAGTAACACATAATAAGATACAATCACTATGCGAGTACCTGCAGGGTCGTTCTGGTATGATTATTATTATTTATTTATTTTTTTAAATCGAGCATTACAGTGTAGATTCATTAAAGGACCAGTGTGTAGGATTTAGTGGCATCTAGTGGTGAAGTTGTAGATTGCAACTAACTGACTGCCAGTCGCATCTGACAACCTGGGAATAAGAATGGCCTGTGTGTAGGAGAAACTACGGTGGCTGCGAAAAAAGGCTAAAGGCCCTTTCTAGAGCCAGTGTTTGTTTGTCCATTCTGGGCTGCTGTAGAAACATGGTGGTTCAACATAGACTTCACCTGAAGACGACCCGCTCTCTCATTTAAACATTTAAAAAAAAGCAACATCTCTTTCCAGAAACAGCGCCATAGTGGACAATGCGCACAACTACTTTCTATGACCACGAATGAGTCAGCAAATTACATAACATCCTTACATATGAGGTTGGAGGGCGACTCCTCATGACGTCCCCTCAGCTGCACTCTTCACACAAGCAGCAAAGGCCTCCATCAGATCTTTGCAGCCCTCGGCTCCCTTCTCGGCCACACTGGAAGAAAGATGATCACAGTCAATACCTTTTGCATTTCATTTTCACAAATGGCTGCTGCGTATCAACGTCACCTCAAACTGATGGCATGTAAGTTGGAAAGAAGAATGACAGAGAGCTTTGGTCTAGCTTTTGTCAGCAGCAAGCCCCAGTCCAACTAATTCTGTTGACAAAACAGATGCTTGTTTCATGTGCCAACAGATTTTAATGGTAGAAACAACAAAATGCAATTTAGCGACTTCAGGGCAGTCTCACCCCTGTCTCTCCATTGGTTGAGGATAGATAAGGTAAATAAATGAGGTAATGTGTGAAGATCACTAGAAAATGATTTGAGACAGGGAAAGTCTTGATGCTAAGTGTCCTAACTCAATGCAAAATCAACTAATTTAATAATCACAATCAATTTTAGCACCAATTTTTATTTTTTTTAGGAGTTCATGTCCAGTGAAATTTCACTGATGACTGTTCTATAAATCTGAAATGCAATGGGTGCCAAAGAGAAAAATACAAGAAAGAATAAAGGATGAGACAAAAGGGGATGAAAGTGAGAGAGAGAATGCGGGCTAACAGATTATTTCAGGCTCCCATGCAGGAGCAAACACAGCAGCCGACACTGCCACAAAGCATTAGGGTGATGGAGCGAGAGCAAGAGGGAGGGAGGGAGGGAGGGAGGGAGGGAGATACAGAGGGGGAGAGGGGGGAGTGAGGGATACAGAAAGCCGGGTGGAAGAACCCATCTGTTTAATAGGACAGCAGAAAGGGAGGGAGGGAGGTTGCGTGATAATGCAGAGCAATGGCAGGACATGGGGGTAAGATGGTGAGCCTACAGGAGGAGGAAGGGTTTCATGATACATGAATGTGAACCCATCCTATGGCTCCTCCCATCACTTCATGAGGTCTGACATCCCTCTTGTTACTTATCCAATACCTAGTAGTGCTAGTGATATGGTGTTTCTTTAGGCTTTTTTGGTTAATAACCTCTCTATATAGTAATTTTCATTGTTCAAGTCCACCACTCCTGGGCAAAATTCAACGTGTGTATTACACACAAAGGGGTTCACAAGAAACAAAGTACGCTTGTAATCCAGTATTCCTGTTTATAGTTGTATGTCATTGAGATAAGTCTGGCTGTTTACTGTTCACTCCCCTACAGACGAGTCAAGAACTGTATTGAGTTACTGCTAATGCGAACAACATTTTTTTTCAGTTAAGTTGTCATTTTTCTTATTTCATAGATCCTTTTCTTCTTTGTCGAAAGCTGGAACCTACATTACCCACAATGCATTTCGATCACCAAAAGTTTGGTTGAAGATTTTGGGGTGTGTTATGCTAGTAGTGGCTATTGTAGCCTTGAGCCTCTAGCATCAAGCAGACATGTAGAACGGGTTACAGAGGTCTGGTAAACCCTAAAAGCTGCAGTCTTCAGCCCTGACACTGACTCAAGTGACATCACTTGAGGTAATTTATCAGCTCCTTCTGGAGCCACAAAAGACTCAATACAGATTTTTGCACATATGCACTTTCCAAGACCAGACTTCCTGACTTCATGGTGACAACACGACTCCAGGACTACTCAATGCACTGATGAATAAACAGCTGGCTGAACTGTGGAGTGCATAATAAGATAACTCTCACCAACATGAACAACAATCAGTTTCATTTTTAGCCTTGTGTGATCCCTTGAACACACAGAATGGAAACAAAATCTATTCTGCCAATCTAAAAAAAACGTGGAAACCAACACAATCACATTACAGCGTCGAACATTTTAATATAGCTACAGGGAGATCTCTGCTTCTTTATCTCTTTGAATTGTGACCGTGTGCCTGTTGGTGATGTAACACACAGCTGGCTGCTGCAGATTATCACTCAGCGCTTTACTTTGCTTGGATGAATGGGGGTGGGGGTGTGTGTGTATGTATATATATGTGTGTATGTGTATGTGTGTGTGAGAAAATAGGAGCTACTGAGTTGGTGTCACTGCAAGCATGCATTTCTGGTGCTGTGTTGAAGTGTGTGTGGACACAGTCAATGAGTGCTTATGTTTGACGCACTGCATTGATGACCCAACATTAGCGCAGCATACAGTCTAACCCCTGAGGGTGTGTGGTCAGATAATCCTGCCACAGCAGCACACATATGTACTTCTTAATCACAGTCCCACGAGGAGCTGACTGAACTGAGGTGGATGGAGGAACCATCAAAGTGGTTGCCACACTAGAGCAGCCCGAAGAAACACGACATCATCTGGACTTTATTATGCAACACTGAAAACAGAAGCCCCCTGATTCAGCATACTATATTCAGCTATAGACTGCAAATGTTTTTTCAAAGTAAAAGCATTCTTCTGTTTCATAATAATAATAATAAAATCTGTTCAAATGTGTGCATTTTAAACACAATATCAAGTCTATCAAGTCTTGACTATGCTGCAGATTCTCTTTCATCTGCTTCAACAGTTCCAAATGTACAGTCCTGACATGAATGTCTATAAAGTGCCCACAGGGGGATTACAGAAGCATCAGATCAGTGCGGTCACATGCACATGCAGAGGAGCCAATGACATCACCACCACCACCGCAGCCATCACGCAATCTCCTGGGAGAAAGCACGACGCAAGGTCATGTTACAGCATCATGGGGCAAATCTGGGATGCCATGGCGACCAGTTTAGGCCTAAACATTGTGGTCAATGCAGGCTATTAGATTATATAAAACAAAGCTTCTGATATTTAAACGTAAACTCTTCCAGTGAATTAATCTACCATCATGACCAGCATGTAATCTAAACCAACTTCCTGCTATTGAGCACTAGTTGCATCCTGACCCAGTGATGTCAGCATGTCCAGGTTTAGCTGTTCTCCACTCCGGCTGTGTGGAGGAGTGACGTCCTCCCATCTTGGACCCAATAAGGAAATAAAGGTTGAATTATTTAGACCGGGCGAGCTGTAGTCCGTCCTCTGGGACAAACATGCATAATAGATCACTGAGCAGGTGCAGTGGCAAAAGATGATGTAGAGGCCAAACAATAGTCAAGAGATCATGTGATTAAGGCTGAGTGTGGGTGTCTTTTTGTATGACAAATATCATAAAATTTATAAAGTAGGTAAATAATATAGTGAATGAAAATATATACAAATACAATGCAATATATATAATAACAATAATACATAAATAGACATAACTAAAGATATGATAAGATCACCATTTCATTTTTTTTCTCAGCACATTAGGAAACAGTGGTGGACCTTGAAAAACTGGTTTCATATTTTTCTTCAGGAAATACCTCCAGAACAGAGGCAACTGTTGTAGAAAGGCCCTCTGGGTTTTTCAAAGCTCATGGTAATACATGAGAGGAACAAACTGGGGCTAGGGTCTGCCGCTAACTGTACTACTAACTCAAGATGGTGACAAAACGTATTGAGGTTTTTCAAACTGAAATTTTCATCTCTGTACATCTACAGTAGTTAGACTGGAGACTCTTAAAGTCATGAGAATTGCTGGCAATTATGAACATCTGCAAACTACAGGAACTTCCTTACAGAGTCATCCTGACACAGAAGGGCAGACAATTCACAGAACTTCTACCGACCAGGATTCATGATAGATGGGGCAATATGCAGGGGTTGGGGGCACCTGGTGCCAGTGTGACACAGCTACAGCACACCACTCAGATTACTGACTTCTGCAGAGTCAACAAATTCCATAAAGAAAACCAGCAGAGTTTCCACTGGCAAGAATGTACACACATGTCTGCACATACAACTGCAGGCAACCAGTAACAGAGTGTGTGAGTAGAGGAAGGGGGAAGGGGCTGTGTGCTTATGTTCAACTCTTGTGAAAGAGCCTGGAGTCTCAAAGTACACAGGCTAACCACTAATCAACATGTTAGCTAAAGGAGTTACTACTCTACATGACAAATATTAGCAAGAGCTAACAGCTCAACTAGTCACATGTACTGTACTGTAGTCAGCATGGGCCCTATAGATTTTGTTTGTTTGTGTGTAAACATCGTTTATCCTGGTTCTTTTCCACAAACAGACACTGCAAAAAACTTAACTAGCTAACTACCTATAATAGGTTTCTTAAAAAGGTGTCCAAAAAAAATCTACAGATACTGAGAATATTTTAACTCCTATCCAGAAGTTCTTTTCTTTTTAAGAATTGTATAGTAATTAGTGGCTGTATCTTGAAACAAGGTAATTACATTATAAAAGATGTGAAACAAACTGAAATGTTCCGACTGGACTGCATTTTTATTACAGACAAAAATGACAATATGGAGATTTTTGGAGTGCAGAAATACACACTGAGTGTCACTAAGAGAAAAATACAACTGGTCCCAGTTTTAAGTAAAACATGTATTTGTTCAACACTTCTACAGCATTATTTCAGCAGAAATCATAAGCATTAAAACCACTGAACAAATGACTAATGTGAATATTTTAAAGGCATAGCATGCTTTATGGTCTCACACATGCTTATAGCCTGTTGCTAACTCTTCACCTCTGTGTGACCTTGACAAGGTCATGACTCCTGCTGCTATTTAACAGGAAAGTCTCACAAATGTGAATTCTCCCATTAAACTATATTAAAAAAGTCTGACCTGAAGCTGTGTAAAATGATTAAATCTGACCTAGAGCAAGCTCAAAGAGATGCTTATCAACACAATATGAGGGCCTGAAGCCAACATGGCCGCCTCCATACGTCCCTGTCTGCCTGAGTGTGAATGTCGCTTATTTGGCTGGCCTGGTTGAAAGAAGCAGGTGTCAGGTGGAGCAGTAACGCGATCTATGGAACATGTCACGGTATCCTGCAAGTACAGCCCGACTCGTACACACCTATATCCATGGTGGCTATAAATACATAGGGGTTATGGTATTCATTACACAGAGTCAGCCATGTTGAATCTACAGTTGGTTTGAGCGTGGCCTGGTTGGAATAAAATGAAAGACCCAGACAGGCCAGCAGTGTACTCTGATTGCATCTGCACTTACACTCAACACATGGTAATACACTGGAGCACTCGTCACATAAGTGGCCACATGCTGAGTGAGGGCGCATGAGTCCAAGGAGGAGCTGAGTATCTGAAATTTGAACACTTTCCCTTAAGCAGACCTTGTAATAGTAGAGTATAAATGATCATAAAACCTGGATTGAAAATATTACTTTCACCTTCAGTCTTAATGGAATTGATCAAATTGTTACCGTGACCTGTTGCCAGCAGAGTTGAATGGTACTTAAAATGGCAGTGCCAATTCAGAGGTCAATGGCGGCATATTAAAAAGGTCCACTGTGTAACACTGAGGAGGATCTACTGTCAGAAATGGAATATAATATTAATAGGTATGTTTTCATTAGTGTTTAATCACCTGAATATAGGAATCATTGTGTTTTTGTTATCTTAGAATGAGACATTGTTAGGCAGGTCACCTTCCGTGCAGTCCGCTATTTTTCTACAGTAGCCCAGAACAGACAAACCAAACACTGACTGTAGATAGGTTCTCATTCCCAGGTCATCAAACACAGATGCCAGCAGTGTTCAGTGAGTTCCAATCTGAAACTTGACCACTAAATCCTGCACACTGGTCTTTTAAAACATGGTTAGCTTGCAAAGCTGAGGCAACCTGATGAAATCCATTATTCACAGCTCTGTTTTTGGTCTCTGTCAAGTTTTGAGGGAAATATGTGCAATTAAAAGCTCATAGGTCAAGTATCCAGACCGAACAGGGTCAAGTATGCAACTGTAAACTGTGAGGAGCCACTGTGGCCCTCAGATTAATACTGGTAGTTTAAGGCCCCATTTGCTAATGCTGGTGCAACCTGACTTTGCACCTTTCAAGGTCATGGGTCCATGTTCTGCATGTAATGACCCACATACAATAATTACCCGAAACCATGATATGTAGCATGACCGACAGGTCGCGTTATCAGCATAAACTTATTGTTGCTTTGAAACAACCTATAGAGTGCTGCCCTTAGCCAGACTTCCCAGTATAGGCTTACTTGCACTTAACAAGTTGCAGTAAACAGCATGGCCCCTCACTATGACTGCCCTGCCTCTGAACACAGAAACAACAATATCTTTCATTGCAGTTTAATACAAAAGTAGCAGTTTCTATTCCTAAAACCTAAAAATGGAAAGAACTATTAATGTATGTCAATCTATTAAGCCTGTACATTGTAGCAGATCTCTAAAGGGTTTTTTTTTTTTTTTTGGGGGGGGGGTGGTAGTGTCAAAGTTGGCAAATGTATAACTTTTACACATGATTAGGCAACCAACCACACCTTGGCTTGCCAGCCCTGCCTCTTCTGTTTCAACCTGCCGTCTTATCTAAAGGCTTCACACATCCACTGACACCTTATCAATGCCCGACAGTCTGGTTGGAAGAGATTCAGCAAGAAAATGAGTGCCTCAAGTGCTCAACAAATGTAGAGATATAAGTTAACTGCTTATGATAATCCATTTAATGACAGCTTAAGGCCCCAGCTTACACAACAACCATCCACCAAAAAACCCCTATCTGTCAGAATGGACTGTTCCAGAGAAGAGGTGTGGACCGTTGATGTGCAGAAACTGAGAAGATGTGCATGTCATTGCACTTCCCTCTGATCTGCACACACATGCAGAGAGAACAGTGTCAGCTGTGAATACACGCAACAAAAACCCTCCAATATCACTGAGCTAGTGTCCCCGACCCTTGACACAGCAAGAGGCGAAAGGAGACGGCGGGGACAAACAGGACGAGCTAACGCAAAGTATTCTGGGGACTGAGCTAGTGACGCAAGCAGATTCCCAGCCTCCATCCAGGCGTATGGATGAGCATCAAACATCACCCCGCTGCCACACTTTATTAATCCCCAAATCATTCACCCTACCGAGGGTACCCCAAGTTTTCCTAACCTTTACCCCCTGCGCCCAGCCCGCATGTCCAATTCAGTTATATTTCAGCATGCAAGACTTCATTCTCTCCTGGTGGTTTTCGGCGCTGACCACAGTCTCCTCTGAAGAGACTCCATTTTAGCATGGCGCATTTTAGGATGCTCGTTGCCCTGCGCAATGTTAAATGAGCTCAGAATTTTGAGGAACATTTGCTCTAAGCTTGGATGCAGCACTTCGTCAGACAGCTTGTTAGCCGTCATTCAAGCCAATCGCAAATAATTGAAATGGTCAGGTTTTTGCTCAGGGCTTCCCCGCCTTCAGCTGTTCTGTTGCTGTTCTGTGACTGTTTGGAGGCAACTCTTGAAGCCAGAGGAGAACTTGTTCAAGAGGTGCACTAAGGTTTGCAAGAGCTTCCTATGTGCTCCTGTGTCGTGATCAAGGACTGTTCTTCAGTGAAGCACAATTACACTTATTTCCTCTTATGCACACCTCTTTGCAACATGCACACAGTCACCTACCATTTGTCCAGGTCAGCCTTGATGCTGGCACAAGCAGCAGGGACGGGGGCCTCAGCGGGAGCAGCAGCGGCGGTCTCGGAGTCCGACATGTCTGTGGTGCTTGGTGTAGAGGGTGCGTGTCCTGTCCTGTTCCTGTCCTCCGAACGCCTACGGATCCCAGAGCCACCGAGAGACACAGAGACAGAGAGAGAGAGAGAGAGTGGGAGAGAGACAGTGGAGTTGAAAGTGAGTTGATGAAAGGGGGAGGGTGCACAGGAGGAGGTGGGAGGAGATAAACATGTGAGAGGGAAGCACACATGTGTACACAGTAGTCAGGGGGGGGGGGGCAGGGTGAAGGGGCAGTGACCACGACTGAAGTACAAAGGCGGGAGATTGGGCAACGAGGATGAAAGAAGTGACATAGTTCTTCACTGATGAGGAACCAATGAGTAGGGGGGGGGTCCTACCCAACTGTACTCACTAAACACTGAATGTGTCAGGAGTAGTGGAAGAAAACTCTAAAGACATCCATATATTTCACAGCCCATGCACAGTGTGATGAGTGAACTGGTCTCTCTCTCTCTCTCTCTCTCTCTCTCTCTCTCTCTCTCTCTCTCTCTCTCTCTGTCTCATCAGACCGACAGCCCAGTCCACCCATTGAGTGGTGCCACCTAGTGGCAGCTGTGTGCAAGAGGTTACAGCATGCACTGCAGTCTTCATCACAGCTAATGGCAGCCATGGTACAAAAGGTCAGAGGAATGTAACGCTGCTACATGTTCTGGGGCTAAACAAAGTGAGAGGACATTTGTATTTCATGAGTGTCTTTTCTAATCAGTAATCAATGTAGTTCTATATTGTATAGTCAACTATATTGTTTTTATTCAACAGCAAGTGGGAGCAGGGGGTCACACTGATGTCCTTGTAGGAACAAACTCAAAGTTTTTCCAAGGTCACTGTCAGAAGAAAGTTTGGACTCTAACAGTCACCATCAATTCATCTGCTGATTATATTTCTTTCATGAATCGTCAGTCTTTCCAAACATATTTAGTTTAAAATGACAAAACTGAGGAAGTCATTTTAGAGCTTGGAACTAGAGCTTGCTTCACTCTTTTCACTTTCTTTGATTCAGTCATTTTTCAAGCAATCAATCAGTTGAGAAGTCATTTCTTTTTCTGTTGATCCACTCTTAATCGATTAATGTTCCAGCTCTATGTTGGATCCAGACGAGCTGCAGAACAATAGCAAAGTCATGTTTAGTTTGGATACATTTGCCACTAATGCCGAGATTTTTATTTTTTTTTTTTTTTTTTTTAAATTGGAGTCCAACAAACTTTTATTTCTGGCCAGAAGCTGCCAAACTGAACAGTTCAACACCCTCACAAGAAAATGACTATGAAAACTGGGTTAAAGGATGGTCTACAATAACGAAAAAATGCATTTCTCTTTAAAATATGAAATTAACTGATTTTCAGAGTCTGTTCCTGTTCCTCCTGCTCTGCAAGTACAACCTGGAATTGCTACAGGAACTAGTGACAAGTGAGAATGTGCTTTGTGTGATTTTGGAGAACCGACCAACAGGATGAAGACCCCAAGATTATCACCCATTATCACTTACAGACGCTTTTGTAATGTTACATCTCAGATGTTACGCAACAACCTGCACCATTGGTCTGAACGCACCGCTGCTGCTTTGCATGCGGACTACCAGAATCACCTTTGTGCGCACAGAAACGCGCAAACTCGGCACCTCGTCTGCAAAGTTTGCGTTCTGACTTCAAAACTCTGCAGACATAGTGATCACATTCATTGTCTCTCACTCCAAAACACATAAATCACCACTTCAATTACTTAACATCATTTATCTAACCAGCGTTCTTGGCCTGTCTCACCTGACCCCGTGCCTATCCACAGCTCGTTGTGGCTTGCGACTCGCACACCTGATGAAGCTTTAAAAATGTCATACGCCTATGAATTATGGGATATGTAGTCCTGAGCGAATGCACTCGTGTGAGCTCCACAACCTCAGACATGTTGCTGAATAGTTGCAGAGAAAAGGGAACATCAGAATCCTCTTTTTAACCTCTGCTCACCATGTGCAGCCCACATTAACGGGCCTCTGCTGTTCCCTAAAGAAGTGCTCATTCATATTCCACAAAGAAAAAAAAGGGTGAAGTGCCTAAATTACATTAGCATTAAATGCCAAGCAATTAACTCCCTGCATGGAAAAATCTCTTCTAACAGATATAAGGCTCTCTCATGCATAAATTCTCTGGCATGAGGACACAAGATGAAGAAAGAATAATGATTGCAGCATAAAATAGGAGGAAAAGGTGTAAAAGTGGTTCTATACTTATATTATATTATATTATATTATAAAGCACTGGAAGTACATCGTCTCCAATTCAAACAGGTTCTGTTTGTACGTTTTTGAGCTCCTCTGTGAAGCATATAGAAATGTTCTTCAACGGGCAGCTCAGTCCACACCCCCTGTGAGTCCATGTGCACACAGTCAAGAGGGAACACTATGTACTTTGAGTAACATGAGTGTCTTCCTGTGCAGAAACCCACTGTATGAGACTGAATTGATAAAACAATGGCATTAATACCTACCTATCTGCAGATGGGATGTCTTGGTCCTGAGTTAGACAGCTCGGTGCAGGAATCAAAATGCCAGAGGGGGGCTTCAGTGTGTCCTGCAACTGCTCTGTGCTGAATGTGATCTCACTGAAAGGGGGTGTGTGTAGATTTGCTTTACGGCCGTTCGTGCATGTGTGTGCATGTGTGTGCTCATGGTATGTGCACTGCCAGGAGCTGAGAGACAAAAGGGGAGGGGGGAGGAGAGAGCAGCAGACTGAAAGAGAAGACGTGCCTGCTGCAGATTCTGCAAGGGTTAAACAGACCTATAGGGGGAGGGAGGGGTGTCAGTGCACACTTGTAACATATACTGTGTGTGTGTCTGCTGTACTGAGGCAAGGTCGATGTCTCAGCCCATAAAAAGTGACATATGGTAAATGGACCTGTACTTGTATAGCGCCTTTCTAGTATTCTGACCACTCAAAGCGCTTTTACACTACATGCCACATTCAACCTTTCACACACATTCACTCAGTGATGGCAAAGTCCATTGAACAGAAACTAACTCATTCATACACATTCACACACCGACGCGGCATCAGGAGCAATTTGGGGTTCAGTATCTTGCTCAAGGATACTTCGACATGTGGCACCAGGACGTTGTTTCCCTACAGTCTTTTCCTCATTTCAGCCTTCATTATTATCTGTCTCTGTGTGCAGGCTCCTCATTAATATGCAGAGAGATAAAACCCTCAGCTTCATGTTGGCACAAGAAACACCATGTACATGTTCAAACACCCAAAACACACATTTTTGCTTTGTAAGCCAACACAAGCAACATGGACCTGTTTTGCTGACAACAAGTGGATATAAGCTAGCAGCAGTGGGGATTTCAGCATGTAAATGTGTGTGTGTGTGTGTGTGTGTGTGTGTGTGTGTGTGTGTGTGTAAAGTCAGTCTGTAGGTCACACATGGGAGGTGTGCTGCGCATGTGCCTGTTTGCACATGTACAGTACATGATGTGGGGTACGGTAGATTGAATGGAGGAGGAGGAAGAGGAGGAGGAAGAGGAGGAGGAGTAGGAGGAGCAGGAGGCTGTTGGTAGGACACAGGAAGGGAAACATACAGTGCAAAGGTCACCTCTTGGCTGCTGAACAAGAAGTACTGGGTCCAAGAAGGGGGTGGAGGGCTGCCACAGTATAGTGGAGGAATGTATAGACAGTTTGTCCTTGGAAGGGTTGATGTTTAACTTACTGAAGAGGTTTCCTTTAAAGAACAAAGATTAACTAAATGTTCTGTTTGATGCCTTATTTAACAGCTAAAACTTAGTGTTTCATCAGCTAGATGCTTCTTGACTTTTCCTAATTTTACGAGAATTGCATAAAAACATGATTTTGAACAAAAGAGGTATTTCAGAAGTTGGCTTCAGAAAGCTGCAGAACTGTAAAACATGGTTAAATACAACTTATTTTCACAAGTTCTAGTGGACGGGACCTTCGAAGCACTACTACATTCCTAAATTCCAAATAAGCCTTTTTCGATTTGTGTTATTGGAGTTTAAAAATAATAATAAAAATAAAAACGTAACAGTAATAGTACATACATATGGAGGACAACATACTGTATTTTGTTTGTCTGTGAATTACTTTTTTCCAAACAAAAGAAATCTTTATGTTGCTGCATGCACAGTCCACATAACATATTAATGTCTCAGCTTCATCAACTGTTCAGGTCCAGTTTGGGGCAAAGAGAAAGGTTAAACAGGGTGTAGGGTACATACACCCTGTTAAACCTTTCTCTTTCTCTTTCTCTCATATCCCAAAAGTAATTATACGGGTGCTAGAAAAACTAAAGGCTCTTGCTTTGCTTTTTTGCCGCACACTGGACTAAAAGCTCCCAGCAATTTTAAGTAATGTGTCAACAATGGGAATGGTAACCACTTCAATCATTGACATATTAAGATGGACGACCTGACAGCCCCCTGGTGGCTGGCTGCAGTATAGGTCATACAGCGCACTGCCTCAGTGTTAGTAGATGGGACATGGACCAAACTGTAAAATCAAAGTAAACGTCAAATACATTTTTCTGTCATTTTTGGTAGTTCCTATCACGCTGATGTATGTTCAAGTGTTAATTTTTCTGATAAGTTGGTTTAATTAGTTATTTGAAGCTATTAAAAGGGGGTTTTACATCATGACCCCGATCACTACTGTACAGACTCTGGCTCCGAATGGCCAAAGATTGCAGCGGCCATGTCTGGGATATTTTTCTTCATTTTTGTTCATTAGGAGGAAGTGGAGACGTGACGTCCATCTTTTATATTTCAATGACTTCATTACTTTTATACATATTGGGACTTAATAAATTCAGGAGAAAAGAAAAACGATTATTTCTGTTATTTTACATACACAAATTTGCGTTGGAGTCCATGGGGCCAGGAACAATGAGGAAGTAACCCCAATGTCAACAGAACACAAGGTTTAAATATAGAAAAGTTGTGACAGGACTATTTTTTTTACACCAGAAAGTACACTCTGATTGAAATACTAATAATACCTACTGATTGTAAACAGTTGTTGAGCACAGAGCTAAGATCCCTTTAGATCCAGAGGAACCTGTTTTTTTCACAGATAATCTGTGAAAATCAGGTTCCTCTGGCTCCTTCTAGTGCTTCTAATGGCATTTGTAAGAATCCACCGGGCCTGAATGAAAACAACCAATCAGAGCTGAGAAAGATAGAAAGACGCTTTGAGTTGGTGGCTTGAAGATATTTGATTGTTGATGTTCTTTTATATGCAAGAGGAACAGATTGCTGCCAAACCAAATTTGGTTGTGATTAACATACAATGACAATAACTCTAACATCTAATCAAATCTAATATTTTATAAAGGTCCCTCGTACCCAGATAAGCATATTTTCTGTGTGTGATGTCACATTAATGCACTTCTCTGTTTCTATTCTATCCTCCTCCACACACATCCACCAGATGTCTCTGTTGAGCTCCTGCAGCTGTCCATCAACTAATCTGTCACCTACCCTGCTCAACTCTAAAAGGTTTTTCTTGCCAGAACTGATGTCTGTAGTGAATATCTTCCTGATAGAGAAATATAGTTCATGAGATCCAGTGAAATATTGTACATTAGTAGTTCAAATTTGTGGATAATGTTGAACATCCTGACCTGAGTAAGGCTCTGGATTATATATGCAGGGTTACTGTATACAGTCATGTGAAAAAATTAGGACACCCTATGAAAACATGTGTGTTTTTTTTAACATATTTAGACATATGTTTATTTAATATCAATTTTAACAATACTGAGAGATTCAAGTAATATAACTGAACAAGTAAAACTGAAGAAAATACTTTTTAAAACTTTCTGTATAATGTAATAAAATAAACATGCAATTTCTGGTGAGGAATTATTAGGACACCCCCACATTTTTTCCCACTTAAAATGGCTGAAATCAAACACAGGTGTATCACATCAGGTGCACATGATTAGAACATTGTTACTCAGCATTTTGTAGGAAGCTTGCCCTATTTAAACCTCAGACATTCATTTTGGTGTGCTCCTGACTGTTCACCATGGTGAGATCAAAAGACCTGTCTGAGGCCTTCAGAAAGAAGATTGTTGCAGCTTATGAGTCTGGTAAGGGATTTAAAAAGATCTCAAAAGAGTTTGAAATCAGCCATTCCACTTTCCGGAAAATAGTGTACAAGTGGAGGACATTCAAAACAACTGCCAACATGCCCAGGTCTGGCCGTCAAAGCAAGTTCACCCCGAGAGCAGACCGCAAGATGCTAAAAGAAGTCTCCAAAACCCCTAAAATGTCATCACGGGACCTACAGCAGGCTCTGGCGACTGTTGATGTGAAAGTGCATGCCTCTACAATCAGAAAGAGACTGCACAAGTTTAATTTTCACGGGAGGTGTGCAAGGAGGAAACCTTTACTCTCCAAGAGAAACCATTAAGGCAAGACTGAAGTTTGCCAGAGAGAACGCAGACAAAGAACAAGACTTCTGGAATAATGTTCTTTGGACAGATGAGTCCAAAATTTAATTATTTGGACACCAGAACAGAGGACATGTTTGGCGCACACCAAATACAGCGTTCCAGGAAAAGAACCTCATACCAACTGTGAAGCATGGAGGTGGAAGTGTCATGGTTTGGGGATGCTCTGCTGCAGCAGGACCTGGCCAGCTCACCATCATAGAATCCATCATGACTTCTACAGTGTATCAGAGGGTGCTTGAGCAACATGTGAGACCATCTGTAAGAAAATTAAAGCTGAAGCGGAACTGGACCTTGCAACATGACAATGACCCTAAACATACCAGTAAATCCACCAAGGACTGGCTGAAAACTAAGAAATGGAGAGTCAAAGCCCAGATCTTAATCCCATTGAGATGCTGTGGGGTGACTTGAAACGGACTGTACATGCAAGAAACCCCTCAAACATCACACAGGTTAAAGCATTCTGCATTGAGGAGTGGGGCAAACTTTCCTCAGACCGATGTCAGAGACTGGTAGAGGGTTACAAGAAGCGTCTCACTGAAGTTATTTCAGTCAAAGGGGGTAACCCTAGATATTAGGGGGTAGGGTGTCCTAACCTTTTCCTCAGTTAGAATATGCATTTATGTTGATGTCTTTTGTTTAATGAGTAAAACAATGTTATTTTTTTGCTGTTTACCTGCAATTAGATCACTTTCTATTCCAGAGATAAATAAAAACAAGATTAGACATCGATATGTAAACATTTCTTAATGAATAACTGAATATTTAATGGGGTGTCCTAATTTTTTCACATGACTGTGTATAAACAACAGATTAAGCAAAATGTGTGGGCTTGAAGTTAATTCTTTCATGAAGGAGAGGAGACACTGAAACTGCCAGAACCCAAAGATGTGTATTCTGTGTGAGCCCCATCAAAAGTCTTTAGAGGCTCAGTACAAGTTGGTGTCTAAAAGGAATTGAGTTTTCCCGGATAAACAGGTTATTGGTTTGATTAATGGTTTAATAATGTGTGTATTGATTACTGACTCTGGCTGATCGAACTAAATATCATCTAATTTGTGCTCAGTTTCAGTATGCTGTAAATGGTTGTCCTTGTGTGTGCGTGTTTTTAAACAACTTTTCTAATTAAAGATTGTATGTATTAATTGTAAACTGTTTTTATCATATGTCAGCTTTTTTGACAGGTAATAGAATCATATATAATTATAATATCTAAAATATAATTTGCTTTAGTGGAAGAAAAAGTAAATTTAACTTAAGTGGTAATTTGTATAAAGAAGTTGTATTTAAGTCTGATAAATTCTGTTCACACATTTTAAATAAGTAAAATTTAAAAATAAAAAAATAGCCGCACATGAGTGTAATATACTTACTAGTTAAAAGTTACTTTAAATAACTAAAATATTTTTTTAATACTTAAATTGTGTGCGTTAATAAACTTAAATTGTTTAAGGTTACTGGTTTCCTCAAACAGTTTGAGTTGAATTAACTCATTGGGTTCACAGTGTAGGCTTTCTTTTTCTACCAGAATTGTTTTGCACTGGTAATGGGGTGCTTCGCTGAAAAGTAAAGTAAGAAAAATTTCAAAGGGGGTATATTCATGACAAAAGTTTGAGAACCACTGTCATAGTGTGTACACCACAAACAACTTCAAGACTCCTGATCACAAGACAGAAAGTCCTTTAGTGTGACCAAGGCACTTCATTGTTATTGCTAGAGTGAAGACAAAAGACCCAAAGGGAGAGCGGCTGAGATCCTGAGACAAGCTGGCTTTGCATGATAGATAGATAGAGTGTGACTTCTCACAGGGCTGCCCTGGGCTCTCCTCACAGTAAAACAAAAAACTCACAGAGATGTTAATCAATGTAAAAGAGTTTGTCTCAAAAGAGCTGGAAAGGAAGGCGATTACATCAGGATACACAAAGACAATATCAAAGAAAGAATACAACTAGGTTCTTCTAATACAGTAAGGTGCAGGACTATCTTTGGATATTAAAACAGAACAACTGTATGTTCATTTATTTAAATTTTGTTGGCTATATTTACCCCCAAGAGAAGGGTTAGATGTCTGTTTTGTCATGATTTAGACTTATATGCAAGGTTATCTACTGTAGCTTGTGAATACTCCCTCAGTTGTCTTTTATCTTAAAGGTCCAGTGTGTAGGATCTAGTGGCTTCTAGCGGTGAAGTTGCAGATTGCAACCAACTGAAACCCCTCATCTCAACCAAGCATGTAATAGAAATTACAGTGGCTGTAAAACTTGTGTTTGGTTTGTCCGTTCTGTGCAACTGTAGAAACATGGATGGCGGACTCCATAGAAGAGGACCCGCTCACTCTGTAGATATAAACAGCTCATTCTAATGTAACAAAAACACAATGATTCTTATTTTCAGGTGATTATACACTAATCATTTCTGACAATAGAACCTCCTAAATGTTACACACTGGACCTTTGACCTATAATGGTACATGACTTATTTGTTGATTATATTATTATATTGCTGTATGTATTTGACGTCCTGGGAATGAGAAACTACAGTGGCTGCAAAAAGCTCAATCTAGAGCCAGTGTTTGGTTTAGTCCCTTCTGGGCTACAGTATGGTGGACTCTTATTACTAATTTATTATTTATTTTTAATTAACTTATTGCATTTGGAGGCAAGTTCAGTCATAGTGGAAATCTTTTTAAAGTTCCATGATGCTGTGACAGCAAATGAAAGGTCAGGTGAGTTATGCACTTAACACAGTCATCAGTAATTTAACCATCAAATGATGTTGTAATGAATTAAGAAGTGTCACAGAGTTAGTACAAAACATTGTGCAAACATCCGTGTTTTATTCATCCATCTTATTAAGATCCTGGAGGGGGCTTTTTCCATAACCGTGCCACACACGCACTCAATCATCAACCTGTTGCATCCATTCAAATCTCCTTAACCATGTTTCTCATTATGAGTTCAGTTCAGCATACTGCATAACCAAAGTGCTGAAGTCAAGGAACTATAAAATGGAGGCAACATGGTGAAAGAGAAAGAAACAGCAGCGAGGCAAAAGGAAGCAAAGGCTAACAAATAGCAACAGAAGAGAGATGGCTCAGAGGAAAACCAATGGAAGCAAACTCTTCATGATGGGTGAGATGAGCTTTGATCAATCTCCGAAAGTATTTGAAAATGTGAAATTATTTGCATCTGTCTGTATGGAATCTAAACAATGCTGTGTTTTTTTAATTTTAAAATACTGATATCAGCCTCAAAAATCCAGTATTGGCGGGATACTTACCATTAAAAAACTTTGCATTTCCGCTTTTTTATCCAACAAAATTCAGTGATTGATTCATTAATCATCATTCATTAAATCCTTCAGAAAACATTCAATGTTGTGAAAAGGGGTATAAAAGATACTGGAATATCATGCTGCGTTAATATCAGGTTGGAAATCTGTTGCATTTGCTGGTTAGGCAACAGTTAACAGCTAGCCTATCCTGACCAGCCGATGTGGATCTGAAAAGCCCATTGAAAAACTGTATGTGACATGTGGCTTTACGATGTGTATCATCCGTCATATTTCCGTGCTCCCCAGTGTTGTACATGGTGGCAGCGTGCAGTGCCATCCCCATCTCTGACCTGCTCGACCGAGCCTCCCAGCGCTCTGACACACTGCACTCCCTCAGCACGACGCTCACCCAGGACCTGGTCAGTTTGTGTGTGTGTTTGCACTGTCAGGAGGTATCTGAGCCTTCGCTAACATACATGCTAAACCTCAGGTTAAAGCCATATTTTGATGTGCTCTCAGCTTCCTGATAGGGTCTGAATGGAGTAGGGGATATTCGGACCCCGTTGTCTAGTTCTGTCATGTATTCAGCATAGTGGGAATAAAATACTACATGGGATGAAAGATTGGTTAAACATCTTTACCTTAAAGGTCCAGTTTGTAACATTTAGGATGATCCATTGGCAGAAATTGAATATGTTTTCATGTGTGTATAATAAAAATGGTTGTGTTTTTGTGACCTTAGAATGAGTTGTTTTTAGCTACAGGACAAGGGACATTAATGTTTCTTTTTAACTCTTTTACATTTCCAACCTTCCAGGTAGTTTCTGTTAATTTGTGTATTAACATGCAGAATTTTAAAACTTTCCATCACAATGTAAAAATCACGCTCTGTCCCTTCCAGGACTCTCATTTCCCTCCGATGGGCCGGGTGATCATGCCCCGCCCTTCAATGTGCCACACCTCCTCTCTACATACGCCCATTGACAAGGAGCAAGCTCTGCAAGTATCAGTAAGTGATCAGGGGCGAAGTACTGAGGGGGTTACATGGGCGCTGGAAGTAGGGGTGCTGAGGGGGCTTTCTTCTTTTTTTTTGTACTGGGGTTTACATTTATACAAATTTTGCAGAGTTTTATCCACTAAAAAGTAATAAAATGTTTGTAAGATTTAAACATTTAAATTAAATAGGCTATAAATTATGCTGTCCATTGAAATGAATGAAAACATCATGAATGTCATGCATTTAGCATTTAGTGTGACTTCATTGTGTAGACTGACTTTCAGCAACTCTGACTGCCTTTCAGCATCCCTGAATACTAGAATGAATGGCTGTGGATGTGGGGAGGGGCCCATTGAGGAAACCTACAGGGTCCATAATTTTGTGCTACACCCCTAACTGTCATTCATCAGATTGTAGATAATAAGTTTGAGTCAGATGTCTGAATATTATATTTACTGAAAACATAAGCTCATCCCACAATTGAAAGGTTTTGCCATCACTGATGCACTGATCACCTTGTGATATACTCGAGACTTGAGTGAAGGTTCTATGAGTACAAACATTAATGAGCTATCATAGCTTTCACCCAAATAATTAAGTGAACATTGTAAAAGTTCTAATTGAAGCAATTTGCAACCGAGCCACAAGCCACATTTGATTTGAAGGTCCAGTGTGTAACATTTAGGAGGATCTATTGTCAGAAATAGAATATAATATTCATAGCTATGTTTTTATTAATGTATAATCACCTGAATGTATGAATTGTTGTGTTCATCACCTTACTTCAGCTTTTTTCTGTATTCATATCATATCATTTTGATCTCTTGTCTTCCAATTAATCTTCAGCTTATTGTATTATTTATATTATCTGTCTGACTTCTTCTCCAGGAGGCAGACCTGTTGTCATTGGTTCGCTCCCTGCTCCAAGCCTGGCGAGACCCCCTTGTAATCCTTTCCACCTCTGCTAACACCTTACCTCACCCGGCCCAAAACAGCATATCCACCAAAGTCCAGGAGCTGCTGGAGCATACCAAAAGCCTGGGAGATGGCCTGGATATCTTATCTGGCAAGGTGTGTGAGTACAGAAAGACAAACCCCTCGTTTGGCACTCATTTAAAACATTAATTTAAAATGTCTTTCTTCTCTTTCCCGGCCCTCCCTCCCACCTTCCCTGCTTCCTTTCTCTCCCAGTTTGGTCCAGCAGCTCAGTCCATCTCCTCACTGCCCTACAGAGGAGGCAATGACATCAGCCAGGACAGGATTTCCAGACTAACCAACTTCCACTTCTTGATGTCCTGCTTCCGCCGGGACTCCCACAAGATTGACAGCTTCCTGAAGGTCCTCCGCTGCCGGGCAGCAAAATTGCAACCTGAGATGTGCTAAAGATGGAGGCAGACAGCTTGACTCTGAGGGGAGATCTTTCATAAAGCTTGTATTGTCTACCAGTTATAGATAAGCACATACTATCTGCTATCTGAGCTACTATCCTAATTGATAAGTAGTTGGCATTATGAGCTTCCAGAAGGTGAAGATGAAGAGGCGTTGCATGGCACAAACAGGGAATTAGTTTTAGTCACCTAAAAACCTTTGGCCATCTAAGGGCCCAAAACATTGACTCCCCCCTTCCAGTTCTCAAAGTGACTGCATAGATGCTGATATAATGTATAACATTTAAATGGATGGTTTAGGCTCTATTGGTTTTCCTTGTGCATTTGCAAAAGAGGCAAACGTTTTTCTTTAAACAGCTTCCTTGTTGACTTAAAAGTCAAATGTTAAAACAGGTTAAGATAGTTCAGGTAGGTAGGGGAGCAGCACAGTAAACCTTAAGGCTGTTGTCAGCCTTTTTAATGGGTCATTGGAGAACAAAGTATAGCTCATACACTTTCCCAGATGTTTCCAGCTGGTCTGGCCTCATGAACTGGCCATATTGACGCCTCCTTGTCTTTCCCTTTTACTGAAAGCTTTATTCCCTCAAAGCCAAGCTGCCAAATGAGCTTTTCAGTGGCAGGGTGTCACATATGAGATCCCTCCACCAGCCTCTCTTCAAGTCATTATACACTTCAGTGGAGAATAACCTTCTCTTCCTATGCTTGTCTGATGACAAACTGCAGCATTTGCACCTTAGATTTATTTACACTTTCTTGAAAGCATTTTGCATTCCATGTCTTTCAATTGAAATGTTTCTCTGAAAACTGTATATCAATAAAAATCTTCTCTGGCACAGTAAAATTATTTGTTTCAGTTTTTCTTTTGTTTCAGACAGCAAGCCAGCTTTCCTGAGAAAAACAACAATATCAGGCATTTCAGCAAATCACCAAAAGAAGGAAGTAGTGTGGTGTTGTTATAGAGCAGAAAATTGCACTTTAACACCGGGGAACCACTGTCTGTTTCCTGTTTCCAAACTGACAGTCAACGTCTAAGTAACTTGTGATGGTTAAATGTACAGTGATCATGTTGTCCCAATTAGTCACATTCACCCCAAAACAGGTTGAAAAATACTCTTTAATTTCATTCATTCATTTGTAAAGGAAAATTCACTGAGAGGAAGCCTCTCTTTTGCAAGAACACCCCGATAACATTTACACAGTTACACATTCACATCTGGAAGCTGTCTAGTACTACCAGTCTGATGTGCTACCACTGAACAGCTCCACTGGACCAGTTGGGGTTAAGGGTCTTGCTCAAAGGCACCTCAGTGGTGGTAATGAGAGAGGGGCAAGCACTGCTTCTTTATTTTCCCCAGCCAGATTTATCCTGCCTGTCTGAAGATTGAACCGACAACCTCCAGGTCACACTTTCTGTAAACTTCTCCAACCTTTAGGCCACACTTGCCTTTATATGGAATACTTTAATCAGCCATAACATTGTGACCCCCTGGGCACCCTGGTGGTCACAATGTTCTGCAGCCCCATACCAACAAACCAGTGTAATGCACTGTGTGTTCTGACACCTTTCTATCAGAACCAGCATGAACTGTTTCAGCAGTTTGAGCTACAGTAGCTCGTCTGTTGGATAGGACCACATAGGCCAGCTTTCACTCCCCACTGAAAGGAACTAGATAATCTGTGTTATATGTGTACATATCCCCATAAACTTACATAGCAATGACTTCATGAGCTTCTTTTATAATAAAATTATTACTATTAGAGAGAAATGCCGACAATGGACTCGTCTCTGTACTTGTATTATTAGATCTTAGTGCTGCAATCATATTCTTTTACAGAGACTTGAGCATCAAATTGGCATTAAAGGAACCGCACTAAGCTGATTTAAGTCATATTTATCAGATCGTTCTCAGTCTGTACATGTTAACAATGAATCTTCAATAAATACTATAGTTAGTCATGGAGTTCCACAAGGTTCTGTAATTGGACCATTACTATTTACTTTATATATGCTCCCTTTAGGCAACATTATTAGGAATCACTCCATTAACTTTCATTGCTATGCAGATTATACGCAGTTATATCTATCAATCAAGCCCGATGAAATAAAATCAATTATCTAAATTACAAACTTGTCTTATGGACATCAAATCCTGTATGAGCTGTAATTTTCTGATGTTAAACTCAGAAAAAAACGAAATTCTTGTACTTGGCCCGGAAAACCTTAGCGACTCACTGTCTAAAGATATAGCTACTCTAGATGGCATTACCTTGGCCTCTAGCACCACTGTCAGGAATCTTGGAGTTATCTTTGATCAGGATTTGTCATTTAACTCCCACATAAAGCAGACCTCTAGGACTGCCTTCTTTCATTTACGTAATATTACAAAAATTAGACACATCCTATCACAGACAGATGCAGAAAAACTAATCCATGCATTTGTTACTTCTAGGCTGGATTACTGCAACTCTTTATTATCAGGCTGCCCCAATAAGTCCATTAAGATGCTCCAATTAATTAAAAATGCAGCAGCACGAGTACTGACTGGAACTAGGAAAAGAGATCACATCTCTCCTGTACTAGCTTCTCTGCACTGGCTCCCTGTAAAATTTAGAATAGAATTTAAAATCCTCCTCCTCACCTACAAAGCTCTTCATGGTCAGGCCCCTTCATATCTTAAAGAGCTCATAGTACCCTATTACCCCTCTAGAACACTGCGTTCTCTGAATGCTGGGCTACTTGTGGTTCCTATAGTCTCTAAAAGTAGAACAGGAGCCAGAGCCTTCAGCTACCAAGCTCCTCTCCTGTGGAACCAGCTTCCAGTTGTGGTTCGGGAGGCAGACACCCTCACCACATTCCACAGTAGGCTTAAGACATTCCTCTTTGATAAAGCTTATAGTTAGGGCTGGATCAGGTGAGTCCTGAACCATCCCTTAGTTATGCTGCTATAGGCCTAGACTATCGGGGGATTTCCCATGGTGCACTGAGTTCCTCTCTTCCTCTCTCTCTCTCTCTCTTTCAGCACTCATCCATGTCCCATAAATGCATGTTCTAACTTTAATTCTTCCCCGGAGTTCTTGTGCTTTCTCGTCTCGCAGGTTATCATGGATCCTGGTGGAGCCTCCTGCCATGGTCCTGCTTGACTGCCATTGCTAATATCACTGATATTATTGTTATTATTATTATTAATATTATTATTACTACAGTTACTATTATTACTATTGTCACTGCTCATTGTTCCCCACCATTGCTGTTGTCGTCGTCATCTTCTTCATGTTCATCATCATCAGTCACTACTATTAGTGTAGTTGTTGCTACTGTTGTTGCTGTGCACCTGTCTGTCTGTCTGTCTCTCTCTCTCTCTCTCTCTCTCTCTCCCAAACTGGTCGAGACAGACGACCACCCACTTAGAGCCGAAGGGTCTGTCCTAGGTTTCTGCCTTTTAACAGGCAGTTTTTCCTTGCCCTTATCGCCAAGTGCTTGCTCATGGTGGTACTGTTGGGTCTCTGTAAATAATGTTTTAAAGAGTTCGGTCTAGACCTGCTCTATTTGAAAAGTGTCCTGAGATAACTTCTGTTATGAATTGGCGCTGTACAAATAGAATTGAATTTAAATTGAATTGAATTGAATTGTTATTCACTTCTCCAGTCAGTGCTCAAAGTGTTATGGCTGATGCTGTATACTCTCCTATATGAAAATGTTTTTTTTTCTTTCTTATCTCTTTTATTGTCTTGGGGCACCTTGGCTGGGAACCACTGACCGACGGTCCCCAAAAAAGGCGAGCCCGGCCCTGCATGCGGGGTTCACAGCACATAGCGGCGGCAGCTCTCAGTGTTGAGGCGCACTGGAGACGAACGGAGCGCGGAAGAGCCTTCACTCCATCGGACCGGTAAACCGACACCTGTCCGCCACATTCACCTCCTTCCGTCCTCCCTGCCAGTGTGCCTGCAGCTCAGGGCGCCACTTCGGTCCTCGGGAATGAAGAACAAACACAGCCGACAGGTGAAGACGGCGGCTCCGAACCGATTGGACATGTCGAGCTTCGAGGTGAGTCTCCAGCAGCTCAACGACCTGCTGACGGACGACAGCGGCTTCTACAGCTGGCCGACCAAACACTTCCATGAGGTCTACCCGAGGATCTTCGTCGGCAACGCGTGAGTCATTGTTGGGATCATTTGGATAACTAATATCAGTGTTTATTGCGGAGAGGTGTCACACATTACAGAACATGTCGCCCTCCAGTTCAGCATTAATCCCTAATACTGCTTGACTGCAATTAAAACAATCAATTCCAGTTGAATCGCCTCTGATTATCCTGTTGCAGTGTGTTAATGCGGTAATGCATTGGTATTCCAGCTGCAGCTGCAGTGTCAGAAGACGCTTATTATTATATTAGATCACAAAATACAGAAAAAACAGATGGACTTGCACTAAAGGATCACCTTTAAAATCAATTTAAAGGGCTATTTAAATGCATTGTGTCTGTTTACAATCATATGATCCTGCATGTGCTCTAGAACAATCTGGAAGTTTTCTAGAAAATGAATGCCTTGGCTCACAGGTAGGTCATTAGGAACTGCTGTGCTATTATTAGCCTCTGTATTTGTTATAGGGAGTGTGTTTAATTCAGGTTATATGTACATTAAAAAAAAGAGAGAGACTGCTCAGTGCACAGAGGCATGCAGGCATCCACAGCTGTGGAGTTATATCAGACAGAAGAAGCTTGCTTCTTTTTTGAAGAGGTTTAGGGATGTAACAAAAAGGCGAAATGTAGCAGAGACAGAAGCAGGCAGAGCTGGCAGGGATTTGATAATAGCTGGTGTGCCGAACCTGTGGGTCCCCTGTTGAATGGAAATATCAGGAGTGCTCTACATTTCAGTCTCTGCAATTAACATTACTGACCTCTCTGCTAACATTCGGTGAGTGGCACACACACTCACACCCACTCAGGCCTCTAATGAATCCATTTACTGTAACACAAGAGGTTGCTTTGTATGAATTGTTCTTTCTTTAACATATACATTTAAACTAAACCGCATATTAACTGGAGTTTGTCTTAGTGATGAAATTCAGCATGTGTTTTTGTCAACTTATCTCAATATATAGACATCGAAGCACAACACAAAGCATGCAACTGGAGTTTGAAACCATTTGCCATTTTGGAGGCAGACAATAAGAAGTTGCATTATGATAAGTGTATTATCAAAGATCTTTAGCCCTTACTAGCAGGGATAGACTGCATTTTTATTGAAAAACAAAACAAAATCACTACTATTTTTTAACATACTAACCCCTTAATGATTGCTATATAGCTGAACAGCTGGTAAAGGTGGAGCTGATTTTGATTACATTATACTGTTGGGGGAAATTAATCTGTAATAATAGATTGATGTGTGTTAATAATATTAATTTGATATTATTATAATTTGTTATTAAATAAATGTAATTGAGGAAAAAGTACAATTTGATACATTTGCCTCCAAAATGTAGTGGAGTGGAAGTGTAAAATAGCATACAATTGAAATTCTCAAGTCTCTCTAAATACTTTATTATTATGATTATTATTATTATTATTATTATACAGTACGAAACTCAGTGTGCTTGTTAACTTAATGTATTTGGAAGTGCACTGTTTACTACTCATCACATGTTAAAATAATAGTTCAGAAAATGCACTTATTACTGACAGATAATGTACCCCAGCAGGCCTGGCACTGCAACTCAAAATATAACAAAAAGTGGTGCCACACATTACGAAACAGTATGAGACATTATATCTGTGTAACTGGAGAATAAGACATACATTAGAGATAGAAACATATTAAAAAATATACAGGGTTTCTGCAAGTTTTAACATGTTAAATTTAAGACTTTTTATGACGATTATTATTGGACCTATTTTATGGCCATACTATCACAAAAAAGGGATATGGAGGAAAATTGGTAGAGGTTCCATCTTAGTTCTTTACAAAAACACATTTAAAGGCAAGACTGAAAAACACAACTTAATAAAAGTAATGTTGTAATATTAATGGTCTCTTAACATAAAAACTCTGAGAGGCTTTTTCGTTCCAGCACAGTGAGTCATAGCAGTGTATTTCAGGACAGAAAACCTCTCTAGTGCCTCCTTTATTCTGCCTGCCGTCCTAAAGGACTCCTAATGAACAGAGCAGAAACCTTGGTGTCTGTTCTATTGGAGCAAATCTAGGCTGGGCACATAAATGCATCGACACAGCCTCTGTGAAGCCTCACAAAGAAAACATGCACCCATGCATCGTTCTCTCTGAGTGGGTGTTTTTTTGTTTTGATGTAGCTGTCCTAGTTCCCCTGTGTAGTCTGGGAGCCTGGCAGACTTTTTTTTTTTTTGTGGAGGCGTGACGTTCAGTATTCAGCAGTGTGCATCGGATCTATTTTTAGCTCTCTACATCTAAAAGGCAGGAGGTGCCAAGTGGTACAGCAGTCCCAGACATTCACAGTGAGCAGCAGCAGCTCTCACAGTGCTGCAGTTAAAAACTGTATATCAAGATTTTAAATGTTAAGCTATATTAAGATTATTTATCTCACCAAAGATGAATGAATAAGCAAATTATCCTGTCCTGCTCTCCTGTAAAACAGTTGGTTTTTGGGTTTGTGATCTAATTAAGCATTAGGCTCAGCTTTTAACATGCAGCATGAAGGGCCAATCCCATTCACAATAGACAAACAACAGAATTTAGCACCAGATCCAGGAAGCACCTCAGTTGCTATAGGGCTGTCAGGCTCAGGGCCCCGAATGTTTTCTCAAAAGCCCAGAATCTTTTGGGATTTGAGGAGTGTGGAGGAGAGAAGAAAGAGAGGAGTGAAAGAGAAAGGATGAAGGACAGAGTAGGGCATGAGATGTGAAAGCAGGTGAAGAGGAAGAGATGCAAATATGTTGAAGAACAGGGAGTAAAGGAGAGCAGAGGTGCAAGGTGTAACAGAATAAGCAATGAATTTAATCTTTTGCATTTTAAAAGGTCCAGTGTGGAGGATTTAGAGGCATCCGGCGGTGTAGTTGCAGGCTGTAACTCTTTCGCTTCACCCTCTCTTTCAAAGCACGAAGGAGAAACTACAGTGGCTGCAAAACGTGAGCTTTATGTTTATTATCAGAAACCTTAATACTTTTTTGTTTTATATTTTCTTCATTCAGTGGAGGAGCCAAGAGAATGAGAATAGAAGAAAAGAGAAGGAAATTAGAACAGAGTGACCAGGAGTAGATCGACCCCATACTGCTATGTTATTCCATAAAGAGTATTGAAGACTACATTTACTTAGCATTGGATCTCTGATTTTCAGATTTTGTATGGCAGGGATTCAAATGGAGCAGATTTGTCAGCTTAACATTAATTCTGTGAACTAAGACCATTTCTACATCTTTTTAGGAGGCAGGAGTGACAATGAGTCATCCCCAACATTTGATGTGTTCTGGTTTCAGAACAATGAAGACAGCTGGAGAACAGTTAGATACAAAATAGCTTCTACAGGATCATTTTATCCAGGGCAACTATCAGGTTTTTCCCAAATGACATTTTTAGGCGTTCTATTAACTCAACTAGCTTAAAAAATATGCATATGGTTGCAGTAAATGGGAAAAAATCTCCCAATGCCTACAGACTTCACTAGGTTTGGGCTAACCCCCGAATGCTCCGCCCCCCGGGTCAGGCATTAATACAAAAACATGAACTATGAAATTGTATTTTGCCTGATATCACTCAGCAGTGGTAGGATGTGTGAAATCAGTGTGTATCTGCTTTGCTTACCGATTTGATGCAGGTTTGTGGCGATGAACGTGATGCGTCTTAAGCGCCAGGGCATCACCCACATCCTGAACGCCGCAGAGGGAAACTCCTTCATGCACGTCAACACCAACGCTGAGTTCTACGCCGGCACGGGCATCATCTATCACGGCGTGCCGGCCAGCGACACCGACCACTTTGACATCAGCGTCTACTTTGAAGAGGCAGCAGACTTTATCGAGAAGGCACTGGCATACAAGAATGGAAAAGGTCAGAGGATAACGCAGCTGGGATTAACTGAAGTTGAAATCCTGTTTGTCTGTGACTTTGACATTATCTGAACTTTTGTATTTTCTTGGAAACAAAAACAAGCTAAAGACTTCAAGGAGGATGCAGAAACCCTTTCAAAATTTCAAATGATTGAAATGATGAATACACCAACTAGGAGTCAGATTTTTAAAACTCATAGAAAATGAACTGCTGATGGTGGTGAGACAGCTGCTTTGAATATATACAAATAAAACATAATAGACTGTACCTACATACCATATGTAGAATTGGGAATGTTATATGTTCTGGCCTAGAGAAGCATTATTTTTAAATAATTATAATTAAAAGTCAATATTAAAACTACACTAATCAGTAGTTGTATATAAACAACATATCACATGACTGTAATGTGAAATGGTTGACTCATGGTTACAAACCCACAGATAATCATCACTCGAGTCGGCGGTTCCATTCAGCTGTATGGAACTTTTGAGCCTGTTGTAGATCATTGTTTTGATTTTCCGGCCCTTAAACTCAGCTCAGCCTCGTTTCCAGCTCCAAGAGAAGCTATTTTCCATGGTAATCCCAGTGTACACTACCTGCTCAGCACTAAACAGCAGACAGAGACAGTTAGCGACTAGCTGCTGAAGGTAGTGGAGTGTTAAAGAGCCAGAGTTAGCTAAAAGTGAAGTTTGGACAGACTTTGAAAGGTGGCCAGAAACACAACTCCAACTGAATGCTAATGTTGCTCTGTTTCTGCTGGAATTGTAAATAAAAGTGTTTGTTCCCACATTAGCCCTCACTCTACAGGTGTTTTCACCTTGCTTGACTAAAGCTGACATAAATTAAACAGTGAAAAGCAAGACAAAGTTAGTGACTAGCTAAATATGAAGCATTTAGCATCCAGCTAAAGAGCCGGAGTTGGTGGAAACTGAAAGTTAACTGAAAGGAGAATGAATGTTGTAAACTTTTGACCAGAAACGGATGAAAAATGAGCTTTAAATCAAATGTAACTCAAATGTAGTATTTCAGATAGCACTGAGTTTGGTCAAACCTGAACAGTTGTAGGGCGTACAGGTAGCTTAGGAAGCTCAAATGCAAGACAGGACAGGCAGCAGGATGACTTCCATGATTTATTATAGATAACTTACAGGCAGGTAAACAGATATAAGTCCAGGAAAGGCACAAGCCAAGATGACAATACAGGGATGAAATAACCAGGAACAGCCAGGGACAAAACCACAAACAAGGTAAAACAATCAGAAGTGTACCCCGGGGACAAAAACAAGATGACTGAATCCACAGGCGGAAATAATCAGGTAGACAATCAAAACTGGAGGGAAAACAGTCAAAGACCAAACCAAAACCATGACATTCCCCTCTCTCTCTCCCCACTTCCCTCCCTCTATATGGCTGTGTCTGTATAATAAAGGCAAAAAAGCCCAGAAAATAAAATAAAACGTCTTTTCTTCTGCAGGTAAAGTGTACGTTCACTGCAGGGAAGGCTACAGCCGCTCGCCTACCTTAGTCATAGCCTACCTGATGCTTCGCCAAAACATGGACGTCCACACCGCCCTGGCCATGGTGCGTCAGAAAAGAGAGATCGGACCCAACGATGGCTTCCTCCGGCAGCTCTGTCGGCTAAACCAGGGGCTGGCTGCAGAGGGAAAGTTCTGGAACAAATGAGGCAGACGAGGAAGCAGAGAGACTGTCTGTGCGAGAGAACAAAAGTACTGTATGTACAATTGCACATCACTTTCTTTCACTTGTTCTACAGCTTTAACGAGCCGCAGAGCTGTGAGATGTTCTGGATGTGAAGATCGAGGATAATGAAAGCCTGACAGCACTGAGTGTATGTATAGTACAAAACACTACATACAGTATTTTCAACTAACACTGGTGATACCATATACTGATCATACAATGTAATGTGTAGAACCAGGTGCACTGCATTCACTATATTCTGAATATTATATTTATCTTGATTCAGGTCCATGTGACATTCAATAATCAGTAAGTGTATTTTCATGTCCTGTATAGTCTGATGTGTTTTCCTGCTGCTCACTACTCCAGAGAACAATATCAAAGTATGAAGGGAATGCTCATTTAAATACACTCACTGTGGGGAAGAAATGATGGTGTAACTGATGTGATGCTGTCACCGCCTTCTCTCATCCAGCCTCCATCTCTCTTCCCTCTCTTGGCATTGTGCCCTTTGTCTTGGTCTCACTCTTGCAGACACTGCCAATTCTCTCAGTCCCAGACACTCCCAGAGGGGATTTCAAGTGGACACTGTGATTTTTTAATGTTGAATCAGTTGAATTTTCAGGGTACAGAAAGATGACATTAAAATCATATTTGTTGTTTTAGAAAACTGCACTGTCTTCGACCTACAGTATATTGCACTCAAGTCTAGAAGCCGGCCTCAAAAGTTTGTCTCAGTCAGAAATGTGTCATGCTGTTATGGTGCTTTATAGGAATGTTTTGACACTATTTCATACTTCCAGATTTTTACTAGTAAAATTAAGATGTTCTGATATTATCGGAACAGCAAGGGAAACAAGGAATAGTTTGGCATTTTGGAAATATATTAGTCACTTTCTTGCCCCCAGTTAGATGAGGGCCATTTGTCTGTGAGATAAATACGAAGCTAACGCCCGTAGATAAGTTAGTTTAGTTTAGCACAAAGACTGGAAACGGGGAAAGGCTAGCCTGGCTCTGTCTAAAAGTAATCAAATCTGCTTGTGAAGCTAGTAACTAACATATTATATCTCATTTGTTTAATCCATCTAAAAACAAAATGTACTATAATGTTCGTTAACCAAAAAAGGGGGTTGTTTGTACCGTGCATACATAAATAAAAGTGTGAATTAGTGACCTTAACAAGTGCTGGTTACCTTCGGAGAGAGCCATGCTTGCTGTTTCTTGATGTTTCAAGTCTTTGTGCTAAGCTAAGCTAACTGGCATGGCTATAGTTTACGGTACAAGCATGAGAGTGGTATCAAAGTTATCATCTAACTCTTGGAAAGAAATCGAGTAAGTGTATTTCCCAAAATGCTAAACTTTTTCGAGCTTTGGGAAGTGATGTGTCTCACGTTTTTACACTAAGCGGCTCTTGACAATTTATTCTGCACACATGCCCTGTCAGGTTGCTGAAGGTATTTGACCTAATGACTAAATGCCAAATGGTCCAGTGAGTGAAACCAAGCCATTAAAGTCTCTGATTGTAATTTAGACACTGCCAGAATGTCAGATACATTTGCCAGTAACTTGAACATTATTGGATAAGCTCTCAGTCAACACCTTTTGCACATTAGTGTGTGTACATTTGTGTGTTTTTGTCAGAGTATCTGCAGTTTTATATTGTACAGCGGCATGCTTTGTAATATACATGTGTTGTTTATATTCCTCTGTTAGCACAGCAGCTATGTATCTATGTATTTATTAAGTCATAGTGTGCATTATTGAGTGTGCATTATCTATCATAGTGTGCATTATTGAGCCTGTAACTTGTGAGTCATCATGTGCATTACTGAGTAGGATGTGATGTGATTGGTCATGTCAGTAGGCTTTCATTGAGTCTCACAGATTATGACACTGCTTATATGAAGTGCACTTTATCTAATGACACTTGTGATTGTTGTTGCTCTCTTTTCATACATTCAGATGTATATAATAAATGGAAGATGACATGGCTGATTTTCTTTTTCATTCATTCTTTGAGTCTTACAACAAAATATTGATGACTGAGGTGACATTCAGCACATACTAACTTCCAGACAAACTAAATGGATGGTTGACTGCAGTCATATTGTCATGTCTGATATTATTTCACTTAACAGTAGTTTACTTCTGTAACTCTGAAGATGTAACACGAAACTGAAGTACAAAAGCACAGAAGCCTAAATTGAGAAAAAGCGGACTGGGTATACTGTAATATCTTCATTTAATGTATTATAATCATTTTACAACAAAAAATGACAGACCTTTAGAAAAAGTTGAGAGAATATGAGGTAAAAAATACAGTAGCCTATCAACAAACCAAATCCATTATTTCTGCTTCAAATGAACCATTTGGTAATAATTAAAAAGTCAACTAAAGTCGAAAGCTGAGATGGCAGTGGACTGCAAAGCTAGGCTAGTTAACTTTTGAATAGCATTGAGCAGGTTTTGTTTCCCTTGCTTGGATTTATCTACTGCCTTAGGGATATCAAATTAAATTACTCAGATATTTATCAGAATAAAACGTATTCAACAACAGATAACAGCTAGGTTGGAAAGTTCAGTGTAGCTTTAGTCAAGGCTAGCTGTCACCAGCTAGCTTGAACTGGATTTGGTGTTCTTGCTTTAGCCGTGTAAATGGTTTTTAGCTTTGTTTTGTTGTAACTGCACATTTAACATATTTTATACACAGTATACATTTCTATGACATAAAATAATTATTCTGGTCTAAGAATCCAACCTTGGTTCTAGTCTCTAGTTTGGACTAAATACGTATGTACTGCATTTTGGCTTTATTCAATAGATAAGTGATTCCAAACCAGGGGTACTTGTACCGCAGCGGGTACTTCTGCAGTTACCAAGGGGTACATTCAGAAAGACTGAAGACAGCTCAACCAATTTGTGTACAGAGCAAGCAGTGAAGTGAGTACATGACATGGACAGCTAATTATCAACTGTATTTCAACTATTTACCTATAACTTCTTATAGTAATGTTTTAGTTCCTACCATAGAATTAGCCATTTCTATCTACAGAGGGAGCAAGTAGGCCCTATGGAAGCTATAAGACCTATCGAGTAATTGGAAAATGGATTTGTAAAAAACAAAACAAGAATAAGCAAGGATAACTTATATACTGTATATTTAAGTTTATGTCTCCCTCATACAATGTGATGTTGTCTGTGTTTTTGTTTTGTGTTATTTTTTACAATCTTATATTTCATATTGATCGGGCGGCTGTGGCTCAGAGGCAGAGCGGGTCGTTCCTTAATCGGAAGGTTGTGGGTTCGGTTCCAGGCTCGAAGTATCCTTGAGCAAGATACTGAACCCCACATTGCTGTGAATGTGTATGAATGTTAGTTTCTGTTTGATGAGCGAATGTGTGTGAAAGGGTGAATGTGGCACGTAGTGTAAAAGCGCTTTGAGTGGTCGGAAGACTAGAAAGGCAATATACAAGTACAGGTCCATTTACCATTGGCTTTTTTATCTTCTTCTCTTTTTGTGTCTTTGTTTATTATTGGTTAATATTGGTAGGTTAAAATGATCATTTCTCAGTGTTAAAATATGGAAATATTGTACAATGTAATGCAATGTTTGTACATTTTAAATTTGATCATTAAAAAAACAAAACAAAGAAAGATTGTTTCTACAGTAGCACAGGACAGACAAACCAACCACTGGCCGTAGATAGGGCCTTTTGCTTTTTTTTTTTTGCTGCCACTGTAGGCCGGGTCGCCAAATACAGACACTAGATGTCACTTAATCCTATACACTGGTCCTTTAAATGTTTAAATAGAAAGCTAAAAGTAGTGGACACATTGTTAAAATTGCTAGCTGAAACTATTAGGAAAAATCTCAAAAGACCTAACGTAGTGGATTCAATACTGTAGATTGCTTTAAGTAAGTGTTGTTCCAAGGGGTACTTTAGTTCATCCGACAGGGCTGTGAGGGTACATTAGGGAAAAAGGTTGGAAACCACTGTTGCTGGTTAGTAATCAGTTTGTCCTGTAGAGGGAGCAGTAGGACCACTTTAGTTGCACCAGTGATCAGCTGGGTCACCAATTCAAACTGCACATTAACGTTTAGAATGATTCAACTTTACCTTAGTAGTTTCTATATTACACTTCATTTTTATATACATTGGAACAAAGAATGTACACATATAGGATTTAAAGGGGCAATCCAACCAATTGTACACATTAAGAGGAGTTTATAAAACAGTAAACAGACTTCTGTGGCTCTAAAACAGGGGTCTCAAACTAAATTTGCTTAGGGCCACTGCTGGTATTGTCGTCTATCAAGGGGGCACTTTAACGTTCAAGTACTACAAGAAAGCATTCTAAGAATATTTCCACCACTAACAAGATTTTTATATCATCATTTAATATCATCTTAATAAGGCCGCACAACCTGCTCTCTTCTTATCAGCTGTTTAAATGCATTTGCGGGCCCCTTCCCATTATTTTGCACCAAACAAAATACATTTAAAAAAATAGAATGTGTGTGTTTTTTTTTTAAAGTAACTTGAGGAGCCAGAGGAACCTGATTTTTTCACAGATTATCTGTCTCATGTTCTACTCTCAGGATATAGTGAAAAAATTAGGAAACATGACAAAAAGTTATTTTTATAAAAGTTGCCTACTGCAGTTTTAAAATTGTAAAGCTTTGTAATTGAACAGTTTTGATGATTTCACACAAGAGATATCTCTCTGGCCTTGTCTCTTTTTTTCTTGTTGGTTTAACGTGGGCGGGGCTGGGTCAGAGAAACATGATGTCACCAATCAGGATTTAACTACATCTGAATCAGAATGTCATGAGACTGTCTGCTCCTGTTGCCAGGCTACTGCCAATCAAATCAACCCACACGCCCACGGTCCTGTTAAAGTAGATTAGCTGAGTTCTTGACAGTAAAAATATATTATTTAGCCATTATATTATTTTCTTAAAGAAATACTTCAGATTCAAAGCCATGTTTACAGGGGCTTTAATTTTAATTAAATAACACTTTAATAATTTGTCAACACATCAAAAAGAAAAATCAACTAAATTATTGTTTCCATTGTAGGCTACTATTGTCTATTGTTTCATATGTAGAATTGTTTCACTCAGTTTTTTATATTTATCTTTCTTTCTCTCTCCCTGTTTTATTGATACTGTGTGATTTAAAATTTTAGTTTTAGTGTGGACCCCCAGGAAGCTAACAGGAATCCAATTTAAGAATAAAAAATTGCAATGATAATCTAAATAAACTATTTTAAATATAACATGATTTTAAAATGAGTTCAACGAAAATATGAGTGAAACTATGATTATATTATATATATGATTATATAGTGTAAATTCAGTTGAGCAGAACTACAGCAGCAGTTCATCACATCTGTAACATTCATCTTATCCACCTTTCTGTTATGCTGTATTCTGTTACATCCGCTGTTATCACAGTGGATGTAAATGATTTTACCAAGAACATTTCACTTTAAGACTGCAGTCTTTGGAGTTGCCATGTATGCTAAAGCCATATAACCACTGTCTCTGATTTATAGAAGCACATTTTGTTGAAATGTGCAAATTAATCTCTTTAAAAACTGTCAACATCCTCAACATGTAGACAGTTCAGCATCAAAACAAAACAAACATCACTCACTAGTACTCTTCCACCCCCTCTGCTTCCTTCTAAATCCCCATCATCCTGCCAATGGCCTTTTAATAGGCACCTCCTCCTGTCCTATTAAAAGTGTGTGTGTGTGTGTGTGTGTGTGTGTGTGTGTGTGTGTGTGTGTGTGTGTGCACTCCACAGGCTTTGGAGGTTGAGCCTCCCCCCCTCCCTGAAGTTTTCTCCGCTACTTTTTGTGTCTCTTTTGCCCTCTCATCTGTTGTTTCAACTCTCTCTTTCTCTCTCTCCCTGTCTCTCTCCCACCCACCCCCCTCTCTCTCTCCGTCTGTCTGCCCCTCCTCCTCTCTTCATCTCTGTCCTGGTCTGACACATGGAGTTGAGGCCAGGACATGTCTTTTAGGAGAGGAGGGTAACTCTCTTACATAACAGCAGTCTACATGAATGAATCCATGGGGGAGGGGCAGCCATGTGTTTTCCAGTGCATGTGTGTGTGAGACTGTTTTGGAGGAGTCAGGTGGAAGTGTGTAGTGAAGTATGAACACACCATGCCAATCCTCACTATTTAAAACAATTTATTTCTAACTGGTACATCAATCTTCCCCCCCTAACCTTAACTGACCCCGCCGGCGGGTTGGTCATTACAGAGTCATTATGTGCAGCCAAACATTTTTCGAATCGACACAAATTTATTTTAAGTGGGCATCCTGACTTTCTAACAATACCAAATATGCCGGGTTGAATTTTTGGAAAAATGTGCATAAAAAAATATTTCCATTTGATGCAATCATGCAGCCATACAAAAGAATGGGGCTGAATATTTCACTCAGTGTTTCCCCTGCTTCCCAGTCTTTGTACTAAGTTATCCAGCTGCTGGCTGCAATGCTGTAGCCTCACTTCTTTTACTGGGGTGGCCCAAGTGGGGCACTAACGTACTGTATGCAGGGGGGGGAACAATTGACATTATATATTGTGGACAGAGCTTCCAGGTCTGTGAGGTGAAACCAATGTTATACATTCTATGTATAATGGCCAGCAGGTGGCAGCTCCATTGGCTGAAAAAAAAGGAAAAGAAAAGAGTGATAGTATTGAGTCTTATGGAGAAATTAGTTCAGTAAACAGTTTCCTAATGAGTTTATGGTCTCAATCTCTAGTTTCAGCCTTCTTCCATACATTATGATGTTCATTTAGTAAATGATGGTCCCATTTAAAGTAAAATAGACCATAAAGCAGGGTATGCTTTAGTGTACTGTTTATCTGGAATTTGAGATTGTGTGACCAATTGAGCTGCCATTGTTTCCTGCTATGGACAATTTTAAAACTGCGCAGCCAATGAGTGAAGCTCAACTCGCAGTACGTCACTTCCACTGGCTCCAACAAACTGTCATGGCGACAACCATAATGCCAAACTTGAGGACCAGAATAAAACACTAAAATTCTCAAGTGAGACAGCCCTTTTATTAAATTATCAGTCTACATCAATTATAGTAGATCGATAATCTTTTTACTCCTTGAATCAGTGAAAATATTATATACCTGTCACCTGTGTGTAATGGTTCATGAATCCTGTAAACACTACGAGGACACTGTGCTTCATTGATCCTCACTCAGAATATATGGCCACGAGACCACGTCCACCCCCAACTCTCCAGTCCCGAATTTCATCTGGCCACCCTAATACAAAATGAAAGTCAGTCAGTCACAGTAAAGTACAGATAAAATATAAAATAAATAAGCTTGTGTTGAAAAAATATCATAGTCATTGATTGATTAACTTCAGTCAATCAGTCCAGTTTACTTACAACAGAATGCTGCAGTGTTGCTTTAAAGGGAAACAAATGAGGAAACTGGAGGTTGAGTGGTTAAAGCAACCACAACAAAAAACATAATTATTTAGCATTTTCAGTAGATGATGGGTTTTCTTCCAACATCCATCTGACCTCAGAAAATATTGATCTCCAGTGATATATCCATTGATGATAAAACCTATTATGTAATCAAATCAGATGTACTTCAGCATTCAGCAGCATGTGCTTGTGAATCAGACGCAAGCGTGTCCTTTCCTTAGAATTTGCTAGAATAATAAGCCATGTCAGTGAATATGAGCATCATCATCAAAATACACCGATCTATTTTTAGAGCCTTGCTTGGAGCACTTTTCCTTTAGTTGAGGGGAAAAATCTGTAATGGATGTCCCGGCTTGTCAATCTGTGTCTGTGTAAGAGGGGTTCTCTCTCTCTCTCTCTGTCTCTGTCTCTCTCTCTCTCTCTCTCACACACACACACACACAACACACACACACACACACACACACACACACACACACACACACACACACACACACACAATATCCATGCCAGTCTGCGGCATGCCTGCTCCGTACCAGCTGTGCCCTTCTGTGTTGTTTGGGAGGGAGAGGGGGGGGTGGGGGCTGTGAAGGACTTTTGATTGGTGGAAAGCAAAGCTGCTCATTGTTGCATCATCTCCTCCACAACAACCTAAAAAATGTTTGACATCGACTGGCTTTCATGAGCCTCAGAGTTCGTAATAATTTAGTAGTCTGTTTCCAAATTTAGCTTAAGTGCAGCACAGATAACCCACTGCGTATACACAGTATCATTACAGAGAGCGCTTCATTCAATAATGGTTTTAATTCCACGAAGATGAAGAAAACACACAGACTGTTTATGGAATTTGGAGTCACTATGTTTGAAGAGTTAGAAGAGTGAGAGCATAAAATGTAAATGCCTTCAGTGTAAAATGAAGCATCATGTGGCCTTATGTAATCCATTTGATCAAATCAGTTTGATATGTATCTGACCTGTTTAATAACGGATTTGTAATTCACTACAGGCTTGGAGTTTGTACTATACAGCACTGTTGGATAACTTGTGTCAGCTGACAATTATCTGAAATGGTGAGAATGAGAATGTTTTGCAGACAGACAGAGGACTGGCACATAAAAGCAACCTGAAGCTTATTTTTTCTATTTTCTGATAGAAATGGACCAAAAGAGGTGCCAGTAATTCACACAACCCTTGTTACTAATTTTCAGAGCTGTTTTCTCAGTGTTAAGCTAGCTATGGGGGTGATAATTACCACCCCTATTCTGCTCCTACTCTGCCTCTGATCGGCTCTGCCCCCAACATATTTTTCTAACCTTGACCATATCTATATAGCTCTGAACCTAACCAACCAAACCAATGAATGCAATGAACACTAGCCAGTCAGAGGCAGAGGAGTGTGCATCTTCCCGGAATGGGAAACAAAAACTATCTTACATGGGTGTTATGGGGTGCTAGATTAACCAGAAGGTGATGGTACGCAGTAAGAAGTAGGGGTACTCATGTGGACAGAAATTAGAAATCAGTACTTCACTCTCTAATACTGAGAGTACTGGCTCATTTCAGACACTATTAGCCTCAGCTGTACTTTAAAGCTATAATATGTAACATTTTCACATTAAATGTCTATAAACACTACACCTGTAGTATATATTTAAAGCTCTTTACTTACATTATCCCAAAATGTAGTTGTAAGTTTTTGCATGTACTTTAAAAACACTCTGTATTGCCAAATATTATGTGAACAGGGTATCTTCACACTTTTGGTATGGGGTTGTTTTTCATGGTCTGAGCTAACCGACTAAAACTGTAGGTCAGGCCTTTCCACCCAACATCAGTGTTGGACCTCACTATAGTGCTCTGCCTGGGAGCAAATCCCTGCAGCTGGGTTCAGGAATCTTGTGGAAAGCCTGAAACAAGAAGCGTTAGAGCATAGGCCAAAGAGCTTCTGGGTGTAGCAATTACTTAACAGAATGAACCATAATGGAAATGCAAAGATCATTCCACACAAAATTTAACACCAGCAATCTCATCAACATACTCAAATTTGAACTCAGTGTTACAACACTTTCAATTTAATCTCAATTTGTTTAAAATGGCTACATGTGACCTACCTTGTTTGGGGGAAAATTATTCTCAGAAATAATTTTAATTTATTAAAGCTGCAGTAGGTAACTTTTATAAAAATTACTTTTTGTCATATTTCACTTTCCCTATATCCTGACAGTAGAACATGAGACAGATAATCTGTGAAAAAATCCGGTTCTTCTGACTCCTCCTAGTGCTCCTAATGGTATTTGGAAGAATCTACTGAGCCTGGACAAAAACAACCAATCAGAGCTGAGAAAGATATAAAGACACTTGGTTGGAGTCTTGAAGATAGTTGATTGTTGAGTCTCATTCCCAGCTTCTATAAATGCTGGGAATGAGACTCAACAATCAACTATCTTGGGGCACCCAGATAGTTCACCTGGTAAAGCTGGCGCTCCATGTACAAGGGCTGAGTCCTCGCTGCAGCAGCCACGGGTTTGAATCCTATCAGTGGACCCTTGGTGTGTCATCCCTTCTTTCCTGTTTATCTCTAGCTGTCATATCTAATAAAGGAAAAAAATAAATAAAATACATAAAACCCCCCAAAAAAACCATCAACTGTCTTCAAGCCTCCAACCCAAAGCATCTTAATATCTTTCTTGGCTCTCGTTGGTTGTTTTATTGGAGCCAGATTTTTTCACACATTACCTGTCTTATGTTCTACTGTCAAGATATAGGGAAAGTTTCAGCAAATATGACAAAAAAAAAAAAAAAAAGACGTGCAGCATTAATACAAAGAATCAATCAGTGATTAGTTAGAGTGAATGTGACATGACATACTTTAATTTAAGATATACTTGTATTAAAGAAAAATAAGCAATATGGAACTATTTTCCTGCTCTGAGCCATGTGCAGATATTTTTGTGACCAATGAAACCTGAATGGGATGCGTATGATGCTTCTGCAGCTATGATGTCATCCAAACATAGAATTTGGAGCCCCATTGATGGAATCAATAATGAAAGCTGGTGGAGCTGAGTGACATAAGACTGAACTTATAACAATGTCCAAGTTAATTTGGGTGAAAAACTAAAGCCTAATCCCAAAATATATAATGTATTTATCTTTTAAATTCTTCTTATTAGCTTGGATGTGTGTACGTCCATCTGTCAGATGTAGTGTCTACTAAGTAGAAATAAAACCTTAAATGTCAGATTCTCACACAGCTTGACAAAGACAAAGTAGGCAAACTGATATCAAATCATTTTTAATGTTGTAAATGAATGTCAAATAGCCACAAACACAAACAGCTTTGAGCCACTGAGATGCCATTCTCTGATTGTGCCATGAATGATTTGTCACAGAAAACAAGACAAAGAACAACCGTGCCCATTACAAACCCACATCCAACATTATAAAATACACCATCAAACTCTCATCTGGGGCACTTTGACCCCCGCGCCTCATTCAGCTTTACATTCAACACTGTGCTGTGCCAGAAAAAATTATGGCTGCCTTGCAAACAGGAAATAGCCTACTGCGTGTGCAGGGCCTCACATGATGTCTCTCAGATACGCTAATTAGGGCCGGGTTGTGGGCTACAGCCGTAAAGTCACTGTGAAGGGGAGCTGCAGGGAGCAACCAACAAAAACAAGAGAGGACATTGTCATCACAGGGATAGCAGTCTGGGACTTGGGGTCCTAAACCTTTGGTGTTCAAGGCACAATTTACTGGCCCGTGTTAAAGCTGCAGTAGGAAACCTTTATTAAAAAAAATGTTATTTTTCTGAAACTTTCACTATATCCTGACAGTAGTACATGAGATCTGGTTCCTCTGGGTCTGAATTAAGCAATCAATGAGACCCGAGAAAGACAGTTGATTGTTGAGCCTCTTTCCCAGGTCGTCAAATATCAATGCTAGGAGTGAGACTCAACAATCAACTCTCTTCAAGGCTCCAACCCAAAGAGTTTTTCTATCTTTCTCGGCTCTGATTGGTTGTTTTCATTCAGGCCCAGAGGAACCAGATTTTTTTCACAGATTATCTGTCTCATGTACTACTGTTAGGATATAATGAAAGTTTCAGCAAACATGCCAAACTACCTTCTGCAGCTTTAAAGTACACTGGACACAAAGAAGTGTAATTGCATATTTGCACTTAAGGAGATTTGAAAGCTTGAAGAGGATACATTACTCTTAAAATAATTTTTGGGGGGCGGCAGGAGCACCATTTTTTATTTCTTTGCCCCTGCCGACTATTTTAAAAAACTTAATTTGCATTTAAGTATTTCATTTGGCCAAACTACTCAATGCACTCCGACTCTTGTCCTGATGAAACATGAGTCCTCTCTTGGTTTATCAGGGCAGAACACGAACAGAAGGAATAAATATCTGCCAGCTGATGATAAATACTCACAGCATGGCTTCATATTTCTTGCTGTCAGCTCCTTATGGACATAACAAAGTAAGTGCATGTATTTTCAAACATTTTTTTCCTACATTGTCACAATGATGTATCTTACAACCAGAGAAGATTCTGTAAGCAGTTTTACCAAATTCATCCACCCTCTATAACACATTTTGAGTTTTTTTTCAGTCTGTCTTTATTTTTAGGGACGCTTCAGACTGATCACTCCCCCTCCGTCACTCTGGCACAAAGCAGTACAATGAGGTATGAAAAGTTGTACGAATCTCTTTTTTTGGTATCTATTTTGTGATTTTTTGTTTCTTTACTCTTTCCTTTTTGTATGGTGAGGCTTTTTTCCCATCTATATTCTCATCACAACATTGAGATTAATACACGGCAGATTTATACATTGCAAGACGAGCTCTGGTCTAAGGTCAGATACACTTTGAGCAATCTAAAGGCTAAGATCAGGACGTGGGTGTTGTTCTGTTGACCCAGCTTAGCAAGTGATGCAGCCCAAGCAACTGTGGAAGGCAGGATTCAGGTTCATTCACTTTCAGCTAAACTAATTGGATAATGGATTTGGCGTAACTGCAGTTTGAACTTATGAATCATCTTCACCAAAATAGTAACCTATAGCACCTATTAATCGTACTGGAAGCAGAAAACAATACTGTATGCATCCATAATGAGCCTTAAGGGACTGTATGAAAATGACTAGGGATGGCGAGGGTTATGTAATTTTTCTTATTGCTGAACGGAGAGTAGTCTTACTTTTTTTGGATGAGCAAGGAAGGGTTCTTTCAATGTTTCATCTTCCCAGATTTGTATCTTGAGGGTAATAAGGTTTGTTTGATATGCTTAGTTATTAATCATAAGTTAAGTTGTACCTATACTTTGTCATTATTTGGAGATATTGTGGGGAGAGTAGTGCTGTTTCATTCTGAGGGGAGTGTCCAGATAAAGTATCAATGTTACTGTGGACGTTCTTACTCTAAAATAGTGAAACATAAGGTTCACGCCCCTCCACCCACTCCAATTACATTGCAGTCCCTCAGGAAAACATAGGTGTTAATTGTATTTAGTGGCAATGCACTTAATGTACTGTTGCTGTGTGAGGTGACCTTCTGCACACCAATAATGTTCGTACAGCCTCTAAAAAACCATGTAGTACAAGTCAATCTGTGCTTCAAATGTGTTGTTCTGTGACGTTAGCTGGAGTTTCTTTGAAGTAAATACATTTCCTTTTGTGAGGCTTTGGCCCATTGATCCACCTTACCCAATGTGAGAGTGGGGCTAGTCATCAGACAGCTGTTAGAGCTAAGCAATGTGCATGCTAAGGGTTTAGGAGACAATATGTTGTTTTGTCATATAGGTGACTGGCATTAGCCTAAGAATGTGAACATGGGACACTGTAGTCCTGTGGAGGCAACAAACTGCAAAACAAAACAATGGTTATAGAAATGCTACTTACTCAAATTTGGGAGAAGATATGATCTTCATTTGCAGCTCATTATATTCCTAAAACCTTGAGCCTGAAGTGACATTAAACTCCACGTGATAGTCAGTGTAATTTGTTCTGGTTATGTTATTTACATATACATAAGTTGTCAATCTATCCCACTAGTTAGCTGTTAGCTGTGGCTCCTCTAATGGCTGACAGAAGCTGCATTTAGAAAAACTCCTGTGTCTTAAAGAAACATTAAAAGGAGTTAAAGGCTCATAAGGAAGAATGTACCCGGGTACGTCTCCACTGTCTCAGCCTATCCCTGGCAGTGGTGGTGCTACCTGACAAAAAAGCTGGGAAACCCCGATTGCAGGTATTAAAACCTGAGAATGTGTTTTAAATAATTTCTGAAAAGTATGAATCCAAACCTGTGCCAAATTTGTGTTTTTGGTGTACTAAAAGGTTATTCTGAGAGTAAGGCATGTCACCTACAGTTACATAGTGTATATTAAAGTGCTAGCATACACACCGCAGAGCTAGGTCTGGTGCCAAAACTCTCCAAATTAGATAATGGTACGTGACCGATGGGCCTACATTGTAACACATTTAATTGCTGATTTTAAAACCAGAATAAGGCAACTAAAAGGTTATAATGCTAAATAGGATTACATCTCTTAGACACTGAATAGCAGGCTGTTTAAAAGAGCTTTAAAGACTTTTTTTTCAACCAGCTAAACTGAAGGTGATTTGAACCATGACCCTCGGGTGACGTTAGCACTAGCTACCACTGCATATACAGCCATTTTTCACAGTAAAGCATCAACACAGATAGACAGACATTCACTTACCAAGAAAATCGGATGCAAAGTAATAGCGACTTAGAAGAATAATCATTAAAAAAAGAGCTTTTTTATCTCTATCCAAAATAAAGTCACTTCATCTCTTTCTTTACATCGCTCAAGGTTTCCAGTCCTTACACCACTTTTAGAAACATACAATATTTTTTAAAAAAGGATCAGTAGCAGTCTGTCACGCGATCAAGGTTTTAAGCCCACCTGCAAACTCATCCGCTCCAGAATAAGCATAACAACGAACACTTGGTGCACAACAAAAGCAACATCAACAACATCAAAACAACATGATTGTGGGACTTCACACCGTGTCTTTAATCGTACAATTTCAGTATTTTACATTCCACATGTGGACATATTCCTGCGGGGATTGTCGTCTTTCTCGACCAAGTGTTTGTATGAGTCGGGGTAGCTTTCTGCAAGTCTCTGTGTGTGTGTGTGTGTGTGCGCGCGCGTGGGGGATGTGTGTTGGGGTGAAGGAAAGAGGAGTGAAGGAGTTAAATAGAGAAATGGGACAGGGGTGAGGATGTAGATTTGGGAAAAGATTGATAAAACAGGAACTAGAATGGGAACGTGGGGGAAAAGAGATGGAAGGACGGGAAAAGATAGATGTTAGGAAAAGAGAAAAGGTGTTATTGACGTAAATGTTTTCCCTGGGTAAGTAATAAAAGTAGTTTATTTGTGGAAGGTTCACCTGCTTTAGAGTGGTTGTTATAGTTTTGTGCCATGCTGCAGCGACAGAGCTTCACATTTTAGTTTATTGTAAACAAACATAAAACTTAACCCTAACTTCACCCTAAGGGACACAGAGAGGAAGAAAACACAATTCTGTGGTCACTGTGCGGAAAACTGATTTTGCAGCTCGGGTAGGAAGTGCAGAAAGTAACACAGGGTGTACAGAGAGAGAGAGAGGCAACTCTCATGGGCCTTAGCATTGCTGCTTTTAGTGCTCTACTGAAACAAGGACGCACGTGTTTGACCGTGTGGCTCTTTATAATGGGAGGCATTTTCCATTGGGCTTCGCCTGCAAAAACTGCCTCATGTACCACCACCCTGGTCATGTTCAAACACGCGGATCAAATCCATTTTTCTATTTTGCATTAAGATACATCTTGAAGGAAAAGAAAAAGGAAACTTTCTCAGGCTCAATGCCTCCTCTCATGACTACACGGCGAGGAGGTCATGAAGCCATAAAAGTTAGAATAAGCACTGCGTGTCATCGGGTTTGTTGCAGCATCTTGAGTGGTTGGTCATGCGGAAAACGTGTTCCTCGACACTGTGTGCCTGGTTGCCTGATCACTATGACGACCATGGTCATATAGACAGCAAATTAATATATTGCCTGGACCCAGATTCAGTCTGGTCGATTAAAAATGACACAGATTTGAACTGGATTTGCCCGCTGTGTGAACATGATCGTAGCTAGCAGTGAAGTCCAGGTAGAATGGCTTTTTGGTGAGGAGGATGGTCAGTGACTGTTGGCCTGTCTCTCTGCTATGCTGGTGCAACTGATCATGGCTGAAGGCAGTGTGCTCTGTGGTGCTGGTGTGGTTTTTAAGAGGACGGGCAGGGGGGGAGGGGGGGAGGATTTCTCCAGTGATCATTTGGCTGGAAGAAAGAGAGAGAGAAGAGAGAGAGAGAGAGAGAGAGAGAGAGAGAGAGAGAGAGCGGCTGTGCTGCCAGTTCAAATCTAAACCTAAAATTATCGAGCTATATGGACCAGACCTGATCTCATGTTTAAAATAGGGAGAAAGCAGATGCATTTATGCTTAAGGTACTTTCTGTGGTATATGAAGTGATGTAGTGTAGAGGTATGCAAACTATGTAGGTTAATTGGTGATCAACACAAGGCAAACAAGCATCATAATGCAATATGACGTCAACTGCAAACAATGCATATATATTACTTTACTTTACAGATATTAATACAGCTGGGTAAACTTATTCTGACACCCTCTGCTACATGACAGCTCGGACAGATTCATGATCTGATTTGAGCTGGCAGCATAAATTCAGCCACTGAGAGATCGAATGCCACATACAATAACTCTAACATTTATATATACACATCTATATATCTATAAATATATGCTTCTGTATACTGTATAATGTATATGTGTATTTCCGGCCTCTGTGAGGCACATTAGCATGTCTTACTGAGCCAGCAGGTTCCCTGTCTGAGCCATGGCCCGGTTGCAGCATGGCTTTCATTCACAGTGATAGTGAGCAAAGTACAGTCCAAACACTCAAGGCCCGGAGGTGGCGGGTGTGAAACGGTACTGCTTGATCATCCTATTGCTGTGTGTGTGTTGCTGCTGCTGCTGTGCGTGTATATCCCTGTATAATTAGCGCTTACGGTTCTATTTTAATACCCTGCAACATAGATTAGTAACACTGAGAGTGGCGGCGCCTGAAGGCCATGTCACAGTCCTCGTTGGGTCCAACAGGTAATCAAGAGACTAGATAACGGACTGTGTGCGTTTCAACAAGTGTGTGACATATTTTAGAGAATATTGTTAAGACTGCTTAAGACAGGCAGGAAAGGGAAAGATGTGGGTGGGTGGGTCGGGGGTGGGTTAAAGGGAAAGGGTTCGGGGCTACTAAGGGATACAGACATTGTGGTTCTAGTGCAACAGAAAAAAACCTGATAGTCATTTGTAGTGGATGGCAATTTGGGATATGGTTGGTGGAGCTTATTTCAGCAGTGTGTAACTCGTATTGTGAGTTTCTGGGATAGGACAGTCGCTCAGAAAGTCTTTCAAATGGCTTAGTGTCCATTTCTCCTGCGATGGCGAGGGAAGGATCTGCAGGTGTAGTGTAGGTGCGAGAACAAGGGCCTATTTTTGTGTGGCGGTCTGCTATCACATCGCTACCCACCACAGTCACTCAATTTCCCTCCCCGGCCAGGATGAAACCATATCCACAGGTGAATATTGCTGACTCACTTGCTGCTCATTTACCTCCCAGTCACCACCCACAGCAGTCCGTTGGCCTGGCCCAATCGGGCCAAAATGGCTTCCACTGGAGTCCCAGCTTCCAGCTGTCGTTGTCCTCTGACAGTTTCCTTTAAGTTCAATCGGCACACTGCAATAAACTCACCCCTGCCCTCGCTGTCACTTCAGGTTTCCAAATAAAAAGAGAATCCAAAGTGACTGTTGGTCCCACGTGGTGTGTGATGAAAATGAAAAAAGGGGCGAAAATTAGAAAGTCTGCCATGTCAGCTGTAAAATGTTAATCCATGGCCCGTTTAAAAGACCTGCTGTGAGTGCAGCAGCACACTCAACGGGTCCATGCTGGCGACTCATTTGTGCACTCTGTGTACGTTTGAGTATGTATGTGCATGCATGTCAGTGTGTTGCAGACAGAGGGGCAGCTGCACTCAGACGAGAGGTGAGGTAGAATCTGTGGGTTTCAGGCTGGACTTGAAACAGGTACAGGTGACAGGGGAGGCCTGCAGAGGTAAGTGACAAAATCTCTTCCTACCACCACCACCGTCTGCCAGCACTGAACCTATCACAAGACAGCGGGGAGGTGAGGAGGCGGGGCTACGATGCGAATAACACAACGGGGCTCCAATGAGAAGACACACACACACATAAGGAGACAGGAAGAGTGGTGCAGCCCGGTAGAAGAGATGAGCAACAAAACAACTGAGGTAATACATCAACTGAATGGGTGTGTGTGTAATATGTGTGTGTGTGAGGTAATGAAAACAGGAGGTATGTGTCGGAGAGGTATTCATATATTGCACCTACATGTATTGTGATTTTGAAATGTTTCTTTTAATGAAAGAAGTGTTGAAAACACTTCCTATGTAGCCTATAGATACACTATTTTCAAAATGCTCATAATGTATCACAACAATATAATCTTTTTTTCTTTCTGCCCATTTTGCATATAAAGGAATAAAAGAGTGCTTTCTGTGAACATACTGAATGAGGAATGGGGTTAGAGCAGGCAGTAAGGCCTCTCGCTGTCAGGGTAGACAGATATACTGCGATTATCCGGACCACAAAGCTACACGCAGTCCATGGTAAAATGGAAGCGGTTGTGATGCTAACATGCTAAGAATAGCAGTGTTAAGCAATGTTTTGTTCTGGCCTCTTGGGGGCAGCAGAAACAAACTGTGAACACAACACAAACAGTTGCTTATTTACACATCAAGCGATTACTTAGCAGCATTAGCATTCATTTGGAGCTGTGTTGAATTTAAGTCCAATATTTTCTTTTTAGCCCCCCTGAGGGACAGATCTGTATCTTTAGCTGCTACGTGCTCCCCGACTGTATGTCCACAGCTGACTACTAACTCTCTCGTTCTGATGTTAGAGCTAGCATAATGTGGGTTTTTATAAAGTTTTTGAGGACAACGGCTGCTTGCTGCGGCCGGAAACAATGCTATAAGATCAGTAAGAGTACAAACAAGAAGTCAACTATTGATAATGTACAAATATTTATTATCACTGCTTTAGCTTGCTTAAGTTTACCAAATAATGTTTAGTTTAGCATGCTAAGATTTTGATAATTAGCACTAACAGCTGAGACTGGTGGATATGTCATTAGTTTTGAAGGTATTTGGTGATAAACCAAAGTATTAAAAAAACATTTTGATCTGATGAAAAGACGAAATATATTACTCTGGACACACATATTTGTTATTTTGGGAAATATACTTATTCATTGAAGCAGCTAGCCTGGCTCTGTCCAAAGGTAAAACGGGGCCAAGAAATAGTCTATAGCACGTAACACTGGAATATGTCGTTTTTATATTTTGGACAAAGCTGAGATGACATTATGCAGTCTTTTATAGTTTTAGTCTAAACTAAGCCAACTGGCAGCTGGCTGTAGCTTCATGTGTGGGACAGTGGTATCAATCTTCTCATCTAACTCTTGGCAAAAAAGCAAAATGCTGAACCACTGCTTTAACTTGAACAAGCATTCACCTCAAACCTTAAGGCCTAGTAGATATCAATACACCATTTCTTGAAGCACACTCCTCATTCAGTACATTCACAGAGAGAACCATGATGTTCAGAACATCTTAAAACTTTTAATCCATTATAATCATACCTATATTGTCTTATAACTGCAGTTATAAGACATAATAATGCACAAAGCAACTGTTGCTACTATGTGCCATGTAGGTGTGTGTGTAAATGATACATTATAGATAAGGACTTTATACAAAATTTTCCCACTGTAACTTCTCTTAACTCGAGCAAAGAGGTAACATGGGTAACTGAGGACTACATGGCTCCATGTTTTCTCAATAAATGACCACCACCCACACAATAAATGAGGAAATACATTTTACAAGGTATGAGGTAAGAGTGTAGGGGTGTGTTCTGTGCACGTACATAATGTGTGTGCGTCTCTGTGAGTATGTGAGACAGAGAGATAGAGAGGTCAGTACGTGAGGGAGGTAGGTCGACAAACACTCACAGCGCCTCGGTGGACTGAGGGGGTGGGCTGCACCCGCAGACAGGGGACGCCATTGGTGGGAATAGGGACTGTCTGAGGAGCTACTGGTCAGGTCCCGGACATTAAAAATATATTTTTTTTAGTTGACAGGTGGGTGTGGAGGGAATAGAGACATTACCAAGCCCCTCAGTTTGCATTAGTGTAGAGTACAGCTGTTCATACAGGTGCAAGAAGAGTTAATTGCTGAGATTTGCATATAGATTTACTGTATGTTCATGGCAGTGAGTTTGGAATCTGTGAATATCTATAACGGCTCACAACTGTCTGTGTGTGTGTGTACCTCTCAGAATGACAAAAAGCAAAGCTGGATTTTTCACTGTGTTTCTCTCTGGTGATGTTGATGTGTGTTTGCTGGTGGCAGGTGGTGGGTCTTGTGGGTGTTTGACAAAAAAGGGACGAAAAACAAAGTTAACAGGGCATGTTCCCACTAAAGAAAAAAAAAAGAAATCCAGTTTTTCTTCTCCTCTTGTCCTTCCCACACACTTCCTCTTCTACCAAAAGCCAACCCATTTATTTCCTTCTGTGGCCAGGGTTCTTTTAGGGGGCTCAACGTTTTGTAAGTCACACTTCCTGGTCCTCAAAGACCTCCAGGAAGAGCGGGGGAAAGAGTTCGTTGGGACACTCCACCTTCATATGGAGGAAGCGGCTGGCGTGGCAAGCTCCGATCATGCGCAGGTCGGTCACCTTCATCAGCAGCTTGGGCCAGAAGTGGGGAATGTTGTGCTTGCGGTAGTTGATGTAGTGCTCGAATGCCAGCAGGTATGCCTCCTGGCACTGCTCGATCTTCTCCATACTGGTCAGCCCTGAACGGTCTGGTGTGATAAAGAAGATTTACATTTTTTACTTTGATGCAACCTCCACCTCATCTTTCCTGAAGTGTAAATTCGGGACTTTTTAGACTATTGTCTTAGTGGCCATGCTCCACAGACAGTGACTATCTAGGAACTAGTGTTGTGCAGTGACAGGATTCCAGGGCTACAGAGGCTCACTGACAGCCCGACTGATGGTTAGATGTGTCAGGGCCTTAATATTTATATATATTTATATATATAGTCCCTTTCTATCCCAGTGTGTTCAATTTGGTCAGCTTCATTTGTCAGCCCCAGAGGTTGCTTGGTTTTGTTCCCATGGATATAATCAGCCTGACTCCCACGAAAAAAAAAAACAGTAGATGTTTATCCCATGACTGAATACAAAAATCATTTTGTAAGTAATTGTTTTAATTGTAGTAATAATCAACAAAAAGCTTTATTTTCAAAATCGAGAATTGGCTAATTCCCACCGAAAATCTGGACAACTTACCAAGTAAAATGAAATTTAATGTGATGATGATATGATTTTCTCAGAATTGACAAAGTTCCTCTACAGAACACAAGCTGTTATCAATGATCTGGATGTGTAAAACTGGTGGAGTTCTCCTTTGATGTAGGAAGACACACAACGCCTTGTTCTTACAGAAGATATGACTTCGGTGTAAAGAAAAGACACATTTAGTTGTTAACGTGAAAATGTAAAAAGTGAATTTATAACCAGTTAAGTGATCTGAGCTCAGAAGCAGCAAAGCCTTCACTCACTGTATTATTTATGTGTCAGTTATTAAATATTTTATTCAGTTTTTTTCCAGCATCTTTTATTCTAAACTAAAAGAAAACTCTGCTGACGTAAAAGAGCTGGGTGAAAATCGGAAAAACAAAGTATTAAAACTACAATGTCATCAGAAATGATAGGAATAAGAAAAGATATGTTTAAATGTTAAAATGCAGCAGAACTTCTTCCTCACCTGAGCTCATGAGCAGCACGGCCTGCATCAGAGCCACCTCCGAGTCATCTAGGTTGAACTGAGCCAGGCTCTTGCCCAAATCAAAGATGGCATCTGACACAACGCCCAACCCGCCGTTCTTCAGCTGCTCGCGTTTGACAGCCATCTCGCCGTTCAGCGTCAGCGTCTCGCTCTCTGGATCATAGCGTACAGCGGCACGCAGCGACATGATCTCCATGCAGCAGCCCTTCAGCAAAATGATCTGGTCTTCACAAGGCAGCTGGGAAAACACGTGAGGTCATCAGGAAATAATATGAGGAAATTAAATCAGCGGATAAAGAATTTCAGTCTAAAAGGTGATGATAGAACTTTAGATTGGATGTAGAGAAGTATTACTATTCCAGATTAGTGCAGAATCATCTGTTTTCAAGTTAATATAATGGCTGCTTGCTAGTTGAAAATGAGGGACATAGATTGATAGGAAGATGTTTTGCTCACTTTATTTTTACTGATGGACTGTGGTAATTGTGGCAAAATATGCAAATATAACATTAACTAAAAAAACTTTAAATGTACAGTAAGATGTGGTATCAAGCTTTTCTGCAATGTCAAACGTCATTATCTTGGAGTGCTTCCTTGCAGAGAAAGAGCTATCATTTTCTATTCCCAACAAATCCCCTGCTACACTTTATGTAACCGGGAAGCCCCTACAATATACATGATGACTGCACTCAGTTAGGTGGAACACAGGCGAGGACACACACACACACACACACACACACACACACACACACACACACACACACACACACACACACACACACACACACACTCGTTTCTGTAGAGAGCAGAGCAATATCAGTGAGTGGTGAGTCATCACATCCAGAGAGAGAGGGGGTGGGGGGGAAGGGGCTGATTATTATTTGGTGTAATAACAGCTGACAAGCAGCATGACAAAGGCTGCTGAAAGAGGGAGTACCCAAACAGCAGACCTCGTTAAGGTCAACAAGCTCGTTAGTAGGTTTTCATGACGACGAGTCTGGAGTTTTTATTATAAAGTAAAAGAAAATGTCTACAGATCAATCATTTCGAAAAGAATTATTCAGAAAAAAATAAAGAATAATTTTTAAAAGGGAAAGAGATTAATCATAACATACCAGGGTTAAAGTTTGTTAAGCTTTGCACTATTCACAACTGAATACAGTTATATATTTATTTAATGGTGACAGATTTACCATTTGAAATTTTACAACGGGTCCTTTATTAATTGTGGAAGCTCATTTAGATGCCGTCAAATACTGACGTTTGGAATGAGACTCAACAATAAAAGAAATCTTTCTTCAGTATACAGTGAGAGTCTCCACAAACTATTGTTGTATTGCAGTGTAGACCTAGTAGTCCTTGTATTATCAGGGTCAAATTAATGAAATGATGTGCTTCTTGGCATGGTTACTGCAGTAAGCTAGTAAGGACATGCAAATGATTGCAGCTTATGTTAGAGCAGACATTTCTTTTTTTTTTGAGGGGGGGCATCAGTATCGCTCTGACTACAGCCCCATGGCTCCCATCCACACCGCTTTGACAGGTCTGCCTGCTGTACGGGTGCTATGCTATGGTTGGACAATCGGGGGAGGGGTTAAACACATGTTAAACTGATAAACCTTTTTATATTTGGAAAGTCTTTCATGAATTAATAGCTACAGGGCAGAGGAAGTGGTGTGGTTTACATGTAGGGTGCAGCAGTGCCAGCTTTAGGACTGAGTGCTACCCAGGCCAAAAATGTCAGCACTAATGACGCTGTGAATAACTCTGGATGAAAGCATCCATAAGTGTTTAAACTACCATGCAGTGAGGCAGATGATAGACTGGAACCCACAGATATGCACACACACCCACTGAACCTACCTCTGAGAACATGGGCAATTTCTTGGCAAAGTCGACGACGCGCGTGATGGCGGGGGTCATGATCTTGGTGAACTCGCTGAAGGCTTCCAGGTCCACCTTATCTCCATCGGAAGTGGGCACCAGCGGACCCTGGCCGATATCATCTGACTAGAAACAAGACATCACACAGGTGACGGGAGCATTCACGGCTGAAAACGTCATTAGGAAATGCTAATATTTAACAGTGAGCTGCGGTTGAAAGCTCAGATAGCTTGTGAGTTCGCCTTTGAGCTTAGATTCTCTTTACGTTTTCCAGTTTTTCCAGTGAGGCTGGACAGGAACACTGGATAACAGAATGAAATCCTAAAATTTTAAAAGGTTTACAGGCTTGTACAGATCCTAAAATATGGACTGTTGCCATGTTGAGACTCACATAGCAACAGTCTGGAACCAATTTAAATACCATCAAAGACCGTATGAGCAGTAGACAGGAGAGCAGACTTAAATTAGAGACTAAGATTTTAGACTGTATTTGAGGAAGACCTCATGTGAGTTTAACAGGGTAATGTAAAGATAAATAGATGAGCTATGTTGCAGTACAACGTGGACAAATGAAGTCAGTTTAGACGGTTGTAGCAATAACAGCATACTTTCAATACATTCAATATTTTCGCGATGCACTTTTAGCACGACATCCAACAGCCTAATGCACTTCGTTAAACAAACATGGATAAAGTGTGATCAGAAACAGAGGACCACTACTTTAAAGGCGTTTAGCATCTGCCAATCAAAGCAGCTTATCGGCGTGACAGGGGATTTAACATCGGGGAGAGCTGAGGTTATCTCACTGATTGGGAGAATGTGGTAAACATTGCACAGGTTTCCATTCATAGCTACACAGCTGATCCCTATCCTGTTTTGATCAAATGGGAACTTGAGAACCATAACAGAGAGGAAACAGATACACTTTATTAATCGCTAGAGGGGAAACTTGGGGGTCATCAGCAGGATGTTAGGATGAGGGACGAGGAACCTACTGAAGTATAAAAAACAACTGTAAAATCTCTAAAATCATGTACTGACATTGAACAGTTAGAAGATTGTGGATGGGAATACACTACTTTATTCTGGTTGTTCTCATGAATGGCTTTTCAAATGCTACAAATAGTGAAAAAACACCATCATTTCTCAGTAGTTTCACAAAAACTGGTGTGAGGTTTTAAGTGTCGACAGTGCAGTTTTGAAAACCAACCCGCTCTCTCTGAATGATGTAAATCACATCAGTCATGTTTTTTACTGACTGTACTTAAATGTGCACTCTTCTGTAATGCAAGCAGAAAGTGTCCTGTGATGTAACCTTCCAAAGTTTGGTTTCAGTAGATCACAGCTAACCCGAAGTGTAAAGCAGTGAAGTTGCTGTAACAACAGGTAGTATCTGGGCTCTGATTGGCTGAGTCACTTTCTCCCAAATATGGAATCTGTTCTTTTCCACTTAGCATCCTTCTTCTTCTTTGTTCATCTTGGACTGGCCGCTTTAATGACCCTCAGCAATTCGTCAGCAGGCCTTCAAAAACTGTTTTTGACTGTAAACCCATCTTTGCCTCTATGGAATGGTTGCCTGGTAACTGTCATCTGACCTTTGCCTTAAGGAAACCAATGGTGGTGCAGACACACACAGCTGCACGTGCCACTGATCACATGGGACGGCACAGAGTGAGTTGCTGATGAAAAGGAGTGCTGTCAAAAATGAAACGAAGGCGCTTTCTTTCATGTGTTAGCTTGATTTTTGAAGCGGGGAACAACTTTCAACATACTGCCGGCGGAACATTTTGGAATAATGAGCTACATAAAAGAAGCAGTACTGAAGAGTGCAGAAGTTCCGCATGGATACTGAAAGTAATTAATACAAATCTGAATGAAAGCTTGTGATGAAGGCTTACCTCAAGAGTGTCCTGATCTAGACGCACATTAATGAAAATATAACGTTACCAATAACTTTTCTTGGTCAAGTTTTTGAGCTCTTGCAAATTGACCTTGACCAGTTTGCATTTCTCAAACCCTGGTGAGTTTTTCCATCCCAGTGCTTTAGTTTCTAGTTTGCAAGTATGTTTAAAAGCAGCCTGAATTTACAAAAAGAAAAAGAATATATAAATCATAATATTATTGGATTTTGGGGATAATCATGCTACAACCAGAGCCCTGTTTTTTTCCACTTATATTTTATTACAATTTGGCAAATTGGCACCATAAGAAGTGTGCCGAATAAGCCATTAGCAATTCCTGTTTGCAATGTACCCATTGATGTAAAGACAACTATCACTGGATTACTTTTATACTGAAGACAAGTTAAAAAAATGATAAGTTCTGGAGTTATAAGGAGCATCTTTAAATAGGATTTCTAAGCAGATTAATAAGTAATGAAAACTAGAAAGAGTGGGTCACACTGAATCTAAAAATGTGTATCATGTCTGTATATTCAGATTTGATTGAGTTGTGTCTGTGAAAAAGGACTGTTAAATATCTTAACTGAATGGGCTGTGTACACAGACGTTGCTGCTGCTGCTGCGACTGTTGACCATGTGGCCAAATCAGTGGGACAAAATACGATAACTAACTTCCCATTATTTTTTGGACATTATTGATTTGTTTGTGTAACATTTCTATTCCTCATTACGCAACAGCGCTCTGTCTGAAGGCCTAGTCTGCTCCGGACTAAAAGCCTACCAGGAACTTGCGCTTCTGTTTCCAGCTGGAGCCCTGGGCGTTGGTGTGCCGGTGGGCCTCGCTGACCATCCTGATCAGCTCCCATTCCGCGGTGCTCGGCTCTGGCCTTGTCTGCAGCGTCCGAACCATCTCCTCCCTCTTCCTTCTCTGTCGATTCTCCTCGATCAGACGCCGCTTGGCCACGCGCTTTGACTCGTCCAACACCACTGATGGGGGAAGAGAAGGTTCAGGTGAATTAATGCAGTGAGATTACAGTGGGGGTCTTAACAATACCAATAATAACAATTTTTGTTTTACATGGCATAGACCTCCATGTCGGTTTTCAAAATAAAACTCCCTGTGTAGACTCCTGATTGTAAAAACATAGTGTAACATATTTTGCTACTATTTGTGTAAAATGTATTCTTGATCGTCCCTCCATGATGGCTTGTGAGAGGGTTTATGATGTCACTCAAAAGCTTGTACAGCCTGGACAGCATGCAAAAGTGTGTGTATGCACATATTTTATTTATTATATATATCTACAGTTGTTTCTCCATTTATTAATTAGGAGGCCCAACTGCAACACATTACAACACAGAATTCAAAGCACCACTGCTGCTATAGTGAATCAAACAGAACTGAAGTGCACTGTGGTGGAAGTCAAGTCCAGATGTTCTGAATTTGTGTTTTCATCAAAATATCCAGAGGAGCAGAAACAACTTCCTTTATTCACAGGAGCAGCTGTACTACTAAATTAATATCATCCCCAACATGAAAATAGATGATGTTGTTGAGTGTGTGTGTGTGTGTGTGTGTGTGTGTGTGTGTGTGTGTGTGTGTTTGTGTTTGTGTGTGTGTGCTGTTACTTCTCTTCTTAACTAGTCAGACCGCAAGGCAGTGCAGAAATCTGTGTACACATACACACATAATACAGACAAATGTGGCACATACTTGTTCTACATCAGTAATCAGCCACACAACAGTCTAATACTGTATCCTAACAGCATATCTTAATAAAGAAGTAACATAAATTAATCCTCCCAAAAAACTGAGTCACTCATTCCCATTAATTTATGGAAGCCAATTTGTTGCCAAAAGTGTATTTTGAGAAAGTTTCTCATTATAATGACTTACAGAATCTGGTTTTTCCATCACATTGGCAGAAATTGGCTTCCATATTGTTAAATCCAAATCAGAAATGAATTGTTGCACTTATGTGCAGTATTTTAAGTATTGGTGAAATAATTACACTTTGTTTATTACAAAAACGTATGCCCCAAAGTCCTGAAATGCATTGGCTACCACCACATGATAATTGATTAATTGTAAATTGTTTTTTATTGTTTTGACAGGTAATTTGCTTTAGTGTAAGAAAACTGAGTACATTCAATTTAAGTGGTAAAATTTCTATAAAGAAGATGCAGTCTGACCTTTCTTTTTTTCTTTTTATTTCCCTTTATCAGGTGTAGTCATATACATTCACACGTTCAAGGATACAACACAGGTATAAATGGGGTAGAGGTAGTCCATAGATGTTGACATCCTAACAATGTCCAAATAGAGTCCATATTTGAAAGTGGGCAGTGATATTCATTCACTGAGTGAGAGGATGAACATATAGTATACAAACATTCATTATTCATAATTGAAACCCTCATCGGTCACATCAAAAATCATATCAATCAATAAAATATGAGATAATTGGGGACCATATAGCAGTCTGACTTTTCAATCAATTCTGTTAAAACTAGTGCTGTCAGTTTAACGCGTTATTAACGGCGTTAACGCAAACCCATTTTAACGGCGTCAATTTTTTTATTGCAAGATTAAAGTTCTTTTTGGCCTAGCACACTTCGTAGTTTTTTTCACATGCTGTTTCAACAACTAGTAACGTTAGAAAAACTACAACACCACACCGGATCTAGCTAGACCGGAAACAAAACAACAGGCACTCCGCACACACTTGTTTAAGAGTAGTAGACGTTACGTTTTGAGTGGATGGCGAGCGTGAGACGCCGAAATGGATGGATTCCTTGATGTCTGAAAATGTCAACAGGCTTGTCTGTTTGAGTAACTGGCTCAAGGCAAAGAAGTAGTAGGCTTACCTTTTATTGGTAACCGTTACTGTTCATTCTTTCTGAAATAAGAGGCTGGGTTGAGCCTCTGGTGAATAAAGAGCAGTAGACTGACTGCTATGTTCAAAGCAAACTTGAGGAAAGTATTAAGCCATGGTTTAACTGCACTATAGACTCAGTCCTAGTTTACCTTACCTGTGCACTTTGTAATTTTATTTTGTATCGCCCTGTTTTGATCCCTTAGAAAGGGCTGTTGAAGGGGCTGTTTGTGAGACAAAGTATTTTTTTCACCCTTTTATTGATGGACAGTGTTACATTGTGTGAGAGGTTATTTGCTCAGAGTGAGAATGTTAGTGTGAAATTGAACACTACAGTATATGCCAATGTTGTTTTCAATAAAAACAACATTTGCACAAAGCAAGCTGATCCACTTTTCCATGTTGATAAGAGCATTAAAATGAGAAAAAATAATGGGACAAAAAGAAATCAAGGGACATTTAGAATAGATAAAAATGTGTATGTAATTGCGATTAATTGCGAGTTAACTATGACATTAATGCGATTAATCGTGATTAAATATTTTAATCGTTTGCCAGCACTAGTTAAAACATTTCAAATAAGTTTGCAGAAATTCTGTTTATGAGTGTAATATACTTAGTATATATATATATATACTAGTTTTAAGAACAATTAACCTTTCCTAAACAATAAATTAGTTAGTTGCACTCAAATCAAATATTTTTTCATGCTTAAATTGTTAGAGTTAACAGATTTAAACTGTTGGTTTGAGTTGAACTAACTCTTTAGGTTTTACAGTGAACATATGCTACCAAGGTTATATGTTTGATCTAACCCTGAGCTTGTAGGCACAGTATTCTTAGGCAGTGTCCTCAGGGTAGACGATCTATCTAAGCCTCTCAGTGCTGGCCTGGTATCTAGTACCCTCTTACCAACCGCAGCAGTAAGAAAAGCCAAAAACATCAACCTCATAGTGATACTAGAGGTAAGGTTGCCATTGCCATTCACTGAGCCAAGGTCCTATCTTTGCAAAAAATATTTCGAGTTTTCAACAGTTGCATAGTGACAGTGGCAGCCATAACCTTGTGGATCTCTTTGTAAATACTAGTAGTGATAAGAATGATATATATAATAACTCACAGTCCATGGCCATGCCCACAGAGATGCACTTCTTAAAGCGGCACAACTGGCACTGGTTGCGGGTGATCTTGTCGATAATGCAGCAGCCTTCATATTTACAGGAGTAAGCCGGGTGGAGGTTCTTCTGGATGGTCCTGCGGAAGAAACCCTGAAGAGTGGAAAGGAAACAGGATAGAGAAGAAACAGAAAGAGTAAAAGAAAGAAAGAAAACAAAATGAGCAAAATTGCTAAAGAAGAACACAGAGGCAGAAACAGCATTCAGTGATTGAGGACCATAACTTCTAAATTAAATGTTCTTGTGTCTTGATTAGCATAAAACAAATGCTTTAAACGGTTCTTTATCACATTGCAAGCGGATGATTGCTTGCCAAGAATGGTTAAGTAATGAAGTGATGGCTGACTGAGTATCTCTATAGATAGTTGAGGAGCATTTTGATTAGAATCACACTCTTGAAGTGGTTTACAAAGACATGATTTTAAGCAGTATCAGGGAGGCATCTCAGAAAAGATTTTTTTTTTTTTAGATCCTTCATAATACATATCAAAGAAAACATATTTGCTAACTGGTCACTCCCTAATCCGTCTTAGCACACAGCCATAAAGACTAAAAAGCAGTTAATTATAATACCAAAAAAACTTCTGCTTTTCAGCACCACAGCGGGGATTCAGTGTGCTTTGCTTCCCGTGAGAGTACGGCGGGACGGTACGGGAATAGCTGAAGCTGTTTTTAGGGGCTGTGGAAAGGCCGCTCTACAGGACGCCAATCATTGGATAATAAACACACCCACACCTTCCATTAAGAGGCCCCCTGCCAAAGTAATTACTGTACAGTGTAGTAAACATGAATTGATTTTATGAAAAGGAGAATAATGTTGCTGTTACGATAATAACAGCAAATACAAGTTTATTTCCTGGCATGTATTTGTATTTGTATGATCTTTTTTTGGTAGATTAGATTTTAAGACTTTCCATGTTTCCAACCTTTAGGCAGCTGTTTTCTTCAGTTTCTAATCAGTATTACAGTACAATTAGCTTTCAGAGACAGAGAGTTATGTGCCTGACTATTTCTTGGCTAGGAGCAGTAATTTCCTGGAGTCTGTAATGCTCGCCAGCCAACTGCTCAGCTCTAAGTCTTTGTGCTAAGCTAACTGGCTGCTGGCTCCAGCCTTGTATTTAATAGACAGACATGAGAGTGGTATCCATCCTCTTGCCTAACTTTATGCCAGAAATCAAATGAGCATATTTCCCAAAATATCAAACTATTAGTTTTAGAGTTGGCTACTGAACAGCATGAAAAACAGCTGCAAATAAATCTTACACAGGGAGACCAGAACATTTACACTGTGGTGGTGTGAACTATAGTTTATTTTGAGTCCAGTCCACATATAGAGCACCAAATATGTGTTAATCCACAGCTAAAAATGGTACTCTGTAACATCACAATTTACTGCCGTTTGAATCATGTTGGCTAAAAGCTACAGTGCCAGCTGTTTTAGAAAATTGTTAGGGCTGTACCCGACGCATTTTGTCAGTAAACTCTGATTTGGCTATTCAATACGACGATTCAATGATTCATTCCTTTTTCTTAGTTCAGCGCCACACTAAACGCCTACATCAGCTGGGTGGAAACACAGCTACATGAACCTCATGTTTTAGCCAACTGCAGGTTTGAATGCTTTTTTTTGTCATCTGTGAGGTGAAAACATCAGATTTCCACACAGTCAGAGAAAGCAAAAGCTTTCACCAAGACTCTATCATAGTGGACGGCAGTAGAGGAGGTTGTAGCACCGCCTGGTTCAAAAGCGGTTTAGCCAACTTCACTGACAGTAAGCCCTCTGCCCTGCGTCACGTTATCTGTTCCATCACAGTTCGTTTTGTGGTTTGTAATCATTTAGAAAAACTTGGCTTGTAAAGTTAACAGCCTGCCATGCTGTCGCCATGTACAATGATGCAGCTAAAAAACAATAGTGCAGAGATATGACTGACAAAATGCGAGTCAACTTGGGGTCTTCATTGATGATTCGAGTTTTGGTGGGTTGACCTAAAAATTACTGAGCCTTTTTTAAAACTTAAACTATATTTGTGACCAATTGCTGAAGATTCACGTCTTCTGTAGGACCCAATAGGCTTGGGGCCACAGAAACCAGAAATGAATTCCATTCTAGTGAATACAAAAGGCTGTTGTAGGAGCCTTTAATTGGTTCACTCAACCAGGAAAATTAAGTTAGCCCCAACAATACATGAAGCTTAGCAGAAGTTCAGTCAGGAAAAATACTTTTCATAAGCTTGCTTTATGTGCCACTTGACTCTAGGTGCTCACAGTGTCATTTTGCCATGGCATCTGTTAAGCAATAATTTTGCTGTTGTCAGAATTTAAAATGGTTCCTTTTAGGGCTGCTGTCATTTCAGAAACTGACTGATCACATCTAGTCTGAGCCTTCAGAGCCAGCCCATTATTCAGTACTACAAGCCTCATATGTAATATTCTAATCTAAATGATGGACTTTACAATTTTCTTATGCTTTGAGCAGCAAACAGCAAAAGCAAACAATAGCTAAGAGAATCACATATTGTTGTGTGTCAGAGGGGTATCTGAAAGGCAGTATGAACTGATGTTTGTTAAAACTGACGTACTTCTGTTCTGGGAGACTAAAAAAGCTTTAGACAATTCTGCCAGTGTTGATTAGCCTCATGGCTCAAAGAGTGGTACTGTGACAGCAAAATAAAACTAAATGTCAAGGATGTAATTCCAAATTACATGTCATGCCAGCGGTCATTTTGAGCTCGAGCCACATTTTTCAAATTATGAAGATGTTAATGAGAAGAGAAATACATAATCAAAATCATATTTTTTCAGATTTTATCTGCTGTAGCTAGCTAATTGGGCAAATGTCAGCTTCATGAGTTGGTTGAAAAACACTGTCTCCAGTCATTTTTAATGTTTCCAGCCTTAAAATGAGAAGCATATAAAAGGGTCTTAAATGTGCAGTTAACGGCTGTATCCCAGGCAAAAGGTTAGCATCCTGTTAATAAAGAAACAGCATTGTTCTCCTAAAGAAGTGTTGAGCTAGTTAGTGCTAGAATTATAAATATAAGGACAACTGTAAAATCTGACTGACCCTGCTTAGCTTACACTTGCAGCTTGCTATTATAAAAATAACTTTTTGTCATTATTGCTGAAAAGAATCTACCGGGCCTGAATGAAAACAACCAATCAGAGCCAAGAAAGATATAAAGACGCTTTGGGTTGGAGGCTTGAAGATAGTTGATTGTTGAGTCTCGTTCCCAGAGTCCCAAACCATCTGTATTTGACACTCAACAGTCAACTATCTTTCTCCACTCTGATTGGTTGTTTTTGTTCCAGCTCGGTGGATTCTTACATCTTACACTCTTAAATCCCATTAGGAGCTCTAGGAGGAGCCGGAGGAACCTGATTGTTTCACAGATTAACTGTCTCATGTACTACTGTCAGGATATAATGAATATGGATATAAATACATGGTAATTATTCTGAGTTTGTTGGAAGGACCAGCAAGGAGACATTTTTTAAAATTATTATAACACTGAGCTAGTTAGCTGGATATGCTAACTAGATTACGTTACAGGAGATAAACACATTGTTTAACCCAGTTGTTACACTTTTGCTCTTGTATTTTTTTGGAACACCTAAATCAATCTCAACTCATATATATATATATACACACACACACGTCTCTTACTACAGCCCTATGTACACTGCTTTAACAGAAATCCAAAGCTTGACAAATGGCTAGAGACTGTTCAAATTTCACCCACCACTCTCAAAGAATCATATAGTGAGACAGAGATGTTCCACTGTACCTTGCAACCCTCGCAGGTGATGCAGCGGTAGTGGTAGCCGGTCGCTTTGTCCCCACACACCACACACGGCTCATCCTTCTCCAGGTAGCTGGGGATGTACCCTGGAACAGAGACACTAAGAGCTATAGGAGAGGAGGAGGAGGAACAGGAGGATGAGGAGGAGGAGATTGAAGAGGAAGACAGGGTGGAATGAGAGAAGGGTGAACAATGAGTACGAGCGAGGGAGGTCCAGTGGGATGGTGAGTGGTAAGGAGGAGGTAAGGTGATGAGAAGGAAGGAGGAGAAGAATAGTGAGATGGAGAGGAGAAGATGAAGGGGAACGAGGAGTGGAGGAGGAGAGGGAGGAGGGGGCTGAGTGTTATCACAGGGGCCTCAGAGAAGCTCCTGTGCATACGGCCCCAAGAGACTGTGATCAGACTGCACACAGACCTGGTATCATGCAGGCTTATGAGGTTTAGAGTCATATTCCCAGAATTCATCAAATATACTTTTCATCTTTTCATTTGCTTCTTTATTCCTCTTGAGAGGTGACATATTTCCCTTAGCTCTTGATCCTTTTAACTCATACTTACATAATAACAATATGTACATTCTCTTCAGAACTCTAACCTCTAAGCTGTCATGATGTTGGAGAAGGACTGACAGTCATCTGGGCATGCTCAGACAGGGCTCTCTCCTCAAAAAGACAGCCCACTTGCTTTTTGAAGAGCACAGAACCATTCATTGAAATGATGCCTAAACACTCCCCCCAGCTCTACGCACACCTTAACACACACAGCACCCGACCACTGTATCACAGTTGCTCACAGCCTCACAAACACACACACACATGCTTAGAGGGTTCTGGAAAGCGAAAATGCAAAGAGCGCTCCGGTGGAGGGGATTTATAGTGAGGCTCTTCCCATACTACTGCAGCCACCCAGACAGTAAATCCACAGTGGTGATCTGAAAGAGCTGCTGTCTGCGAGACTTTCATTTTTACTTAAAAAGATACTGCTGTATTTTTAAAGCTATTTTTAAAAGTGGAATTCTGTTTGTCATTGTCATTTGTAAGATAAATGTAAAAGTCCTTCACTTTTACTCCTACATGCAAAGACAAGATATGTATGAAATGTCTTTTAAATTAAAAATAGTAGGTTACAGAGGTTGCTTATGAGTATCTTGTTAGGGTCTTACATGGCTGCAGTATGCAATTGGGCGAACATATCTTCCAACACACATTGCCCTTGCAATCTGTCTTTTTATCTGCATTTGTAAATGTGATATGGAAGACTTAAAATGCCTAAATTAAAACAAATCAAACTAAGAAATAAAGAGAAATACAGTACACAACTCTTTCTCCAATTTTTTCAAACTTTAGCTTTTAGTTTTTTTTGTTTTTTCATTGGGACATGAATTTTCCACAAAAAACCCAACTTATTAATTTAAGGAAGTACCAAGGTGTATATCATTTCATTGTACTTATTTGTACGACTTGTTTTGTCTGTACTGTAGTCTTGTACCTTAAGAGTCCTGTCTACATCTCTACTCGAACAAACATCTTAAGCTTAGGCTTTGGTCACCTAGGTGAACTAATTTGTGCTCAACAAAGCCTCTGGAGAAAATAATACAGAAAGAGAAGGATGAGGAGAAGATTATCATAGTAATGACACCCAGGATGCAACTGAAAGCCAAGGGGAGTCAGCTGTGGGGTGATGGGCTACACTGAGCACTGAGCAAATCTTCCGGCACATCAAAAGACTTCTTCATCTTTAAAGGAACCCGTTTTGAATTGTGTTCACTCGCTTGGTTGGAAACAACAACAAAACGAAGATGATCAATCCTTACCAGACATACTCTTCACCGAACACTGGCTGTTCTTGCTCTTTCTCTTCGGCACATCGGGCCACCTGGGAGGGGAGAGGAAGGAGATGGGATAGGGGGAAGAAGGGAAGAGAGAACAATGTTACAATGTGAAAAAGATGACATGACGCAATGAAAAGACATTTTTCATTATCCAATAATCCATCGTTTTTCTGGTAACTTGTTCAATTGTATAATCTACCAAATGTAAATGCTGATTATGTCTCAGAGACAAAGGTTACATTTTAAACAGGATATGAAACATTTCAATTTAATATTAATGCCTCTATATGACCAAGAGAAGATTGGCTTTTTCTATATGGTTATTCTTAATGTCTGCCATCGTGTCGGATTCAGTCGGATTCCCCTTGAAATCAATAAAGAAGGCATAACCGCTTTGATTCTCCGCCCGAACCCAATAAGACCCAAGCCAACCTACCAGGTTTGGCCCAAAACCGCTGCTGTAGGTCGGGCTCGGACAGAATGAGATTTTTACTTAGATATGTACAGATATTTAATATTTTGTTAATAATGTATGCGACTGTAATTAACGAGTGGATTTGTTATTTATTCATTTTTAATATCATTTGCACTATATTATGTGCACAATGTTGTTTACTTGGAAAAGTAGTTTGTAAATAAACTATTTTTTGGCCTAGGGTCAGGCCTGATTTTCTGGGCCTGATCAAAGCTCTAATGGGTAGTATGTGACTAACTGCTTAACAATCTCAGTCTGAAATTCAACTGCAGCCAACATTTTTGTTGTACACTGATAAACAACAAAAAAGAGGAAATGTCCTCTCCTGAATGAATGGACTTGTGTCAGATGGCTTGCAGACTTGCTGGTGGCATGTATGCGTGGTTAAAGTTTGCTTGGCTGCAGATGAATCGTCCCCGATGAGCTCGACCAGAGGGATGTCTGAGTCACTTTTTTTCTCTGCTGCGTCTTCATGAATTCATTTGTTTTTTACTTCTGCCCGAATACTGGGTATTTTTTCACTTTCAATCACATATCCAATTTTATACCTATATAGCTGTAATTCAAAGTCAAGCACACCTTGTGCTTTCAGGGTGTGTTTGGAATACTAAGAATCAAATGAATCATGCCTCCATTCACATACATGGACAAACACATGCACACAAATATTTGATATCGAGGCTACGCGCACGCACGCACCCACCCACCCACACACACACCCACACACCCACACACACACCCACACACACACACACACACACACACACACACACTCCAGGATATAGATAATTCTTTCACTGATCTCTTCCCCACCTCATATCTCTCTCTCTCTATAATTCTCTACCCTTCCTCTTTTCTCACTTTCACAGGATGGAGTCTGCATTTGCTCCTGGCGGCAGATTTGGATTACCATCCTCTCTCCCTCCCTTTTTTTCTGTCTATCCCCATGTCTGTCTGTTTGCTCCAAAATCCCTCCCATTCCCATTTCCGCTTTTCTTTCCATAAAATCTCTCTCTCTTTCCCTCCCATTTTGGAGAGAATTTGACATTTCTTTCTGTTTGCGCCCTCAACTTTCCTTCATTCCTCCCAGTTGTTTCTGTTTTTCCCTCTCCTTCTGACCATCTCTCTCCTCTCATCTCTCCTCTCTAAACTTCCATCAGCAGTATTAGGTAACAGCGCTCTTCTCCATTATTCCCCTCCCTCCCTTTGGCTGTCAAATCCACTTTCCTCTTCTAACCGAAAAAAAAAAAAAAAAAACCAACTCTGACGTCTCTTCCTTGGTTCTTGCTGCTCTTCATGGTCGAGCAAACGTATTCATTTATTGCAGTGCACATGGCCAGGCAGTAACACGATGGGAAACTGTATACTCTGGTTACTGATGACTGTGAGGTGAGCCACCATAACAGAAAAACCCACAATATCAATTCTTTGATTAAAAAACAAACAAAATCATTAATAAGCGCCATTTAATAGAACTTATGACAGCGCTGAAAGGTCTATTTCCACCATATTCTACCACAACATGAGGGAATTGGTGGTAGGCATGTAAAAATTATTGTCAGGAGGTCTAATGTCTATGACAATTATTATTTGGTTGTGAGCCTTGAGTCAAAGTAAATATACAGTAAGTACAAAGACTTTAAAAACACAAAAATACTACAATAAAAACTACAAGAAAATGTGCAAGCTGCAATAATTAATCTCTGGGGCCCACTAGGGGGCAGCAGAACAAACTGACAATATGTCTTTGGTTAACGTGTTAGCAAACGGTTGCCTATTTACCCATGAAGAAGAAACAGAGAAACATTATTAGTGGAATCAGTGGAATTTTGTCCACCTGACATTGAAATCCAAGATTCACTCACTTTTTTTTATATCTGACTTTACTTGCCACTATGTTCACCAGCTGGTTGCTAACTTTGTCTGTGTGCTGTTTAGTCATGGGCTTGCACAATATAGTGGGTTTATTGTGGGAAGTTGGACCAAAACAATAAGATAAAACAGGCTGAAGCGCTCTGCAGATGGTTCACCATTGCTTGTCAAGCTTTCTGTTTTTGCACAGCACAGGCAGTTTAAAATAATAACAATTGCAGATTTTTCAGGAGCTGGTTGAAAACACTGACTTTTTAATTATTCCAGAATTACTACTGTGTAACCTAGTCACATGTTGATGTTAGGCACTTATGTTAGAACCAATAAACACACTGTTACATCCATTCCTTATGACAGTGAAATCAATTGTGTTTTTGAAAATCTGTAAAATATTGCGATACACCTCTACGTTACAGTTATTTGATCCATTATTGTCACTAAAAATATTCATTAATGCCGCTTACAGACACTTTGATAATGTCAAACTTTAGCATCCATTTGTAGCATTAAACAAAATATTGTGGCAGACAGCAACGCATGCTGCTACAAAGCTTTGAGTGATGCTATAGTTACATAAAAACCTGACAAATAGTTTAAATACACCATCCTGGGAACTCGTGGTTATACAGTTGCAACAAATGCTGCAAAGACAGACATAGGTGCCAGTCTGTTCTGAAGGCATCAGCTGAAAGATCATAAGCCGGAAGATGCTGTGGAGGGGTGGCAGCGTTGACAAAAGCTTCACTGTTCAATTACCATGGTTTATAGAATCTCTAACATACATTTACAACTGATGTCACACCCCTCACAATGAACAAATTACCACCAGCTGATTGTCAGGCTACACACCCTCCTCCTCAACTGATAAGGGACTATGTTCCCTTTCACAAACCTCATCAAACGAACAGAATGTACTTCTTTGAGGAAGTTTCCCTACTAATTACTTTAGCAAAAAGAATGATAGCAACAAATCAGTTAATTAAACATACTTCAAGAATCACGTGGAGGGGGGCGGGGTGATTTGTTTGATTTGACAATAGACGGCATTCTATTAGATATTAGAGTATTTTAATGTAATAATAATTTGGAAATCTAATTTGTGGACTAAAAACAGCACCAACAATAACACAGCGGACAAACAGAGGCGAGCCCTCCTTAACTGCTCTCAACACACACTTCTTACTTTATCTCCTATGAACATGCGGTATGGGAGAAGCTGCACACACCCACTTTCAACACTCATACATTCATACATGGACAAATATATTCACACAAACGCACCAACCTGTTGATGCAGTACGGCTGTAATATATGCATGTTGCCCTCTTTGCAGGAGTGTCACAAGAAGAACTCTTTCTGCTGTTGCAGCCTCTCAGCAGTCTAGTTAGGTCAGTACACGTGTCCCATTCAGCCTTGTTTACAAGTGATCTGACTGCTGTTTCTCCGGTTGGTTGGTATCAGGATAGTTCCCCTTCCTTAACAGTGGACGAGTCTGAATGTAGCTACCGGCAGCTTTCTATAAACCTCTAAGGGGAGGTCCTTAAATCCCCTGCCACCAACCTCTCAGTGACCTGAGAGCTTAAGTCGGTGCCGGTGAAGTACAGTAGAGTGGAGCAGAACCTGGATCTGCTGCTATCAGCTGAGATATCTGAGGCAACAGTGGCTCTCCGCCTCAGACTTGCTGCTGGGAGGAACGGCTACTCTGTTTATTTCCCTCTCTCCCTCCCTCCCTCCCTTCTAGTTGCTCTAGTCCAGCCTCCCCCAACACCTCCCTGTCTCCCTCCCTCCCTGTCTGTCTGTTTGTCTGTGTAGGCATGTGTAGTTCCCGGTGACATGCTCTCTGTCATCACAATAAACCTTGTCATGCTCCGGTCTACCTCGCACCACCCCTCTCGCTCTCTACCACTTCCTGTCCTTGCTTTTTTGTACTTATTTTATCTTTCTTCTCCAAGCTGCCAGACTCTTCTTCTCTTTAAATCTTCTGTCTCTCCGTCTGTCACCTGTCATGTTATTTTTACATTTTTACTTCCCTTTATGCCCTTTTTGTTTCTATTTTGCCTTTTTCATTTTGTCCCCTGGGAGGGGAGAGAGAGAGAGAGAGAGAGAGAGAGAGAGAGAGAGAGAGAAAAGTTCCCTCCCTACATCCAAACTCACTTAAGCTTTAATGCTAACATGATTACATAACAGCAGGCTGATGCAGTCTCCCCAGTACAGCTGAGTGAAGTCTTATGAGGACAAAGAGATGCCTGATATCTCATCGATTGAATTAGACTGCTCTATGATCTGTTTTCGCTCCGAGTGCAATCGTAACCATTTATTGTGAAGGCCACGGTGAAAGCTAGATACAACACTACCTTGAGGAGTGTGGCTGAATGATCACTAGCAGGATTAATCTCAGCCATGGAAGCTGCACAGCAATGCTAAGCTAACCCTCAAATACTGTAAATTCCAACCAACAATAGCAAGGGGTATGGGTGAACACATATATAATGTGAGGGGGATTTATCTGTACAATAATGGCTCACATGGTAAATTTAGCATAATTTACATTTCCACAGCACAAATCCCATCAATGAATCAACAGTCATGAGTGAGTCATACTCACCACTTTTTATTTATAACACAAATGCTGATTATATCCAGTCGCCCCTGCTTTGCCATTCTTTTGATCAATGTTACGCTTTAACCATGAAAGGAAGGAATTAAGCCATTTAAGCTGCTGGCAGACTTTTAAGTTGACAGATTAACAGTAACATGTATGACAAATTTTAATCAGCAAAAGAAAATGCGTATGAATGCTTATTCTTTGCGTCTTTAGTAGTTTTTCTTTTGCACTTGGAAGAGGAGGTTGAAGTCAGGGAGTTGCAATCTACAACTACACTGCTAGATGCTACTAAATCCTGGAAATCACTGGACATTTAACTCCTTTTTGAGAGAGCGTTTTTAGAGTTTTTCTTGGAATTTTACTGTTTCCATTAAACTTATTTAATGCAATACTTCAAAATGCGAAAAAGAAGTTAATGGTAACACAGCTGGTGATCAAAAGAACAGCACAGAAGAAGTGATAGGAAAGGAAGAACATTGCTGTTAAAAATAGAAATATTTTAACAGAGCATTAGACTAGAGTGCACCACCACCCTTTTGTTGAACGGATGGAAGCTGTGTTATGGAAATTGACAGTAAATTGAATTTTTCAAGGCAATGTGTAAACATGGGGGAAGTTTTAAAAGTCCACTTCAAACATATGAACAATAATAATGCTAACACGCTGCTGTTTAGCTGGTGAAATCTTTTATCATGTTCACTGCCTTCGTTTAGTATTTTAGCATGCTAACATTAGCTAACAGGCACTAAACAAAGAGTTAGTCATTAGTTTTTGGTATTTGGTCATAAAGTATTGACTGAACTAAAACTTTATGTCAGCGGGTTGCCAAAGTTATTATTGTTATTTGTCCTCATGGGAACATGAATGTCTGGATTTTATGAAAATCCAATCCAATATTTTTCAAGACACTCGTGGCGGCACTACAGGAAAAGTCAGAGAACACCGACATTAGTAAACTTCATCCTCTGGGGAACCTGAATGTCGGTAGCTGTGCTACGAGCTAGCTAAAATGAGAAACAGGGAGACATCTTCCTCACATATAGAACTTTATACTTTAAGATAAATGCTTATCTATGGAGAGAATTTTGTTCCTTTATTGTTCAATCAAATAGAATAGATTTGAAACCAAAAAAGAGATTTGAGAGCAAAAAAGAGTAAGTGTCAATCAAAAAATCTTTTTTGAGATCAAAACAGAACAGGTTGCAATTGAAAAAAAATATGAGAGAACATATTTCTTCAACTTCAATCAAAACTAATGTTTGTAAGTAAAAACATGCGACCATTTTGCTTAGAAATCAGTCCTCTTTGCTTGTGAGTTGTAAAGTTTTGCTTGCGAATTCGACTGCACGTGATGGGCGGGGCCTACGCTGGTGGACGAGAGAAGAGTTTCTATTGGTTGGTTTGACTGGCTACATCTTCCACATTACACCCACTTCTCCCTGTGCTGTGCTGTTTGGAGGAGCCTGTTGCTCTTGAAACGTTTCCCATAAGTAATGAATTGCGCCATATCGTTGGCTACAGCCTGCCGTACATTCACAACAACAACAACAACAAAACAACAACACAAGTAATGAATTATAATGCCCTGCTGCTGCAAGCACACTGATCAGCAGCAACATGGTTGTCTCTGCTAGTCACGGCCTGAGCAGAGTAGCCTAATGAGTGAGTGAATTACAGGGAGGCGTATACAACGTAAGGCTGTGATTGAAACATTTAGTGTTGCATGGTACTCGCAGTGCCAAAACGTCACGGTTCCTACACAACAGTACTACTGTGGATTACTAAACTAAATGCAAATTTCAGCACCACTGATCTGTATAATCAGATCAAAAGACATGTCCTGTGATTTTAATTATTTGCCACGTGTGTTTGTTGACATTAGAACAGCTGTAGAGAACGGGAGCAGGGAGGAGAAGCGGCAGCCCGCTACACAGTGGAAACTGGCCCCGCGTTCAGCGGTATTTTAGTAATCCACGGTAGTACTGTGACTAGCAGAGACAACCATGTTGCTGCTAATCAGTGTGCTTGCAGCAGCAGGGCATTATAATTCATTACTTGTGTTGTTGTTGTTGTTGTTGTTGTTGTGAATGTACGGCAGGCTGTAGCCAACGATATATAGCGCAATTCATTACTTATGGGAAACGTTTCAAGAGCAACAGGCTTCTCCAAGCAGCACAGCACAGGGAGAAGTGGGTGTAATGCGGAAGACGTAGCCAGGTCAAACCAACCAATAGAAACTCTTCTCTCATCCACCAGCGTAGGCCCCGCCCATCAAGTGCAGTTGAATTCGCAAGCAAAACTTTACAACTCACAAGCAAAGAGGACTGATTTCTAAGCAAAATGGTCGCATGTTTTTACTTACAAACATTAGTTTTGATTGAAGTTGAAGAAATATGTTCTCTCATATTTTTTTTTCAGTTGCAACCTGTTCTGTTTCCATCTCAAAAAAGATTTTTTTGATTGCCACTTACTCTTTTTTGCTCTCAAATCTCTTTTTTGGTTTCAAACCTATTCTATTTGATTGAATAATAAAGGAACAAAAATTTCTCCATACTTATCTGTCACATTTCCTGTTTTAAATAATGAAATGATTTTCTCTGCAACTTACATTTTCTGAATACATCTGCAATTGTCAACCTGAGGGCAGAAAAACAACCTGAATCCAACCATGACAAGACTGTACACCTGATCCATACTCTTGCTACTGAAATAGCCTGACTAGAGAATGGAGCACAGCCAGCTAACTATGGATGAAATTAAGTAATAAAGTAATAAATCTCTTATCAAAATGGATTTACTTGAAACATGAAGGCAAAACACTAATCTATTAAACGTTTACATTTAGCTTAGCTGCAAGTGCAACGGCGAGAGGGAAAACAAGGACACGAGTACAGACAGAGCGGGTACACAGACAGAGCGGCCCGGTGACATTATTTACAGGACACAAAATCCTGGATGGAGAAGCAGTACGACAAAGCAAAAAACTCTACACTGAACTAAAAGTGCAGCAGGAAAATATGGTGTAAGCAATTGTTAATTAGCATTAGATTTGCTCAATGTTTCATCTTCTCTATTGCTCATTCCTTCTTTCCAAATAAAGGTTCTAAGATCATTAAATAATGTTGCCTGACATTAACAGTGCAATTATTAAAAAGCCTAAAACCTTCAGGATGTTTCATTTGTTTCTGTATGCACTGTCAGAATAGTTCAACTCTCAGAGAATGGCCAATATTTCATTTCAGATTCATCTTCTTCCTCCTTTCATACCACTCCTTTGTTTCCTCTCTTCCTCTGACTTCCACTCACATTTTACTGACAATGTCGCCCTTTTGTCAGGCCTCAACCACGCACTGACACTTTTAGCAACACCTCAAGGTAAATTCCACAGTGTCAGCTATCTGTCAGATGCCTCTCTGACTGAGGAGGAGGGAACAACAGTGAAAAGGACTTCTGCTGTTTAGCCCACGTTCTCATTGAGTGTCCGAGCAGTGGTTCACTGTCCTGCCAAAATCACATGGCTGCCATTAGACACACTAGGTAGCCAGTGGGTTGCATGACAGTGATGTTGCGCATTAACTAACCCTGTCATGTGTAAAAGTTCAAAAGCTGTGCTGTTGGTTTCATTAAGGAAGACAAAAAACTCATTTATGCAGTTTTTTAAGCTTATTGGGATCAAATAAGAAAAAAAGATCTCATACAATGGGACCATCACACTCGAACACAATGGCATTCAATTTAACTGAAGGGAAACCCCGCAGGCAACCATGTTGTGTCACATGAAGCCAGGGGCTAGCTGGATGCAGAGTGTTTACGAGTGTGTGCCTGTAGAGGAGCTGGGCAGTCACATGTCTCCCAGTTAGGCTACTGCAAGGGCTAGCTCAAAGCACAGTGCAGAGGCAAGGTATGTCTGAGTCAACAATGCGCCTCAGACAGCAGGAAAGTGCCAAATAGTTTATTATCTATACATATTTATTTTGCAACTACAACTCTTTGCACCTTACCTACCTATTTATCTTTTTTTTTAAATCTTTTATATCTAAATATTTTATTCAATTGCTGTATTTTATTCTATTATTGTATTTTAATGTACCTGGCTGCTATGACGACCAAATTTCCCTGTGGGGATTTATAAAGTCTATCTATCTATCGATCTATCTCTCTATCTTTCTGAAGGGGGATGAAGACTATCTGTGGGTTTGGAGTTATGAAACCACTGGAGCCCACTCCTCCTTTTGCTTGAGGCTAATGGCTGGAAGCTATGTAAGCTGCTACTAGCATAACAAACCTGAATCTCTGACCGAACTGTCAGTGGTCGAGTTGGTAATCTAGGCACCAGAATTTGACAAGGAAGAAGAATGCATGTAATAAAAAAGGCATTAGTTTTAAATTGTCCATCATGAGTTCAGGAAGGTTAAATCTTTAAAACACAGACCATGAGCTTCTTTGTTCATCACTTTCAGGTTTTGCCACAGACAGCCACAGACAGCCACCATCCAATTTCTGTCTCTCACAGAACGGTCACAGTTGTGGGGCATCCTGATAGTTCACCTAGTAGAGCTGGCGCCCCATGTACAAAAGCTGAGTCCTTTCTGCAGTGGCCCAGGGTTTGAATCCGACCTGTGGCCCTTTGCTGTGTGTCACACTCTCTCTTTCCTGTCTATCTTCAGCTGTATTATCCAATAAAGGGAAAAAGGCCCACAAACAATATTAAAAAGAAAGGTCAGAGTTGTAAATGACATTGAGCACAGGAGCAAGTTGTTCAATCCGAGAGGTGAGCAGTGCCCAAGGTATCCATGCTGCAAGGTGTCTTAGTCTTTCTATAGTAAAACTCAAGCCACAGTAGCAGTTGTCTGACTTGACATGGTTATCAGGATAAAATGTGAGCATTGGGTGTCACAATTGCTTGTTTTATAACGTGTAGTGTGTCTTAATGGAAGTCAACAAATGCAGCATCTGGGATGTATCATGAAGTACTGACCCGATTCATCTCTCTTTCTACAACTTGTTCCGTGATCCATAGGAACAAAGAGTATCTAAGAAGAACTCTAAACGTAGTGAAGTGAAAGAGGAATGATGTTGGTTGAGTTCAGTGTCCAACGCGTAGTCTGCCGTGCCTCCCCATCAGGTCACGGCAAGAATTTATGAATCAATGATCCTCTCATTTGACACAGTGAACACACCTTCTTTCTTGAATTATGCCGTGGTTCATATCAGGAAACATTTAACTTTATTTACTTTTATATTTTATTCAGGTCTTGAAAAAAAAATCCCCCCTTACTTCATTATTTGCCTGTATCACACACTTTAGCTGGTCAAATGGCAAAGAGGTTTGTGATACACAGCTGTTGTTGTGTTTGCTTGTGCGGCTTCAGCTAATAAAATGTACAACTACAGAGGGGTTACCTGAGGATAAGTCCTCGCTAAGAGAGGAAGAATGGTCCTTTGAAAAGGAGTGAAGGAGGGATAAAGCCTATTTGTTAATTTTACATACAGAGCCATGCTGTTCCTGGTATAGTTGCCAAAAATATGTTGTTTTTTTTATGTTTGTCAGTGGTAAATCAGAAAGTGGGCATTCCTTAACATTTAATGCTTCTCTTTCAGGAATCAGTGCATACATATACTGACATTAGCTCAATGTCTGGGAATGAGTTGAAAAGTGCAATAATGCAATGCAATGTTCCCCTAGCTATAATAACGTACAAGTGAATGTTCTTTTCCACGTTTATGACTGGTCTGACTGCCTATAGCAGTCTGAAGGTACAGGAACACTGAGCAACTGCCACCATCAATGCCCAGCAAAAGCATCCATGAGAATTATGTGCTTAGGCTCTTTGACGGCTCTGAAATCAGCTCCATCGTGATCTCAACAGCTCTTTCCATCAGAAAAGCTCAAAACAACATTCTGTCATGCAGTATGTAGATGCTCTTTATTGTAAACTGCCTACTCCAGTCCAGTGTCTGTTAACAATATGTTAACAGATACCTAACCCTGCATAAGTTTTTATCACAGCCTCACTGTTTTGATTAAGATCCACATCCATCTGGACAATAAGAAATGAATCATGAAATTGTACTCTGTCACTGCTCACAGTTCATGACGTCCATGGTGTTTCACTCCAAAGGACACTTGTGACAAAGCTAACCATTCACTTACCAAGGGCTAATAATGATTAAAGGAGACTGTCTACAGCCATGCGAGCCGCTCTGTGAGGCCGAACTTAGGCACAGCGATGCTTTAAGATAAATGTTAATGTAAACAATGCTAACATGTCAATACCTCAATACCACCTTAGTTTAGCGGTTAAGCGTGCTAACTTTTGCTAACTAACAATAAACTATAGCTGGAGTTGATGGGAAACCACCGGAAACCATTGGAAACACAGAATTCTGACTGTGTGAACAAAATGTCATGCCTATCTGTCCAATAGTTGAGACATTTTACTCCAAACAATACATTTCAACCTTATAGTGGCACTAGAGGAAAAGGCAGAGGAAAACCAAAGTCATTAGGATACAACCATGACTGTCTGTGCAAATGTTTGTATGAATCCCGTAGATGTTTAGTTGTTCATCTTTTGATGATTCAATCGTGAGTTTAATGTACAGACAAGCTTTGGAAGTGCTCCAACTGTGAGTCACCTAAAATCTTCATGTCGATATCAGTAGTCAGGATTTAAACTTAGCCACTTCAGTTTTACAAAGGGACTTCCAGTATTTGGAGCAAGTCGCTCATAAGAAAATATGTAGAAAAGAAAGCAGGCTGTGGCTGTGGCTCAGAGGCAGAGCGGGTCGTTCCTTAATCTGAAGGTTGTGGGTTCGATCCCTCGCTCCTGGTGCCACATGTCGAAGTATCCTTGAGCAAGATACTAGACCCCAAATTGCTCCTGATGCCGTGCATCGGTGTGCGAATGTGTATGAATGTTAGTTTCTGTGCGATGGACTTTGCCGTGAATGTGTGTGAAAGGGTGAATGTCTCACGTAATGTAAAAGCGCTTTGAGTGGTCGGAAGACTAGAAAGGCACTGTACAGGTTTTTACCATTTACCTGTTATTTAAATATGCGAGACCCAATTAATTGTAATGTAATGCTATCTTCTATTCATCACACTTTCATTTTGTTACTCACAAATGCTGAAAGCTAAACTGAAATGGGATTTAAAAGGATTCTACTTTACACATGTACAGGGATATTCTAACCATAAAAATACCACTCACTCAAATGCAATCGAAAATAAAGCACTTCAAAAGGGAAATATATATCTATACCACCATACAGATTAAGTCCATCTATTTAGATGTTAATTAAATTGAAATGCTAAAAGACAACTGTCTCCTCAAATATTCAGAGGCTTCACACACACACACACACACACACACACACACACACACACACACACACACACACACACACACACACACACACACGAAATAGACACACATAGATGCATCAAAAAATTCTATTTCAGCATCCCCTACTCCAGGCTATGTGAAGTTTTTCATCAGCATCTCTGTGAGCATGAATGTGTGTGTGTGTGTGTGTGTGTGTGTGTGTGTGTGTGTGTGTGTGTGTATATATATATCCAGAACGCTCTGTGACTCAAAAATCACAGAGGGGAGGGGTCAGGGCATGAGGCAGCGCTCACAAGAACACGTGCATGCTCAATGACACTGAGAAACACACACACGCACATGCGCACAAACACAAAGCGACAATCCCCTGTTGTTGTCACATATTGAGGCGTCCTGAGCTGTCCTCTGCTTTCTGTGGCTCCATCTGCCCTCACTGCTCCTAATCCAGCTCTCCCCACTCCACTAATCCACACACGCATGCCGTACAACGCATGCATATACACACACACTCCTATAGCTGCATATACAATACATGCACACACACACACACACACACAAAGAGTCTTTGCTGGCTAAAAAAGACAACACACCTTCATGCACACATACACATGTTTATTAATACAAACACATCTGCTCACACATGCATATGGAACAAACTCAAACAAGACTGGCCTCTGCGCTTACCTCCCAAAGTAGATGCTATGCGATGCTAACATTGTGCTGGCTACATCACAAACTACCAACATTAAGGTAACCATGGTGATGGCTGATACACCAAAGGTCATGGGGTCAACAAATTCAAAACCTCCCTTTCTGCGGAAAGCATGAATGTTTTAAGTTTAATCATTTAATAATAATTTCAAATTATTGTTTCAAGTAAACGTTCTATATTTATTCATGTAATGTCGGATTTAACTTGCTCAGTTTGTGTTCACTTCTCCCGCTCAGAACTCTGTGAATTTATTTAATGAAGCCATGAGGGCAGCGTGTGTGTGTGTGTGACTGCACGTGCTGGAGAAACGGAGAGAGCACAGATGGCAGCGTGATGGATTGCCTTCCCTTTTACCTCTCCCAAAAATACACTAAATACCCTGCCCCCCCTGTATCCCTCCATCCAGGCAGACATCCTTTTCTTTATCTATTTCTATTGAGTATGCTGCACTAATCAATTATTAATCGTTTGTTTATTTTCCATTTTCCTTTTCACATCCTTGTATTGATAGTGCCTCTCTAGAATATACTAACTGTACATCCTGTTGTAGAATGTGAAGTGCTTGTGTGCAGACTGTGATGATTCGAGGTTGTGTTAATGTAACTCTGCATCAGTGTATACTTCCATCCATCCATCAATCCATCCATCCACGCCTGCAGCTATTCTTTCATCTGCCAAATCCACCGTTAATCTCTGCTTTCCTTTCATGTTGACATCAAAGATGGACACACACATGCAGATGTGCAATCCATCACAATTCGGGCAAAACCGACACCCACCCACCCACACACACACACACACACACACACACACACACACACCCTCTCTGTCTCACCCTTGCTCATCTCCCTCCGATGAGTTGCTATCCTGCTTGTTGGACATTGGCTCCATGTAGCCTAAGTCCCGTCCAGCAGCCAATCACAGGACAATGAGGCGGACCTCGACTTCGCCAGCCTGCTCAGCATTCGCCGACGGCCCCTTCAATAGACCAGAGAATAGACAATCTGGGCGGCGATTGGCTGGGAGGAGCACGGTGGGCGGGACATCAGTGGAAGCAAAAGAAAGCTGGATGGGCAGAGAGAGAAGACAGTAAGAAACAGACACATAGTGACAATAACATCTTTCAAATACACACTATCATATAACATAACAGATGGAGTTTATTTGCTTACCACGTTGTACACTGTAAACTAGCAGCATATCTTAATAAAAGAAGTAAGGTAACTTAATCCTCCAAAAACTGATGAGTCACTCAACCCCAGGAATTAAAGCTAACTCAAAATCGAACAAAGTTGAAGTTGTTTTAGTGAACATTAATTTGTGCAGTATTTTAATTGGTCATATAATTCCAGTGTGTTAGATTGAGTCATTTTCTTTAAGTT